>NC_056748.1:1146643639-1146728639 GCF_019279795.1 Protopterus annectens | reverse complement strand
AACAATAAAACATGAACAAATATAAACAAAACTCAGTAAGGAATATTTTAGAAGACTAAAATTAATGCTGGCAACAGCCCTGACATCTAGGAAGTCCAAGTTATAAACCAATTTTCTCTTCTGTTCCAACTTATAGTTTTGGGATGATTGACTGGCCCCAAAGGTATTTGACCAGACAGGAAAACAAGAAAATGTTTCATGCTTATCAAATGTTATATAAAAAAATCAGTGTATGAAAAGATTATATATATCTCATTCTGAAGGAAGTATGGGTGTCCTCAAAACTGATTGCATGTATAGATCTGCAATCATAGGACTGCATACATATCTGCTGACCTCATCAGAGTCAAACATAATGAAATTTTGAAATGTGAAGAGAAAAATTTAAGATGACTTCCTTGCGTAGTTTAGCAGAAGCATATTGGTATCAAGCGAGAATGGAAACTAAAATAGAAGTAGACAATAATCAGGCAGCAACTGAATGTGCCAAAAAAACAAAAGGAATATAAGAAGGGCCCAGATGAGAAGGGAAGAAATGTGGAAAAAGCATAAATATAGTTGCAAGTACAGAAAACTCCTAGAAACAACTTCATGTTGATCAGGATCTGATGCAGGAATGGTTAAGGAGAGGTGAATTTTAAACCAAAAGATGAAAGCTTACTATATTGGTGGCCAGAGATAGTGGACTACATACATGTTGTTTTACAAAGTCCATTGAGCATGTGGGAGAAATGGACAAATGCAGGTTCTGTAAACCATCGCATATTTTGTTGCTGGGTGTGATAAACTAATGGTAGAGGGCCTGTATACTGAAAGGCATAATAATGTGACAAGACTGTTGCATTGGGGATTGTGCAAACATTACAATACTAAAGTAGTTGAGAAGCACTGGAAACATGAGTTACAAAGCATTGTAGAGAATGATGAAGCTTAAATTACATAGATCACCCACTACCAACAATTTGTAAAACAGATGCGAGAAAACTATATATAGTAGTCTGTGAAAAGAAGACTGAAGTAGCATTGATTATTGAAATTGCTGTACCCAGTGATTAGTGTCTTAAGTACAAAGAGATGGTCATAAAATATAAGAATTTGCAGGCAGAAATGAGGGCAATGTGGAAGAAGGATACCTAGACATTTCCAATAGTAGGAGGAGCAATAGGTCTCATAAAAAAGAATTTGCAGCCATATTTAGATGTGCTACCAATGCATGTAACTCTATATAAATTGCAAACTGAGTCAGTTCTAGGCACATTGCAGGTGCAGTGAAGGGCACTGTTTGCTAACACCAAAGGTTAAAACAATACTAATTTCACAAACTTTAATCATGCTTTGACTTAGGAATGGAGTCTAGTCCCATCGTGGTACCTTCTTTCTTTTTAGTTACAAGAAAGCTAATTTTGGAATTTCCTTACATTATCACTTTAGGCACAAAATATGTTAGATGGTCATAAATGCCAACGTGTCTTTAAGGAAGCCTGTGTTTGCAATTAAGAGATTCTTCTGACAGAGGGACCAGTGGCCAGGAATTAAACACTCTGAAAGAGAGAGAAATTTAAACCCTGCTGAACTGGCAGCACAAAAAGGAGAAAAGGTAGTTACTGGGCAGTTTCAATGACACAAAATCTAAGTTTTAAGTAGAGGTGTTGCATCTCCTAGGTAACTTAGATGGATAAATCCTTCCAGGAGTGTTTGAATATTAAGCAACATGCCAAGAAAAGGTTCATGGGTAGGCATGTCGCAGTGGCTGGCAGATGCATATTGACATAAGCTAATGCTCTCTCAAAAAACAAAAGTGAAGTACTAGAAGATACTAGGAGTGGATGCTGCTGGGCGGGACATAGTAAAGTACTAGAGGATACTAGGAGTGGATGCTGCTGGGCGGGACATAATAAAGTACCAGAGGATACTAGGAGTGGATGCTGCTGGGTGGGACATAGTAAAGTACTAGAGGATACTAGGAGTGGATGCTGCTGGGCGGGACATAGTAAAGTACTAGAGGATAATAGGAGTGGATGCTGCTGGGCGAGATATAATAAAGTACTAGAGGATACTAGGAGTGGATGCTGCTGGGTGGAACATAGTAAAGTACTAGAGGATACTAGGAGTGGATGCTGCTGGGCGGGACATAGTAAAGTACTAGAGAATAATAGGAGTGGATGCTGCTGAGCGGGACATAGGTTCATAGTTAGGTACTAGGCTATCGGCTAAAGGGCCTATGTAAGCCTAGCCAGCAAGGTACCATAGCTTACCCCTCCCAAGAAAGTTATTTTCCTGTGCCACTGTCCAGCAGAGACACAGAAGTGATCCCCGGGGTGTATTTCCTATTTCCCATCTACTCATCAAGATTTTTATTGAAGAGTGCTAATGAAGAACTTTGCTGGACATAGATGGGTAGCTTGTTCCAGAGTATAGGAAGTTTCTGGGACAGGAATCTATCCCTCCAGCATGTCCTGTTTATTGTGGTGACAAGGTTTAGGTCCCTAGAGCATGTAGCTTGGAGGGATTGGGATTTCTTTAGGTGTAGCATGTCCAACAGCTCTGGGTTTGACATAGCTTTATATGTTAGGCAGAGATCACCTCGGAGCAGGCGATATGCTACGGAGTAAATCTGGAGTTTTTTGAGGCGGTCAGTGTAGGGCATTTGTTTGAGGCCAGTAATCCTCTTTGTGAGGTACATCTGTAGCATTTCCAGCTGCTGCAGATGTCTTGTGAGGTACATTCCAAATGGGGCATTGTACTCTATAATGGGTCTAATGAGTGATGAGTAGAGGGGAACAATTACCTCTTTTTTCCTGGATGAGAACCCTTTTATGATGAGGTGTGCCATGTAGAAAGACATAGTGAAGTACTAGAGGATAATAGGAGTGGATGCTGCTGGGGGTCATAGTGAAGTACTAGAGGATAATAGGAGAGGATGCTGCTGGGTGGTCATAGTGAAGTTCTAGAGGATAACAGGAGTGGATGCTGCTGGGGGTCATAGTGAAGTACTAGAGGATAATAGGAGTGGATGCTGCTGGGGGGTTCATAGTGAAGTACTAGAGGATAATAGGAGTGGATGCTGCTGGGGGGGTTCATAGTGAAGTACTAGAGGATAATAGGAGTGGATGCTGCTGGGGGGTTCATAGTGAAGTACTAGAGGATAATAGGAGTGGATGCTGCTGGGGTGTCATAGTGAAGTACTAGATGATAACAGGAGTGGATGCTGCTGGGGGTTCATAGTGAAGTACTAGAGGATAATAGGAGTGGATGCTGCTGGGGGTTCATAGTGAAGTACTAGAGGATAATAGGAGTGGATGCTGCTGGGGGGTCATAGTGAAGTACTAGAGGATAATAGGAGTGGATGCTGCTGGGGGAGTTCATAGTGAAGTACTAGAGGATAATAGGAGTGGATACTGCTGAGGGTTCATAGTGAAGTACTAGAGGATAATAGGAGTGGATGCTGCTGGGGGGTTCATAGCGAAGTACTAGAGGATAATATGAGTGGATGCTGCTGGGGAGGCTTAGTGAAGTACTAGAGGATAATAGGAGTGGATGCTGCTTGGGGGTCATAGTGAAGTTCTAGAGGATAATAGGAGTGGCTGCTTCTGGGGGGGTTCATAGTGAAGTACTAGAGGATAATAGGAGTGGATGCTGCTGGGGGTCATAGTGAAGTACTAGAGGATAACAGGAGTGGATGCTGCTGAGGGGGGTCATAGTGAAGTACTAGAGGATAACAGGAGTGGATGCTGCTGGGGTGTCATAGTGAAGTACTAGATGATAACAGGAGTGGATGCTGCTGGGGGTTCATAGTGAAGTACCAGAGGATAATAGGAGTGGATGCTGTTGGGGGGGTTCATAGTGAAGTACTAGAGGATAATAGGAGTGGATGCTGCTGGGAGGTCATAGTGAAGTACTATAGGATAATAGGAGTGGATGCTGCTGGGGGGGTCATAATGAAGTACTATAGGATAATAAGAGTGGATGCTGCTGGGGGGTCATAGTGAAGTGCTAGAGGATAATAGGAGTGGATGTTGCTGGGGGGGTTCATAGTGAAGTACTAGAGGATAATAGGAGTGGATGCTGCTGGGGGTTCATAGTGAAGTACTAGAGGATAATAGGAGTGGATGCTGCTGGGGGTCGTAGTGAAATACTAGAGGATAATATGAGTGGATGCTGCTGGGGGGGTCATAGTGAAGTACTAGAGGATAATAGGAGTGGATGTTGCTGGGGGGGTTCATAGTGAAGTACTAGAGGATAATAGGAGTGGATGCCACTGGGGGGTTCATAGTGAAGTACTAGAGGATAATAGGAGTGGATGCCGCTGGGGGGTTCATAATGAAGTACTAGAGGATAACAGGAGTGGGTGCTGCTAGGGGGGGTCATAGTGGAGTACTAGAGGATAACAGGAGTGGATGCTGCTGGGAGTTCATAGTGAAGTACTAGAGGATAATAGGAGTGGATGCTGCTGGGGGGTCATAGTGAAGTTCTAGAGGATAATAGGAGTGGATGCTGCTGGGGTGTCATAATGAAGTACTAGAGGATAACAGGAGTGGATGCTGCTGGGGGGGTCATAGTGAAATACTAGAGGATAACAGGAGTGGATGCTGCTGGGGGTTCTTAGTGAAGTACTATAGGATAATAGGAGTGGATGCTACTGGGGGCTCATAGTGAAGTACTATAGGATAATAGGAGTGGATGCTACTGGAGGGTCATAGTGAAGTGCTAGAGGATAACAGGAGTGGATGCTGCTGGGGGGTTCATAGTGAAGTACTAAAGGATAATAGGAGTGGATGCTGCTGGGGGGGGTCATAGTGAAGTCCTAGAGGATAACAGGAGTGGATGCTGCTGGGGGGTCATAGTGAAGTACTAGAGGATAATAGGAGTGGATGCTGCTGGGGGGGTCATAGTGAAGTAGTCGAGGATAATAGGAGAGGATGCTGCTGGGTGGTCATAGTAACGTACTAGAGGATAATAGGAGTGGATGCTGCTTGGGGGGGTCATAGTGAAGTACTAGAGGATAATAGGAGTGGATGCTGTTGAGGGGGTCATAGTGAAGTACTAGAAGATAATAGGAGTGGATACTGCTGGGGGGTAGTAGTGAAGTACTAGAGGATAACAGGAGTGGATGCTGCTGGGGGTTTTTAGTGAAGTACTATAGGATAATAGGAGTGGATGCTGCTGGGGGGTCATAGTGAAGTACTATGGGATAATAGGAGTGGATGCTACTGGAGGGTCATAGTGAAGTACTAGAGGATAACAGGAGTGGATGCTGCTGGGGGGTTCATAGTGAAGTACTAAAGGATAATAGGAGTGGATGCTGCTGGGGGGGTCATAGTGAAGTCCTAGAGGATAACAGGAGTGGATGCTGCTGGGGGGTCATAGTGAAGTACTAGAGGATAATAGGAGTGGATGCTGCTGGGGGGGTCATAGTGAAGTACTCGAGGATAATAGGAGAGGATGCTGCTGGGTGGTCATAGTGAAGTACTAGATGATAATAGGAGTGGATGCTGCTTGGGGGGGTCATAGTGAAGTACTAGAGGATAATAGGAGTGGATGCTGCTGGGTGGGTTCATAGTGAAGTACTAGATGATAATATGAGTGGATGCTGCTGAGGGGGTTCATAGTGAAGTACTAGAGGATAATAGGAGTGGATGCTGTTGGGGGGTCATAGTGAAGTACTAGAGGATAATAGGAGTGGATACTGCTGGCGGGGTTCATAGTGAAGTACTAGAGGATAATAGGAGTGGATGCTGCTAGGGGGGGGGTCATATGGGGTACTGGTGCATCACTCTGAAAACCTTCCATTTGTTCAACTGACATCCACTCCATTTTTGTATATGGAAACAAGTATTGCAAACAAACAGGTACAACAATGGCGACATCCTTTCCTCTCTTTTTGCCATCATGTTTATGGAGGAATTTTAGAGACTATTTTTATATAGCAGTGAAATGAACCTTTACAGTTAAGATATTTCTGCTTTACTGATAGCTTACTGTTTATTTGGAAAGGATCACTACTGAGTCAAATTTTGCCAAGATTATTAAGTAATGTAGGATCCATTTTTCAGCATAGAACAACTCCAGCATGGATTTTAGTCAAAAAGGTGAATGTAGAATTTATGTGATTTTTAATAATCATATAAATGTAACATCCAGAGGCATTATTTTATATGGTAGTTAAGTTCCATTGAGGCAGTTATTAAAGCCAATACTATACAGAGAATTCATAAGGATAAAAATAAATTGTACAATTAGCTGTGAAAAAAGAGGAAATCAGGGTAGAACAGATATTATTTCCGAATAGGAAGCAGCTTTAACAGATCCAAACTTAAATGTCATATAGACAGACCAAAACACCAAAAGCTAATTGTATTCAAGAAACCATAAATAGATAAATAAATATAGGTTATTAATATTATTAGATTCTGGTACTAATGTTAGTGTGCATTGTATATTGTAGTGTCTTTCCTAAGCAAGAACTGCTGGAAGTTTGTTTGTTTGTGTCTTTCGGCTTTTCCCGGTTAGGGGTCGCCACAGCGGAACTCCAGTCTGCTAATGATTGGTAGTGGATTTTTATGTACTGGGTTACCAGCCCTGATGCACAACCTTCAATGAAGGCACGCCCCATTCACATATGCCTCCACACAGAAGACGCTCTAGCTGAGAATCGAACGGGACAATGTCTTGCTGTGAGGTGACAATGCTACCGCAGCACAACCACCGCAGTCAAGAACTGCTGGAAGTATGGTAGAAAAAATTAGGTTTCAAATTTTTATTTATTTAACATTTGTTTTATTTCACATTTGTTTACCAGGAAAGTCTGACTTAGAACAAAGCCAATTTTCAGCAGAGGTCCAGGGAGAAATGCTCAATATGCATGTCTTTGTAATGTGGGAAGAAACAGAGCACCCGTAATAAACCCACATGAACACAAGGAGGACATGCAGACTCTGCACAGAAGGCACCCGAGCTGAGAATCGAACCAGAGAACCTCTTGCTGTGAGGCGATAATGCTACTGCGCTGCACCACTGCACCATCCAAATACAAGTAAAATCATGTTTGTCCCATAACAGATTGGTACACCAAATAAGTACGTATGCTTAAAATTATTGGTGGGGACAAGCTACTTATTTGTAATAGTCGAGGTGTAGCATAATATATTTGCCACTGTCAAATGATGTACATTAGACAAACAGAAAAGTAAAATAAAAATGTAGGTAACATCTGTATATGCTTTAAGAATGGTTGCAGAAAATCAGTAGTGAGGCATGTATTAGATACTCGTCAGTAATAAACAGAAAATCTGAAATGAATAATAGTGTACAAAGTAAATACAGAGGTAAAAAAGGCAAAGATTACTTTACAATTCAGCAGAGTAAAACCAAGTGATTTAAATGAAATAGACTTGAATTAACATAAAACATTATTTGCAATAACTATTTTTTGTTATTATAATGTAATAGAATATATGTTTGTCTTTTTAAAGAATGGGTATGTTCTCTCTCTATAACAATGCAAGAGCACATGAATTAAAAAACCTTAGTTGTATAGACCTTTTTATTAGTGAAAGAATCATAATGCACTGGTATTTAAATAGTAGAAAGTTCAGAGAGAAATTTGTACTTGTTAAGGCCACACATGATCGGTACTGATGAGTGTAGTGAAGAAGTTCTTTCAGAATGAGGATGATTGTTACTTGGCCCAGTAAGCCATATAGGTTTGAATTAGACATCTGCTGATAAGGGTCATTTTTTTCCTTTTTGTTAATGCTATGTTGTGTAAAATTGACTCTATTACAGAAGGCACCTTGCTAACTTGCCACATATTCATTGATGAAATGCTTATAATAAATATATAGTAAGTATTATAATAAATAAAGTAGTAAAAGAAGAAAGGAGAGAGCGCTCCAAAAGTAACCGCACTTTATTGGTATAAAAGACAGCAACAGTTAATCCAAAACGAGTGATCAAAGCAAAATAAACGCTTTCCAAACAAACACAGCGTTTTCGTCCACTAAACAGTGAGACTTCATCAGACAAGTGAATATAATGCAACTGATCATTTATATAATGAAATTAAAATCCAATAGCCACTAAAAAACTTTGCATTTCGGCTAAGTCAATAGTTGTAATGGGGCTCATTAAGAATTAAAAACACATAACAAAATTGATGTTAAAATGAATTTAAAAACCTTATCACACAAAAAGTTATGTTGTTAAAATGTGTTAGTGATTTGATAAATTGATCATATACAAGAATAGATTAAAAAAACAACAATGAAATCAATATATAACCTGTTGTGCTTAATTAGAGTAAAAAATAGCTGAAATCATGACAGTTGTTTTTAGTTGGGGACTGTGTTGGGTACAATAGCACCACCTGCTGTTGTTTTGAAGTAATGACATATATGGTTTATATTTTGCCTGCCCTTAATTTAAGTACAGGGACCAGGGATGTACATTCATTAAGCCCAGGCTGTTTGGTGGCTTCTAAAAAGATTTGCCACCATAATTCTTTATATTCAAGCCATTCTTCCCAGGGACCCCCTCTCAAATCTTTGTCCACCTGTTCCAATACGAAGAAGGAGAATCTGAAATTCTTGCAAATTTTTGTATGCTTATATAATGCATTAGTTTCTTTTTTCTTTAGAATCTCATATAAATGTTCATATATTCTTCTTTTTAAAGCTCTTTCTGTTTTTCCAACATAGAATGAATTACAGCTGGAACATAGAGCCATATGTACTACTCCTTGAGATTCGCAGTTATGTTGTCCTGTACTGTATATATTTATGCCTCTAGCTTCTAGAAAAATCTCTTTAGTGTTGGAAATATGTTTGCACTGATTACAATGACCACATTGATAGGTGCCGTTGTTGGTGTTTCTTGTTTTTGTCATATAGTTGTTGTTGTTGGTTTTGTTGTTCTCTAACAGCTTTTTGATGCTGTGTGCATTCTTATAAACTGTTTTCGGAGTCTTTTCTTTTATATTTTTAATGTCCGAAAATGAAATAAATTTGTTCCATTCTGTTTGGAATATTCTTCTTATTTTGGAATTGAACAGATTAAATTCTAGAACTAGGGCTGATTGGTATTCAGATGCTTCTTCTTTATCATTCTTGTTGGTAGCAAGCTGGATGTCCAAGGTCTCAACGTTGGAAGTGGGGCTTGTAGTGTTGATCTTACAGCCCTTGATAGGTCTGAATTTTGTTGATCTATTTTTTTCAACCTCTTTTCTTATGTCCTTAACGAAAACAGAAGGGTATCCTCTTGCACCAAACATGCCTTCTAAGGTGTTACATTCAAAAGAAAATCATTGTCTGTGCTGGTCATACGACTTCCTCTGACAAATTGTCCTTTGACAATGTTCCTTTTGCAGTGTGGGGGGTGTGCACTATCGAAATGTAAAAAGGAATTACAGAAAGTGCTCTTCCTAAAAATCTTGGTTTCCAAGTCATTGTTATTGTCATTCTTGTACACTTCAATATCCAGGTATTGCAACCTGTCTGTTGATATAGAATGTGTGAATCTCAAGAAATCTGTAGTGTGGTTGATATAATCGAGGAATTCGTTTAATTTATCATGGCCTCCTGTCCAAAAAATTACAATGTCATCTAGGTAGCGTCTATATAAGGACCAGTATCTTTGATATTCTGAATCCATGATGAAATGGGATTCCCATCCAGCCAAAACAATGTTGGCATAGGTGGGTGCGCAAGCCGCACCCATAGCAACTCCCTTAAGTTGTTGGTAGAACTCTCCATTAAATGTAATAAAGTTATACTTCAGTACTGTATCTGTTAGTTCTACTATAGCTACCTTCTCTGCATGCGTGAGTGTCTTGTCCAGAAAGACCATTTCCTCGAATAAACTCATCCCTTCTTGATGAGGAATGCATGTGAAGAGATCAACCACATCAATCGTCACAAAAATAAGGTTCTCAGTCCAAAGGTCCTTAGTGATGTTCCTGAGTAGGTCCCATGAGTCTTTTAGAATAAGTTCATTGTTGTTACAAATGTGTTTGGTCTTGACATCCACAAATTTGGCCATGGGAAGTGTTTTGGAATTGTCAGCTGACACAATTGGTCTAAGTGGGGGGTCATAGACATTTATGTGTACCTTAGGTATACCAAAAATGATTGGAATCTTGGGTTTTGGTACATACAAGAATTTGTGCAACTTGTTGTCTATTGTTCCCTCCATTATCATGTTATCCAAAATCATGTCAATTCTTTGATAGGCCACATTCACCTCATTGATGGATACATTTCTGTACTTACTTTCCTCCCTGAGGATACTGTTCATTTTACTTTCGTAGATAATGTTATCCATGATAACAGCTCCCCCTCCTTTGTCTGGCTTCATGACTCTGATTTGTGTGTTGTTTCTTAGGTCATTCAGAGTTTCCAATTCTTTTCCTGTGAGGTTTTTTGATATGTTGTATGTTTTGAACTCCTTTCCGATTTCTTGTTCAAGTACAATATCCAGATTCTTAATTTGGGGGTGGAGGGGCGGGTTGTAAATACTTCGCCTGGTAAGGCCTGACTGTAGGTGTTCAGAAGGGGGAAGAATGGCTTGTAAGTTGACCTTCCTGAGAAACAACTTAGTATCTATAATGGTTTGTACCAAGTCACCTCGAGTACTGGGAATGAATTTGAACCCTTTACTGAGTAGGTCAAAGTGACCTTTATTAATGGTGATATTACTATAGATATAAATTGAAAAATTCTTAAAAGAGTGGGTTGTCCCTGTGTGTAGTATCTCAACATCTTCATCTGTAATAAAGTAATCTGAGTGATCTAGTGTGGGGGCAACAATTGGGGTAGGGGTGTGGGTGGTGGTGTTTAATACCTCCCTCTCCCTCCCCCTCTCCGAAAATTCTGGAAATCTTGTCGGTTTCTATTTTGATAGTGTGATGAATCTTCATGCATTAGGGGTGGAAAGTTAGTGTCAAAGTTATCCCTACCTAATTCCTCCCCCCAATTATCAGTTGAATAGTTATTAACTCTTACAGTACTCAATTTTGTTCTAGTGTTGTGTTCATAGTTCTTTGAGGGGGGTGGGGGGTAACTGACATGATGCTGATAATCCTCTATGTCCCTTTTAAGTTTATTTATTTTCCTCTGTTCTAATATTTTACATTTGGTATCAGTGTCAGAACTAATACTATGATATTTGTCCCTTTCTTGTTTGATCTCAAAAAACAGGTCTTGTTTAATAAAATTGTCTAGCAATAAAATATCTTCCTCCAAAACCTTTAACAGTCTGTTATTTTCTTTAATAATGAGCCCCAAGATTTCAAGCCCACAATTGTTAAAAACATCAATCAACTCATTGTGAAATTCTGTACCAGCTTCAACATTGTTAGGGTACTTCCATACCCTAAGCCCTTTAGGTACAATCTTACGTTTAATGCATTCTGTTAAGTAACAGTTTTCTATATTTAAAGTCTTGTACTTATGCATAAGTTTGGACAATTTTTCTAATTTGAAAGCATAAGAGTCACCGTCCTGAGGTGTCTCGTTCTCTTGAGATAAAAAGTTAAAAGAGTGAGAACGTTTCAACCAATCTGTAACATTTTGATAATTGATAGAAGTGGAGACAGTACCTGTGGCATTATTGCCCGGCGTGTTCAAAAAAGGAACACTAGCATTGTTGGTAACCCCTGGATGTGTATTCCTGTCCGGTACAATTGCGGAACCAAGTATTATTGGTGTAATAGCAGGATTGAAGGTGCCACCGTTCGGTTCTGCCTCTTCAGCCGACGAGGAGCTGGAATCCCGGTTGTGCCTTTTTCTTTTCTGTTTCGCACCTCCTAACCTTTCGGTCCCTTCCGGGTTGCTTCTTGCGTCGGTAGGTTGCCTGCTTAATAACGTAGTGCATAGTGGGGTCAAAAGTTCTATCAGCTCAGTGAGCTGACCTACAAGTTTTCTCGACTGTCCCACTTCATTTGCAAAAGGATGTGCTGCTTTCCATGACAAGGCACCGAAACTAAGAATCTCTGCTGGGTGCCAAGCTGCAAGATAAAACCAGTAAAAGAAGAAAGGAGAGAGCGCTCCAAAAGTAACCGCACTTTATTGGTATAAAAGACAGCAACAGTTAATCCAAAACGAGTGATCAAAGCAAAATAAACGCTTTCCAAACAAACACAGCGTTTTCGTCCACTAAACAGTGAGACTTCATCAGACAAGTGAATATAATGCAACTGATCATTTATATAATGAAATTAAAATACAATAGCCACTAAAAAACTTTGCATTTCGGCTAAGCCAATAGTTGTAATGGGGCTCATTAAGAATTAAAAACACATAACAAAATTGATGTTAAAATGAATATAAAAACCTTATCACACAAAAAGTTATGTTGTTAAAATGTGTTAGTGATTTCATAAATTGATCATATACAAGAATAGATTAAAAAACAACAATGAAATCAATATATAACCTGTTGTGCTTAATTAGAGTAAAAAATAGCTGAAATCATGACAGTTGTTTTTAGTTGGGGACTGTGTTGGGTACAATAGCATCACCTGCTGTTGTTTTGAAGTAATGACATATATGGTTTATATTTTGCCTGCCCTTAATTTAAGTACAGGGACCAGGGATGTACATTCATTAAGCCCAAGCTGTTTGGTGGCTTCTAAAAAGATTTGCCACCATAATTCTTTATATTCAAGCCATTCTTCCCAGGGACCCCCTCTCAAATCTTTGTCCACCTGTTCCAATACGAAGAAGGAGAATCTGAAATTCTTGCAAACTTTTGTATGCTTATATAATGCATTAGTTTCTTTTTTCTTTAGAATCTCATATAAATGTTCATATATTCTTCTTTTTAAAGCTCTTTCTGTTTTCCAACATAGAATGAATTACAGCTGGAACATAGAGCCATATGTACTACTCCTTGAGATTCGCAGTTATGTTGTCCTGTACTGTATATATTTATGCCTCTAGCTTCTAGAAAAATCTCTTTAGTGTTGGAAATATGTTTGCACTGATTACAATGACCACATTGATAGGTGCCGTTGTTGGTGTTTCTTGTTTTTGTCATATAGTTGTTGTTGTTGGTTTTGTTGTTCTCTAACAGCTTTTTGATGCTGTGTGCATTCTTATAAACTGTTTTCGGAGTCTTTTCTTTTATATTTTTAATGTCCGAAAATGAAATGAATTTGTTCCATTCTGTTTGGAATATTCTTCTTATTTTGGAATTGAACAGATTAAATTCTAGAACTAGGGCTGATTGGTATTCAGATGCTTCTTCTTTATCATTCTTGTTGGTAGCAAGCTGGATGTCCAAGGTCTCAACGTTGGAAGTGGGGCTTGTAGTGTTGATCTTACAGCCCTTGATAGGTCTGAATTTTGTTGATCTATTTTTTTCAACCTCTTTTCTTATGTCCTTAACGAAAACAGAAGGGTATCCTCTTGCACCAAACATGCCTTCTAAGGTGTTACATTCAAAAAGAAAATCATTGTCTGTGCTGGTCATACGACTTCCTCTGACAAATTGTCCTTTGACAATGTTCCTTTTGCAGTGTGGGGGGTGTGCACTATCGAAATGTAAAAAGGAATTACAGAAAGTGCTCTTCCTAAAAATCTTGGTTTCCAAGTCATTGTTATTGTCATTCTTGTACACTTCAATATCCAGGTATTGCAACCTGTCTGTTAATATAGAATGTGTGAATCTCAATAAATCTGTAGTGTGGTTGATATAATCGAGGAATTCGTTTAATTTATCATGGCCTCCTGTCCAAAAAGTTACAATGTCATCTAGGTAGCGTCTGTATAAGGACCAGTATCTTTGATATTCTGAACCCATGATGAAATGGGATTCCCATCCAGCCAAAAATATTTATTATAATAAATAGTATAAATAAGTGGGAGGTCTAACCTCAAAAAAAAAAAAAAAAAAAAAAAAAGAATAAAAATTTTTTTTTTTTTTTGTAGGACAGGTCCCCTGCACCCCACATCTTTGTGGCCCCTACCCCCATACACCCCTCTAACTTGTATATAACAACTCTGTGGCCGCGCTATAGTTAAAGAAAGGGAAAAACACAGGAAGTGTACCACCAGCTTGTACAATCTAGCATGCTGTGATAAAACAAATTGCAGTAGTACTTACAAATCTTATTAATAGTTATAGCTGGTAAAATGTGGTAATAAATAGTAGTAGAGCAACTTCTGATTAAATTACAAGTGGTCTAAAAAGTGATCTAGATAGTGATAGACTACTTGATTGACACCCCACTTACTGATATGGAAGGAAATTCTTCAATTAAAATGGTTGAAATTTCAGAGGGAGAAGACTATCCAAAGACAACTGTACCTGGCAGATGCCCTTTGGAGAGAGGCTTGACTAATGATGTCTAGGCATTAATATCTTCTCTAGTGGTTTGACTTGTTACAATGCTTTGATCCCACAGTTTAATACAGACACAGCTATCATCTGGCCAATAGCATAGCTTATTAACCTATACCTCAGAGCTGCCGGAGCCCTCAGGCCTATTGTGGATAAGGTAGCTTGGGTAAGGCCAAGGCCCTCTTATGCATGAAATCTTCAAGCTGCAGTTGCTTTAATTTTCCTCTTTCTCCTCAGGTCATTTTCTTTACATTGCTTTTTTGTGTTCCCTACTGGACGTAGCCCCTACTGTGGCTGAGATGAAATTTGCCTGACCCAATGCTAAAAGTTTTTTTTTTGTTTGTTCACATGAGACCTTGCTGGTCTGGGTATGCTGAAATAGGTCTCTATGTCCAGTGTAGCACAGTGGTCCTAGGTGGGAATCTTATGGCCTTCTCAAGACAAAAGAAATACTTGGATGGTCATATTCATTTGTGACAATCTGTCACTCACAGGTGTACTTGTTGGTGTCTCATCGGTGGATGTCATTGACCTCAGAAGAAACCCCCAAAAATCAAAATAATCTTGATAACATTTTAAGTACCACATGTTTTGCAGTCAAATAGTAAGAAAACACTATTTTCCAAATGGGTTCTTATCACTCTGATGCAGAAATTGCATGGAAGAAACTGTTGAACTAATTGCAGATCACTTCTTGTAGCAAAAAAAAAAAAAAAAAAACTAAAATGGAATGACCTACTCAACATTTTTCATCCAGATTTAGACTGATGCATTTGGAGTGAATAAGAGGTAAGTGTCATGGCTATAACCGTTATGAGCAACCTTTTAGTTCAGTATCTTTAATTTTTATAAGTGCCTTTGTGAAATAATACAAGTAAAGCATTATCTTGTTTTCCAACTAGTCTATAAAGTTTTAAATGTGCCATTCCTCTCTCTAATCGCCTCTCCTCTTGAGTTGATTACCATGTCACTCAATAGTTGTGGCCCATTGACAACTTCAGGGTCAGTCATGGAAATCAGACTACTGAGAGCAGCAGAAAACTCCATCTGTTTTTTATTCAAAAGTTGTTGAAAATCGTTGGCATTCACTGAGGTGAAAAATTGCTTTGTAACTTGACATTTTTCTTTAACAAAATTCACTGGGCAGCCATTTCCTCAGACAGACATATAAATTCACACTCTGCCGAAACTGTAATGTTGTTCATCATATACAAACTTTTTCTTGCTAACTAAAATTATATTTTACAGTCTCTCAGTAAAATATTCTCTTCAAGAGTGGCTGAAAATTATTCATTTTCCCTAATGGAAAGTCGGACAATAAATTGTTGAAACTTTGAATTGGCTACACTAGTTTGGTTTGGATATTGACATTTCAGCTGGTAAACAGGCTCATGGCTGTGTGAATTTGTAATAGTTTATCTCCAAACACAAATTCAAGTAATAGTTTTCATACTGCAGGATATTTTTTTCTGCAAAAAGATGCTTTGCATTCAATATGCATTGCTGCTGTTGCTGAAAGGCAATGCCATTCTAAATCATTGGACCAAGTAGCTCTACCTGTTGCAAATGCTATGTGAACTGACTGAAGACCTTCAAAGTTGTGTGTATTTGAGAGTTTAGTTGTTTGGTCATGTCTGTATTTTTAGTAGTATGCTCATAAAAAGTGACATGAAAATGAGATGTCAAAATATTTGCTGTCAGTGCCTTGTAGGTAATATCTTACTGGTCCATTCATTTTCGGAACCTTATGGATTCTGGAAATTGTGTCCAGTAAACCGTAGCTTATAAATAGCAGAATTAGTGTGACTGTCTGATTTATTTTAGCATTTGTTGTGTATACAAAATGCAAGTATGCACTGCAATTCCAGATTTTTGTACACGCTGTCCAGGTAAAGAATGTCTGCCTACATTGCTATGTCCTTCATTCTTGCAGTTTGACCTGATGGAATGACCTAATTTACTTAGGGTCATACAATACTTTTGCAAAGTTCTCAACTTGGGGTAGGAGCAGGAGCTGTAATGTATGTCTAATAAAACATTTAACAAAGGTTTAATGATAGTATAACAACACAGAGGGAAAAATGCACCAAGGTTTAATGATACTGTCTGACCTGGCCTGTCTTTAGCTGTGCTTTCTGTAGACTGGGTGTCAGCTTTAGGAACATCATTTGTCCATTGAGACATCTGTAACATACTTTTTTTTCTCAAATCAAAAAAAGATATGAATTTCATTTACATTGCTATACAATGTCACTTACAATCAAGTCAAAATCTTTCAATGTACACAAAATCAAAATATATGCTCCTGAATGAAATGAGTAAGAATTTAAATTTGTGAAATTTAATTAATAACATTCTTTTTGAAGGAACAGGCAAAGATGGTACAGATAAATCCACAAACTCTAACAGTTTCCTCGTAATGACTGATTATTCCATGTCTGTTTCAGGTAAATATCCTCGTAATGACTGACTATTCCGTGTCTGTTTCAGGTAAATATCACACTCCTCGATATCAATGACAATAACCCAGTCTGGAAGGATGAACCATATCTAGTAAACGTAGTTGAAATGTCTCCAGCAGGCACAGATGTTATATCGGTAAGGTTCAGTTTGTGCCGTATTTTGCGCTTCTCTGGTATGCATGATTACATTCTGTAATGTACTCATTGTCTGAGTTACTTTATTCATGTCAGTTATACTAATAAGACATAAAAGTGACTGGCTGAAAAAGAGTTTTCATTACAAGCTATCCTTCTGCATGTCCATGAATTCAGGAAATGATGGTGTAGTAGTCAAATGTGTCTGATTTTTTTATATATTTTACAGATTTTAAATGTATTACCTTGAGCTAGCAACATACCTCTTAAGCTGACTTTCAGGTGTTTTGATCACCATTAATATTAGGTCAGATCACTGTTTTTAATGTTGATTGTCATGTCTTATTTATTTTTGTCATGTTTAACTGAAACATGTAACAGAACTAAATCATGATAAGTTACAAGCTCTTACCAGCTTAATGATATGTAGCCAACTCAGACTGACAAACTTCAGGCCAGATAGAAATTAGTTTACGGATCCCATCTGATGCACCTTAAAAGTTGGTATATGTTGCTACAGTGGTTGTTTCTTTGGTTTGCTTCACCAGTCAGGGTGTGTTCTTTTCAAATCTTGCAAGTCCTTCCTTTGTTTGTCTGCTTTTAACCCAAGTTAACTTTCTGAAAGTGAAATAGACTGAACTCCCAGCCAGGTGTCAGACAGAGGGCATCTCACAAAAACATACAGATAGACAAATTGATGATTCTTTGAATTGTCCATAGCTAAGGGTGAGTGTGGTCTGCTGATAGAATAACATCCCAACCAGGATTTTTTTTGTACTTTGATCCCTCTGAGTTTCAGGAAAGGCTCTGACTCCCCTCCCCCTTACATCTAAATAGGATGCAGGTAAACTAATAATGAACTAATGAATGGATGAATTAATAATATTTTACTCCCCTAGCTTATGGCACTGAGGCAGACTTATGCTGGTGGTGAGTTGGATATGGGAGCAGACCTGGGTTACTGGTATTGTCAGCTGGTAGATGGGAAGGAAAATGTAAGTAACCTATGGTTTATTCTTTTTGCAGGGTGAGCACAAGTATCTTATTCTTCGTTGTTGTAACTGGGTTGTTCACCAATGCATCCCCCCCCCCCCCCAAAGAAGCACTTTGCCACATGCATGTGCATTAACAGGGAGCAAATAGCAAGAGCAGTCATGAGCTCACCCTGCCACCATTACTGTGCAGTAAATGTGGGCAACAGTAATGAGTTCTCCCTGCCCTGCCACCATTACTGTGCAGTAAATGTGGGCAACAGTAATGAGCTCTCCCTGCCCTGCCACCATTACTGTGCAGTAAATGTGGGCAACAGTAATGAGCTCTCCCTGCCCTGCCACCATTACAGTGCAGTAAATATGGGCAACAGTGATGAGCTCACCTGCCCTGCCACCATTTCAGTGCAGTAAACGTGGGCAACAGTAATTAGCTCATCCTGCCCTGCCACCATTACAGTGCAGTAGAGGTGGGCAAAAGTAATGAGCTCACCTGCCCTGACACCATTACAGTGCAGTAAACGTGGTTAACAGTAATGAGCTCATCCTGCCCTGCCACCATTACAGTGCAGTAAACGTGGTTAACAGTAATGAGCTCATCCTGCCCTGCCACCATTACAGTGCAGTAAACGTGGTTAACAGTAATGAGCTCATCCTGCCCTGCCACCATTACAGTGCAGTAAACGTGGTTAACAGTAATGAGCTCATCCTGCCCTGCCACCATTACAGTGCAGTAGAGGTGGGCAAAAGTAATGCGCTCACCCTGCCCTGACACCATTACAGAGCAGTAAAGGTGGGCTTGTAGTAGAGCAGAATCTTCTTATCAAAATTATTGCATCCTCCAAGGACCTCCCTCACAAGTTTCTGCTGCAGTAAGGGATTACTAGCTTATGATGTTCGGTACCTTTGTCGTGCGAAATAGATTCCTTGTCTGTCACACCTTGCCAGTACTCCTGGATAGTTTGCTTTCAGAAAAGTCACATTGACAAGTAGGACTGGCCTGAATAAACAGTGACCCAAGATGGGATGGACCCTTTATGATCAGGCCTGATGATAGAAAGAAGGTGTGATAGTTTGCAAAAGGAGATACTCTTGGTGAACTGACCTCACTAGTCAGTAAATATGCCTGGATATCCCATCACTTTCCTGATATCCTAACTCTCTGTGAAACTTGGCTGAAATCCCACATTCCTGACAAGGATTTCCTACTCCCTGGCTATAACATATTAAAACTTGATAGAACCAATAAAAAGGTGGAGGGGTTGCTATTATGTTCTCCAACCATCTCATGTTTGCCCCCCCACCTATCCCAACCCCCTCTGCCTCACCAGCCGAACTACTAATTGCTAACTACAAAATCAATGCTCACAATGTCTTCGCCATAGTTGCAATGTGCATACCTCCCTGGTGACAATATCCCTGTACTAGAATATTCTCTCCTGGCTCACTCAATACTTACCAAATGATAGTATCATCTTGGGAGACATCAACATAAATTGGATGTCCCTCTCCTCAGATGCTCCTAACTCCTATATTAATTTGCATGGCTTCCCCCAATTAATCTGTACCCCTACCCACACCAACAAGTCATCAAATTCTACCTCTCTTCTTGACTGGATTCTAGTCTCTCATCCCTTAAATGTCACTTACCTGAAACACTGCCTGATGCTGTCAGCGACCACTGTCCAGTCAAAGTCCTTAAATTCTGTACACACTATAGTAGACCACACAAGTTCATTACTAGTCACAAATTGTCTGAATCTGATAAACTTAAGAACGATCTCTCTGCTATCAGCTGCAGCTTTCTTAAACACCTACCCCTGGATGATGCCTTTCAAAAATTCAATTCCATATTACTTAACATTCTCAATTCTCTTGCACCCTTGCATACAGTAAGAATAAAACCTTTTGCATCCCCTTGGTTTACATTCTCCACCTGCTCCCTAATGCAAAAAGAGACAAAGCTTGGAAGATCTGGTCCAAAACTAAACTCCCTACCCACCTTCAACACTATAAAGAACTTTGCAACCTTATGAAGAAATCCATCTATAATGACAAGAAAAAAACTTCTGTAATAACCCTCTCAATCCAAAATTTACTAAACCGCAGAAATTCTGGCATGCCATCAACCATATTCTTCATCCTGGAAACCCCTCATCCCCCCAACCATGTCCTAGTAACACTCCACTAGAAACTGCCACTAACTTTAACTCGTATTTCATGCCACTAACTTCAACTCTTATTTCATGCATACTGTCACCAAATTGACACTTCAAGCCAACCCAACCCAAATGCTAATTTTATTTTATTTATTTTACATTGACTGGGTTAGTCCAGCTGGGTCAGAGCCCTTTTTTGGTGGAGACCCGAGGAGAAAAGCACCACAGAAAACATAGTGTGACTAAAGTAACATAATACACAGATATATAAAACAATTGTTCCAAAAGAAAAAAAGCTTAGTTTAAAACAAGTGACATATAGATTCAAGTATCAGCAGAGCACATCTGGTATAGTACAGAGTAAAAAAGTCACAAATGGAATATTTACATTTGTCATCTTCTGTTCAGCAAAGAAATGGTAAGGCACAATAATTTCTATTAGAGTCTATAGTAAATAGGCAGATGCAAGGTGAGGAAGCTATTAGAAGGAATAGTGTAGAGAAGTGTAGTAGCATAGAAAGGAAGTTGGGTGACGGGTAAAGAAGGGAGGAAGTCAAGTAGGGAGGGAGAAGTAAGGTCACTCGGGGATAATTGCACTTGCATAGTCTTGTATTGCTTAGGTGTTTTTTTACAGTGCTTCTGAACTGGTGTTTAGGCTTAATCTTTTGAATGTGTAATGGAAGTTTATTCCAGCTGTTTGATGGGGAATAGCTGTAGAGGCTCTTGCCATATTTATCTTTGGCTTGTATATAGAAAGGAGATGTTATGAGCTCCAAAGAATTCTGGGTGGGGTCTAGGGGGAGATAGAGTGAATGCTGACACAGAAAAAAGGTTGGTGTAAAATAGAGTGAATTATCTGAAGCTGAGAGAGGAGAAGGTTGTTGGGAAGCTCTAGCCAGTTTAGTTTCCCAAGTGCTAAGCAGTGGTGAGAATAGTGTGGGTGTTTGGCAGCAAATTTGGCCACCTTGTTATAAGTGGATTCCTGTTTAGAGAGTAGTGTGGTTTGTAAGTTGGTGAAGATTTGAGAGCCGTAAAGAAGGGTTGGTACTAGGTAGGTATGGGATAGGCTGTCTTGGCTTTACTGGATAAAACGTTTTTGTTTCTGTAGAGGAGTCCTAGTTTTTGGTGGGATTTTTAATGTTACTAAGTACATGTAGGTCAAATTTCAGCTGCTCATTGATAATGACCCCAAGTAGTTTGGTGTGAGTTTCAACTGCGATGGGTGTGTTATTGTGGGAAGTGATAGAGAAAGATGTTTTAAAGTGATTCATGGTTTTGGGGACGAAGAGCAAGAGTTTAGTCTTCTTTGGGTTTAGGATTAGTTGGTTCTGGTTGAGCCAGTTTTTGATAGAACAAAAGGAGTTCTGAGTTATAAGTAAATCTGGGAGGGTGTTGTCTATGGTGATGACTGTGGAGTCATCATCATATTGTACCAGTGATGAGTGTGGTGTGGATATAAATAACTGATTGGTGAATATATTAAAAAGTAGTGGGTCCCAGTATTCAACCTTGGGGGATCCCCATCTTTATAGGAAGTTCTGGGGAGATAGCAGAAAGCCATTTAACTGACTGGAAATTATTGCTGAGGTAGCTAGAGAACCAGGAAATAGTGGAAGTGGATAGGCTGAGTTCAGAGAGTTTAAGAGGAGGTGGTGAGAGACGATGTCAAAAGCTTTTGAGAGGTCAAGAAAGAGGCAAGAGATTAGTTTGTTCTTGTCTCTGGCTTGCAAGATGGTGTTGATGAAGGAAATGAAGGCTGTAGAGGTACTGTGGCCAGGGCAAAAGCCATGTTGGGTGGGGGCGATTAGGTTCTCTTGTATGAGGTTTTGTAGGACTTGTTTGTGTACACAATTTCGCAAAATCTTAGGGGTGATAGGATTGCTATGGGCCTAAAGTTTGGCAATTCAGTAGAGCTGCCTCCTTTATGGGGTAGGTAAGGTGTAGAATTTTTTCCAAATTGTAGGGACTTCAGCCTCAGTAATGGAGTGGTTGATGAGAATAGAGATGGGTAGGGCAATGGAGTTGGCTGCTTTCTGGAGAAATAATGGAGGGAGACATCTGTTGAGGGGGAACAAGGTTTAAGTTTAAGAAGCAGGGATTTAATATAGTTGGTGGATAAAGTTTTTGGGAGAAGGGTGTGGAGATGTTGGAGGACTTGAGGGGGTTGGTGGGTGGGGTATTGTCAGTGTTGGAATTAGGATGGTTGGTTAGTTTGCCAATTGTGTCTATAAAATAGGAGCTAAAGTTAGCAGTCTGAAGAGGAGTGTTTGAAGGACTCGGTTGGGGAGATGAGGGGTTGCCTGGATGGAGGATTTGGTTTATTGTATGCTAGAACATCTTTTGGTTATTAAGGTATGACATAGGAGGGTTTGTATAGTAGTTTCTCCTATCATTGGTGATGGCTTTTTTGGCAACGTTTCATAGGTGCCTGTACTGTTAGAAGTGGGAGGGGAGTTTAGTTTTAGTCCAGAGCTTCCAGGTCTTATTTCTCTGTGCCATTAAGGAGTGGGTGGAGTTTGTTATCCAAGGGGATATGGCTGCTTTTATTCTTACATTCCATATGGGGGCTAAGAAGTTGAGTATGTTAAGGAATATGTTGTTAAATTCCATTACAGCTTCATTACAGGGTAAGTGGCTGAAGAATGACCAGTTGATAGCTGGTTATTTAGTAAGCTAGAGTCAAAGTTTGTGAATTTGTGACATTCTTTGATCTTGGGGGATTTACATGTGAGGATTGAAATGGAGGACTTTAATTGGGCAGTGGTCACTAAGGGTATTGGGTAGGGCTTCGGGGAAGTGATATTTGTGGGGGTGTGATACCATAATCCAGTCAAGGACAGCTGAATGATTAGAAGATTTAGTAGTATAAGTAGGTGTTTATATTAGTTGGGTGAAGCCATGTAAATTAATGGAGGAGGAGAGGGAATCGGAGGAGAGAGTTAACCAGTTAATGTTGACTTCACCCATGAGTATGGTTTCATTGGGGAGGTCATTGCAAAGTGAGGAAAGAATACTTTCCAGTACTGTGATGTTTTTGCCAGGTGGAATATGGATGGCAGCTACATTAAGTGAAGTGTGAGTGTTTAGTTTACAGTTTGCAATAAGAAGTTCTGCAGGTGAGGCTGGAGGGGAGGGGATAGTTAGAGGGGTTAAAGTAAGGTGGTTAGCGAACATAATGGCAACTCCATCCCCTTTTTTGTTTCTATCTAGTGTCAAGATGATGTAGCCAAGAGGGAGGATATCTTTGTCAGGAATATGGGGTTTTAGCCATGTCTCATAGAGGGCAATGATGTGTGGACAGTGTTGAGATATCCAGGAATTGAATTCAGTAGTTTTGTTCATTATACTTCTGATGTTCATTAATGGAATATAGAGAGATGTGTTTTGGTTGGATATTATGGTGGGGAGGGGTGGATTGTGTGGAGATAGCATCACAATGGAGTGGAGGCCTAGCCCGGGGTTGGGATGAATGTCACCTGCGAGTAGAAGGGAGAGGATCCCCCCACCCTTTCTGCCTCCTCCAGTTCCTCCCCAGCCTTCTCACTAAAAACAGTATGTACTAACTACATTAGATTCTCACTTCTAAAGCTTAAACCTTGCACCCCCTCCATTGATAATCTACCACCTCCTTCTCCAGGAAGTTACTCTTGCCCTCCCCATCTCCGTTCTCATTAACTGCCCCATTACTAAATCCAAAGTACCTACCTTACCTGTCGACAGGGGAGGTAACTCCTCTGAACTCGCTAACTTCAGGCCCATTGCAATTCTATTCCCCCTCTCTAAAATTCTTGAAATATGTGTACACAAATATGTCCTTCACTTTCTCCTACAAGAGAATCTACTTACTTCCACTCAACATGGCTTTTGACCTAAACATAGCACCTCCACCACTCTCATTTCCTTCATAAACACCATATCCCAAGCCAAATACCATAATAAACTTGTCTCAAGCCTATTTCTTGTTCTCTCAAAGTCATTTGACACCATATCCCACCCTCTCATCTCGCACAGACTCTCTGAACTAAACCTCTCCACTTCTGCTATGTCCTGGTTCAGCAGTTAACTCAATGACTGACTCCAGTCTGTCAAATGTCTCTCTGCTACTACTACTACTACTGCTCCATTTGTCAAGATGGGTGTACCTCAAGGATCAGTCCTTGACACATTGCCAATCTATTATATACCTCATGCCCCCAGTCATCACTGGTGCAATATGCAAATGACTCCACAGTAATCACCATAACTGATTCTCTCTCTGAGGTCAGTATATTGACACAGAATTCCTTCTTATCCATAAAAAAATGGCTCACTAAGAACCAACATATTCTAAATCCAAAAAGACTAAGCTCCTAGTCATCACCCCCAAAACTGTGAACCATCTTAGATCCTTTTTGATCTCATCCCTCAAAAACACCTGTCTCTCCATCGAATTGCACACCAACGTGTTAGGGGTCATCATTGATGAGCAGCTTAGATTTGATCTCAATCTAATTGCACACCAAAGTATTAGGGGTCATTACTGATGAGCAACGTAGACTTGATCTCCATCAAACTGCATACCAAAGTGTTAAGGGTCATTGATGAGCAGCTTAGATTTGATCTCCATTGAATTGCACACCAAAGTGTTAGAGGTTGTCATTGATGAGCAGCTTAGATTTGATCTGCATGTCCTCAGCATCATTAAGAAAATCCACCAAAAACTTGGACTCCTTTACAGGAACAAAAAAACTTCAAATCAATGTCCTAACAAAAGTTGAATCCACCTCCAGTAAAGTTGCAAGATTCACAACAGACCATTCCTACCAATCACACCACTGCCTTGCTGTTAAAAAAATAAATTGGCTAGTATTTCTCCACCAGCTGCTTCTATCTCATCTTCAAATAATTCATTCTATATTCTATTTGCCCTCTTTCTGTCCCAACATTGCCTCAGTTGGTCTCCATCTGCTCCCCTCCAAGGTCCCTATAAAGCTCTGAACAAGATTGTCTCCAAATCTACAAGCCTAAAACAAACGTAGGACAAAACCTGTAGAGCTACTCCCCAGCTCAATCCTGAAACAAACTTCCCTTGGGTGTTAAAAATATCAGTCACCCACTCAAATTCAAAACTGCTACTAAAAACTAAACAGGATATGGATCTGTTAATGTAACTACCCTCCTTAAAGCATCACCCTATACTCAACACACAGCTCACCCATCTCCCCTCTTTCTTCTACTTCAATAATACTCTACAACAAATGCGTTATCTCATTATTTACAGCATTTATGCCGCACATCTTACTGAAGTACTCAAGACTTATTCTCTGATAGGACTGCACAGCTTAATTTTATTGCTGTAAAAATGTATCTACCCTCTGATTTATTAACCATGTACTATATTATATATATTCACTTTAATTTTTGTTGTAAATTTTGTTTTAATTTTTGTTTGAAATTGTAATTGTGGAGCTTTTCTCCCCGGGCCTCCACTGAAAAAGGGCTTTGGCTCAGTTGGACTAACCCGGTCAATAAATGTCAAATAAAAAGTCCTAAAAAAAAAAAAACACAATTTTGTTTTTGTAAAGATGCAGAAAATTTTCAGAAACTTTGTAAAGCCTGCAACTGTATTTGTTGTTCAGTAATGATGCAGCAGTGATCTGGAGTATGTCAAGCTAAATGGAGAAAATAATTGCTATCTTCTGTAGAAAAAATAAAACAAATGTAATCTGCACTGTACACCAAGACCTATAACATAAAAACAAATGATACTTAGAATTTAAACAGAACAAATCCATAAACAGCACACACTGGTGTTAAGGTTGAGAGCTTTTGTGACTTAATCAATCTAACTTCATCAGAACTTAAAACCACCAATTATTATCTGCTGAAAGAGTACTACAATCATGTGATTCTAAAGTACTTTGCATCATTTAAAAACACAAATAAATATACAAGTTACATAAACTGATTATGCACACCTCATTGTTATATTACAATATGCCTTTAATCATAAAAAATAAATAGCAATACATTTATTTAGAATTTTGCAGCTCTTCTCTTTAAAACACTATTGATTCTCAAGGTATCATTCAAACCTGGGCGTTTCTTTGCTATAACTTTATTTGCCATTTTAAATTGAAAGTATTCTAACTTGGTCTCCCATGGGCCATCCCTCATGTTCATCGGGGCTTCTACAAAACAGAAACAGGAAACATGTAAAACCTATACAATTCTGCCCATTCAAGGCAATGATGTGGTCTTTTCTCTTAATACTATATACATGTTGGTAAATTCTCTTCCCTAAAAATTGTTCCATTTTGCCTGTGTTTTATTTACAACTTGAAAAAACATTTCATGAAAATGAAAGCACTCATTATTTAACAATAAACTAAACATTTTCTTGAAGATGGATGTCTTCTATGCAGTTCTTTGACCATGGTCTTTTAGGAGATTTGTTTTGAATGTGTCATTTCCATGTGATTCACTCAATTTTATCTTGCTTGTTTTAGTTTAGCCTATATAATATGAATTGTATGTTTGACAACATGCCAAACAGACCACCCCCTTGGTTTCAAAATACATGTGAGGTGCTTTCTTTACTAACCTAAGTTTTTCAAAACTTCATTGTCTGTTATACTTATTGATATATGAGCATTGCTTGCAGATACCACACTTAAAGGTCCCAGACCTGCCTCTGGAACACTGGATAAGAGACCCCAATTCATAGTTTCGAACTTGATTTTAAAATTCAGAGTTTTCTTATAAACAAAATGTAGTTCACTCCCAATAGTTTCTTCAGCTAACTCTGAACATTTTAAAAATACTTCAGTGTTTAAGTATTATATCTGTAATATCTGGACTATCCATTGTGTAATTTATAACCATTGTTTTTTCACAATTATTACTGCAACCATCCACCTCCATTTTCTTTGTCAAGTCACACTCCTTTTTATTTTCCATACACCTTTATTGAATTATCCCTTGTGACACAGGCACATTTACATTCATTTAAAACTAATCAAACTATATTAACATTATACTTTACATATATGGCTATACATCATATAACCTAAGCAATATTACATAAATTATTCAGTTCTTGCCTTTTTTAAACAAGAAACATCTTTATTTAAACCATCACTTACTTCATAAGCAAACATACAAATCAAAACAAACCACAGCGAGACATTCCTAGTTGCAATAATATTACATTACAAACCACACTGATACACATTCCCAATTGCAAACATTAAACATCACTTATAATCTACCTAATCTTTCTCACTCAGACATTACATAGCTCGTATAAGTCCTGCCACCTTTTACACCTCATTCCTTCCATGTATTTATTGTTACCACAGTTCCCATTTTTTTCCTATGTCATGAAATCCCACCGTTTTCTAAGGTTCTCAATTCCAGTTGTTTTATCTCTATTACTATATTCACTACTTCCAGGATTGTTGGTTTAGATTTTGAATTCCTTTTTCTAGTAATCGCTTTTTTGGCAGCCACCATTATTAGACAGCAAGGCCTTACCATGTCTAGGCAATTCCAATTCTATATCATAGCTCAGAAAAATAATTTTCCTCAGACCAAACTGCCCACCCAGCATCTCTGACAGTGCATCCCTAGAGTCCACCAACTCACCTCACTCCCAGAAAATATGTTCCTAATGTCCTCTTTCTTCCCCTTCACACCACCATCATTTGCTGTCTGCCTGAAGAAAGTTTTTCTGGCGTCTACTTGGAGTAGAAAAATATCTATATAAATATTTCAAGGCAAAAATCCTAAATCTTCTTGATTTTGTTGCATATTTGAGAGACATACGTATATCCTCCCATTGTTTCTTTATGAATTGCTTATCCAATCTCTCTTCCCAATCCTTTCTAACTTCCTCTAATTGATTCCTATAGTTATCATGCAATATTTTATATGTTCTACTAATTATTCCTTTTTTTAATGGCAGCTTCTGCTCTAAATTCTACTAAAAACTCTACCAGTGCTGGTCTTCCATGTAGGACCCCTATTTCTTTCTCTTTGCCTATACCCTGATATCAATCCTTGATATAAAAGACAAGCTCTAACCTACAGTCCCAATAAATTTTTGGCCTTTTCCCATTCTATCATCTTTTCCTCTCTAATTATTTGCTCCCATTACCTTGGTTCCTTTGCCAGTTTTCTCCAGTAAATTCCAGCCCCCTCTTGCCTATTGTCTGTATCCCTAATTGTAGTCATCCCTGTAATCAGAATCTCCTTTCTCCATTCCCATGTTGGTTTAGTTTTTAGAATACCTTCCGCTACTTTATGGATATAATATTCTGTATGATTATTGTTATTCTCATTAAAGGCCTGCATCCAAAATTCCAGTCTCTTCTTAATTTCTTGAGCTTTCCCCCCTGTTTCATCATCATCCCTTTCCACTTTAAATTATAGCTTTCTGCTTGTGCTATGTATAGGATTCTTAACTGTGTAGCTCTGAAATACCCCTTCAAATTGGGTAATCCCAATCTGGCCTATACTACTGGAAGAATTAGTTTATCCCACTTGACTCTTGTTGTCTTCCCTCCCAGATAAATTCCTTCAGCTCTTTATTAATTGCTACCCACAGCTTCTCCTCTGGTTGATAAAAATATGCCTGACCTGTGTATAAGACGAAAGGGACTAAAATATTTTAACTGCTTGTATCTTGCTATCCATGTCCATATAACAAAGCTTTCATTTTTCTAGTTTTTGTATTAGCTTTTCTTTATTCTGTTCCCACATATCCTTACCTGCCACACTTGAATCATTTTTAGTCCATACTGCTAAATACTTATTTTTATCATGTCCCCATAAATATCGGTGTTCCTGAACCAGTTCATGCATGGCAACGGATTCACTAGACAATCTTGAAATACTGAAATGTCGAATTTCAATATTCCTAGACTGAAGTCGAACACCCACATACCCGAACACACAAAACCACGAATAGCACAATCGCGACCATACACACACACACACACACACGCACACACACACACACACACACACACACACACACACACACACACACACACACACACACACACACCTACCCTACGTATAAGCAGGGGGGCAAGCTCCTCTGCACCCCACACCCCCCTACTTATATATACTAACTCCAAGGTCGCAGTAAACACACACACACTAACATCCCTAGCCAGTATCATTATACAAACACCACTTACTTAAAACCCCAGATAAATCCACAAACTGCACCGCACATCACAAATGCGACACCACGATAGCGGATTCGACATTTCCACAGTCAACTTAGTGCAGTTTCACGTAACTGCTCTTTTGTGTATTCATTCTCTAAGTACTGAAATTCGACATTTCAGTACTTCGAAATTCTCTAGTGTTTCCGTGGCAACATAATTTACCAATATTGCCTTTGTTTTAGCTTCATTAATTTTGTATCCCAAAAAGATTTGAAACTGTCTCAAAATTTTCCACAACACTGCAATGTCTTTTTCTGGTTTTGTCAGGTATATTATAATATCTGCAAATAAATCCAGCTTTTCTTGACTACCATGCCAATTATATCCTTGAATTTTTGAGTCCCTTATTTTCTTTGCTAATTGTTCAAAATGTAATGCAAATAAGAGAAAGAAGACACCCCTGCCTGGTTCCTCTGCTCAAGCAGAAATTATCAGAGAGGATCCCACCCCCTTTAATGTTCACCTCCGATCCCTCATATAGCCTCCTAATCAGCCTTATAATTTTTCTATTGCCCTGCTCATAAAGTCCCAGCGTACTCTGTCAAATACTTTCTGTCCATCAAGACCCACTAACAACAGTGGTATTTTCTTACATTTTGCTTCCCTCTGGATCATCAGTGTTCTGTTAATGTTGTCAAATGTTTCTCCACCCTCCGCAAAACCACATTGATCCACATCTGTCAGTTTTGGCATTACTTTTGCCATTCTTTTAGCTGTTATAGACATGAACACTTTAATCATGGTTTAGTATTTAAATGGGCCTGTATGAAGCTGGATCTGATGGATCCTTTATCCTCTTTTGGTATTACAAATACCACTGCTTTCTTCCAGGACGGTGGTAGTTTTCCTCCTCTTAAGATACTGGTAAACAAAACCTTCCACATCTTTGTTTTTTTTTTCCTAATAGCTTCCAAACTTTCACAGGAATACCATCTAATCCTGGGGACTTTTTACTGTAGATTGGTTATACATCACAATTCTTATCTCATTTCCTCCTATCCTAACCATTAGTAACTCAGCCTCATCTACCTCTGACCTTGGCATATTTAATTCTTCCATAAACATTTTAATTTGTATCTTTTCTCAATTTTCACATTTCTCTGCTTTATAGCGACCCTCATAAAATTTCCAAAATATTTCTAATGCCTCTGCAGGATCTCCGGTTACCTTCTTTGTTATAGGCTCCCTAAGTATGGCGATAGCCCTTTCTACTTTCGGATGCCTGAGTCATTGTGCTAAAAGTTTTTGTGCTCTAGTGTTATCAAAAAACAGTTGCTTAACAGCAGTCTTTCTAAGCTGACACATATTATCGAGGTACTCCCTTATTTTCTGCCTAGCATTCTGAAGTTGATCCTCTTTTTGTTCTGTGAGATTCCTCCTATTCTGCAATACTTTAACATTTGTCAGTCTCTCTAAATAATTTTTATTACATCTTCACCTTAGCTCCCTTTCTTTTATTTTCACCCTATTTTTAAACTCTACCTTAATTGTATCCCACTCCCTAGCTATATTTCAGAAGAAATTTCTGCCCTCTCTAACAGCTCCTGAAAAATCTCCATTGCCCATTCCTTAAATTCCTCTCTTTTCAACAGGTGGGAAAGCACCAATGCCTCATTTTTATTTCATTACCCTGTGGTTTTATTTTAGCTATTATTGGCCATGATCTGAAATAGTTATTGGGTGAGTATCAAGACCGTCAATTAAATGCACATGTTCCTGTGAAATGTAAATTCTGTCTAGCCTAGCCCAGCTTTTATATCTTGGGGAATAATATGTAAATTCACTCCGAACTCCTGTTACTTAATTCACATCTTCCATGCCAAATAGTATCATACATTTCTTCACAAATCTATCCTCCTTTGTTTTATTTTCCATTCTAGGCTCCCTAGACTCATCTTCACTGCTGCAAATCAAATTCCAGTCCTCACCTGCAAGTAATATTCCTTACTGAAAACTGATTATTTCTCCCAGAATTTTCTTAAGCTCTATTATAGCAGTTTTAGGTGGAATGTAAATACATAACCAGTGTAATTCTCCTCCTCCCTTGCCAGTAGATTGTTAGTACCATACATCTACCGTTACTATTTTTTTGTCTTTTTCTGTCACTATTTTTCATTTATTTATTTATTGACGGAAAAGTCCACTGAGTCTAGAACCCATTTTCAGTGGAGGCCTGGGAAGAAAAGCTCAGTTCACAAATCCAAAAAGTAAACTAGACAATATAATCTGTTTCAGCAACATTCAAAATTTATATAGATACATCAAGAACAGGAATACTTTTTTTTACAGTTCTATGGCCTATATGATTTTCTGTAGTTCAGTACGATAGTAAGCAGATCCAAAAAATAAACAAGAAACATTTCTTATACAGCAGTATATAAAGCTTCAATACAAGTACATCAAGAATAATTTTTTTTTACAGTTCTATATAGTGTGCAAAGATGTATATAGTTTATTAGGGCTGGTATTGTCATTTTTATTTGCACAAAATAAGATGTTTGTCAGCACAAATGGCCCATTATGGCTAGATAATGAGATGACGAGCATACATATGATAAAGTACATATTTAAAAAAAAGATTTTAATTGTAGCTCCTCTTGCAATTAATATAAGTAAAACACACCAAATGAAGGACAAACCACACTGAAATCCAAAATAAAGGTTAGCGCTTTCGTTTACTGTGTTAAGCAAACTTCATCATGTTTCTTCACCAGTTTTTGTAATTAATATAAGTATTTCTCTTTTCTCTTGTCCCAGGTATTTCACTGAATAACCATCTTGAAAACCTTTCTTTATTAAATTCACATGTTCAGTTCTTTCCAAGTGTGCCTTTTGTAACATAGCTATTTGCACTTTACATTTTTAATATAGTCCACTACTCTTTCTTGTTTGTATTTATCTGTGAGGCCATTTATATTTAAAGACATTAAAGAAAGCATCATTGTATTAAAACGTTATTATTCCCACCTTTTATGTACAACACCATTTTTGTTAAATGTCTAGTTCCAGCTTTTGTATTACATGTATACACTGGCAGGTTAAACGTTTATAAAGTTGCTTTTCTCATATCCATTTGAGCCTGTCACATCTTATAAAAATTTTTGTTTTATTGAAGGCCTTCAAACAAAAAACAAACAGACCACCAATACCCCCTAAAATTTATTAACTTAATACTAACACACAAAACTATATACACCTTCAAATATTGAAGTTTTACCCTCCTAATAGGAACAAAAGTCCCAAACTGACAGACAGACTTGAGTTAACATAAAAGGAAGGTTATCCATCCTAAGAGTCATGGTGCAGCCTGTGCTTCTAGATGATTGGTTTTGTCTTAGCTTTATAGCTGTCCCAGCTAGGAAAACAAGTGAATGTTTTCAGAGAACATTATCAACATTGGGAAAACCCCTGACTATCTTCAGAGAACATTATCTCCTAGCCAATTTATCTTTTTTTCTCCCAGCCAATCGCTCTCCACCAGACTGTTGCCAGTTTCTCTATCAGGTATTCTCCATGGAGACATATGAACCTGACAGCCAGTTTCTCTTTATCAGATTGTTCCCATGGAAAAGTGAAGACCAGCTGCAGAAGTCTTTAATCCAGTTATTCCCCCATGCATAAATGAGAAAAAGCACATTATTTTTTCTTTTATCATGCTTTTTAACCAGGCTTTATTTTTTTTACATTGCAGTGCCTACATTACTTAAAACTGAACAAGAAGAAAGTGAAAAGAAGGGAGAAAGAAAAGGAAAAAAATAACAGAAGCACCTGTTTACCATGCCCATTATACTTACAAATAACTGAACAAATTTACTTTATAGCATGTAAAGAAAAAACATGCTACAAAATTGGTACTATTTGAGAAAAAAATTACTTGGTTAACTTTCTCCTTTCTTTTCCCCTCCCCAAAGTACTTTTCTGAACATTATTGACATGAAGGGAGGGGAGTCCCCCCACAACAAATTCTGAAAAAATCCAATGTTTCCAAACTTTTTTGTTCTGTCATAGTTCACAAATAGAATTATTGCATTGCATTGTTATCCCATATTAAGTTACTGGTTTTATTACTGTTCATCTCCAAAATCCTATCTCTGTTTCATTTCCAACATACTCTCAATTCTTCCAGTCAACTCTTGTACTCCCTTCCTTCTCGCCAACATTTTCAATTGAACATTTTGAAAAGATTTCACAGGTATATTCGCTCTGTGGTCTTTATTACCAGAAGAACAAGAAGTAGAATCTTTTTCTGTTTCACAGCTTACTTTTTGTTGGGCAAGCTTTTGTATTTCCTCCTTAGCATGCACTTCATCACAGATGATTTTGTCCGTCCAGGGAAGAATACCTCGAAGAGAGCCAGGTAAAGCAATTTGAATCTCATACCTGCATCTCGACATTCCCTTCTGTCTGGTGTACAATGAGTAATCATTCTCCACAAACACTCTACTGTCTCCCACTTTTAGTACGTTGTCCTTCTGCCATAGTTTTGTCAGAATCAACTCCCTCTGCTAATAAGGTTGCATCTTTACTTTTAAAGGTCTAGGTTTCTTTCTTATAGCCAGGTTTGGAGCAGGCACATGATGTACCCTTTCAGCTAACACCTCCTGCTGTGGAATACCAGTCCATTTGCTAATTTGTGCTTTCATAAAATTAATGCAGTCTGTTCCTTCCAGCTTCTATGATATAGCTGAAAATCTCATATTTTCCATACATGCTCTGTCCCCTAATTTATTATTTTTGAAACATCTCTTCTTGAGCAGTTTCATATTCAGCCTGCCTTTTCTTCATTTTGACCTCTGATTTTTGCATTTTTGTCATGTCATCTGAATATCTATTTAAAGCTTCTTCCATTTTCCAGCCTTTTATTCTTTGTGTTGATATACTCCATCAGTGTTTTGTTTATTTTAGCCAGGTCTGTATGTAGTTGTCTTGTATCTTCCTGTAGGTTATTGGAAGTCATGTCTGAAGGTTGCATTGCTGTTTGCTGACCAACTACAGGACTTTCCCCAGTCAGTGTTTCTTCCTCACTTTTTGTAGTTGATGTTTTCCAGGTCTTCTGTATTTCTTTATTTCTGGCATCCAGGCAGTGCACTTACTAGCCAATTACTGAAATTTACTCATAAACACAAGTCTACTGGTCTTCTTTGCTGAGCTTCTGTATTCACACTGGGAGAGCTAGAAATAAACTGTTACTCAATGTGCAGCCATCTTGGAAGTCTGTCAAGTCACACTCCTGTCTTAAAGTTGGAATGAATTTCTCCCTCATCCCATTTAAAACTTCATGTATTACAAAGTCTAGGAAATTTTTAGAGTAGCGTCTGTCACAAAACTTTTTCTCTCAAAACTTCCAGTTCTGTTATTAAATCTCTGTCATCAAAAAAAGCCTTGACCATCTGCCCATTTATAAAATTCATTTTGGTAAAAGGAATGACTATTGATGTAATATAAAAAAGCATTAGGGTATGTTTTCTATCTTTGTTTGTTTGTGTCTTTCAGCTTTTCCCGTTTAGGGGTCACCACAGCGGAACTCCGGTACGCTAATGATTGGCAGTAGAGTTTTACATGCTGGCTTGCCGGGCCTAACGCACAACCTTCAATGAAGGAACGCCCGTTCATGCATGTCGCCACACAGAAGACGCTCTAACTGAGAATCGAACGGGCAACATCTAACTGTGAGGCGACAATGCTACCGCAGCACCACCACTATTCCTTCCTAATTCCTTTCTCAAACAAATCACCCAAGCAGTTAATCTCTTAATATGATGAAGATAAACATGAATTTCAGAATATCAGTATATATAAATTCCTCCAATTGCTTTATAATCCCTATCAACAAAATTAAAATGTTGCCCAAAAACCTCAGATAGTCCATCAGTTTTCAAACCTGGTGTTAAAAACATAATGCATTTCCCCTCACCAAGATGGTAAAAATTAGGAGAGTGACAAGCTCCAGAATCACCACACCTTTCAGCTGCTTAAAATAATCACCTTCAAAAAACATAAAATAATTTTTAAGAATGTATTCCATAAATTGATCAGTAATATTCTTTTCAACATTTGTAAGTTTCTTAAATTCCCCTAATAGCATCCAGGAACTTTTCCATCCTACTTGTGTTATTACTGAGAAAATGTTCATAATGTCTATCGTAACAAAAATTACATTCTTGTTAAATTCTGTCTCCTTAATATGGGTTTAGAGTTGCCAAGAGTCTTTCAAGATATTTCTCATCTATTCAGTACAATCTTTGAATTTTTCCATATATATACTTTACTAGAGATTCAGTTTTACTGCTTTAGTGCTCATTGTCAACATTACTGGGTGGAGTAGAGGGTTTATCAACTTTCAGAAAAGTATATAATGTCCAAGTGATGTCACTACTTTGCTTCAGATTTTCTTTAGAAATGCAGCAGAGCCTTGGAAAGTGAAACTGCTTCTTATACACCCACATTTGCAGAACTTACATCCTGACAAAAGATGTGTTACCTTGTTTGAGACTAGAACCAGTGGGCCCTTAGGAAAGTTTATATTAAAATTCTAATACAACAAAACAAGTAGGTCTAAGATTTCTTTACCTAATGTCTAAAGGGGGGTGCCTGAAACTTCTGCTAACTGTATATTTATCAGTATTTCTTCAAACAATGGTAGCCTTCCTTCTAAGTTTGCATTGCATCTGTTCAGCTAGTCAGTCAGTGAGATGGAGTTTGTACTTTTCACTGAAAGAGTTCTATGGATTGCAGCTATGAGGAGAGAGAACCTGCTTGCTTCAAGCATCAGCAAGTTGTTGTTTAGGGAGTTTGCATGTGAGTGAATTGCAATATATCCAGTAATCTTTCACCGGAAACAACATGGCTTTTGGACAGGACAAGGTGCAAGGAGAGCTATTTGAACACGTACTTATGCTATACTACTATATACTACTAAATATATATGGGACCATATCCCATGAGCACTATACATAGCCTTCACTAAGACATTTGATTCCAGATTACCCTCACTCCTCCTTACCAAACATTCAGAATCAGGTATCTGCCTTGATGTGATCCAGTGATTAAAAGATTTCTTTTCAGTCTGTTTCCTCAAAGTCCAAATATGCTCCGGTTACATCAAAAAAGACCCCCTTCTGATATGAAGCTGCCATTTTGCCCTTAATTCTCCATATTTCTTAACACAGTCCAATATGACCTTTCCCACTTTACACACTGACCTTGCACAGAGATGATGTGACATCTTACAGATATAGTCCCAGCCTTGAGGACTCTTCCAAGAAGACGTTTGCTCACTCTATAAATGGCTAATAACCCTCCAAAATCAAAATCATGCTGAATGTTACTCCCAGAAATTTTCCCATTCCTTTAATAACTTCCACATCACAGATTAACAGCTGCATAGAAATCTCCTCTTCTTTCAAATACCTTGGCCTTTAGTTAGACCAAACCCTCAATTTTCAACTCTCTTTTTTTCAGGGTCAACAAAATCACTCCTCTTTCAGTGTACCAGTGAGAACAGCTGTAGGAAAAGGGATCCTTCTGTCTTAACTCGAATACTATCCTGCACATGATTTCTGATGTGTGTCGGAGCTCCATTGGAATCTTGACCAGGGATCCTACCTCCTGCCTTTCTGAGAAACTCATTTTTCCAAGCAGAAAATGTATAACAGATTTGTGCTGTTTTTCCCCTCTTCCTCCGTTTGTCAGTGTATGAGAAATGGAAATGCAGTTTTGCATGTTTGTATTTGGTTATAGGGCCTCATCTTCATTTAAACTATGAAGTACAAACTGGACCTCATAAATAAAGACATAGGGAATTTGCAGACTTTGGATCCAACCCAGTTTGGCTTTGTCAAAGGCAGATCATGCCTTTTAAATTTGGTTGACTTTTTCGAAACAGTCACCAAAGCCATTGATGAGGGAAAGGCAGTCCATACAGCCTACCTCGATCTGGCTAAGGCCTATCATTGAAAAACTCATCAGCTTAAATGTCAACCCATACATCACAAGATGGGTTGCAAACTGGCTGAGTGACAGAACCCACAGGGTCAGAGCTGCTGGCGCCATGTCAGACTCAAAGCCTGTCACAAGTGGTGTCCCACAGGGCTCAGTCCTGGCCCACTCTTGTTTGGCATCTACTTTGTACAAGCAAACACAGGAGGGTTATGGCTGACAAAGTTTGCAGATGACTGCAAACTGGGCGCCATATAGAAAAACACATCTGACACAGATATCCTTCAGAAGGGTCTCACAGAAACGGATAACTGGTGCCAGAGCCACGGCCTAAAGTTAAATGCCAAAAATGCATAGTCATACCTTCGGGAAAAACAAGGTTACCCCTAGCTACCAAATAGGTGGCAATCCACTGAGCACAGAAGAAGTTATCAGGGACCTGGGGACCCAGGTTGATAGTAGTCTGTCATTCGACACCCATGTAGCTAAAGTAGTTAGGAAGACCTTCTACATTGCCCACCTTATCATGAAGGGATTCTCATCTAGATCAAGGGAGGTCATAGTCTCCTTTACTCATCACTCATCAGACCAATGATTGAGTACAATGCCCCATTCGAATGTATCTGACCCGACACTTGCAGCAGCTGGAGAGGCCACAAAGTTCCTCACCAAAAGGATAAAGGGTCTCAAAAATCTGTCCTATGCTGCCCGACTGAAAGAACTCCAGCTCTATTCAGTCGCTACCGCTTGCTCAGAGGTGACCTTTGCCTAACATACAAGGCCATGTCAAACCCAGATTTGATGAATATGCTTCACCTCAAAAATCTAGATCCATCAGAGCCACAAGGGGGAGACTTAAACCTGACACGGCTATTAATAGGACGTGCTGGAGGGATAGATTCATCACCCAAAGACTCCTATGCTGTGGAACAAACTAGCCTTGTTCAAGAGAAATCTTGACCAATGGATGGGAGATCGCAGATATACCCCAGGGATTACATCAGTGTCACTGCTCGACAGAGGCACAGAAAAATAATGGGTATAGTTCCCCATACTAAAAATGCCCTCGGGCAGATAGCCTAGTATGAACCTATGAACCTATGAACCTATGGACTTAAACTGTACTTTTTTGCAGTTGACATATAAAAACACTGTAGCTGAAAATACTATGCAAACGTTACTTAATTAAAAAAGAAAAAAAAGGAATGGTGAAATCAGTCATCATCAGCACGTGAAACTCTAAACTAGTTCAAATATTATTTTGCTGTCAAGTTCCTTAAACACACAAAGCATTTTGACTACACAGCAATCATCTTCTTCTTTCGGCTATTCCCGTTAGGGGTCGCCACAGCGGATCTTCAGTTTCCATTTCTTCCTGACCTCCGCATCATGCTCTTTCACACCAACTGCCTGCATGTCCTCTCTCACCACATCCATAAACCTTATCTTAGGCCTTCCTCCTTTCCTCTTACCTGGCAGCTCCATCCTTAGCATCCTTTTCCCAATATACCCAGCATCCCTCCTCAGCACATATCCAAACCAACGCATTCTCGCCTCTCTTGCTTTGTCTCAAACTGTCCAACCTGAGCTGACCCTCTAATATACTGATTCCTAATCCTGCCCATCCTAGTCACACCCAGTGCAAATCTTAACATCTTTAACTCTGCCACATCCAGCTCTGACTCCTGCCTTTTCGTCAGTGCCACCGTCTCCAACCCATATAACATAGCTGGTCTCACTACCCTCTTGAGGACCTTCCCTTTCACTCTTACTGGTACCCGTCTATCACAAATCAATCCTGACACTCTTCTCCACCCATTCCACCCTGCCTGTACTCTCTTCTTCACCTATCTTCCACACTCACCATTTCTCTGAACTGTTGATCCCAAGTACTTAAACTCATCCACCTTTACCAACTCTACTCCCTGCATCCTCACCATTCCTCTACCCTTCCTCACATTTACACATATATATTCTGTTTTAGCCCTGCTGACCTTCATTCCTCTTCTCTCTAAAGTATATCTCCACCTCTCAAGGGTCTCCTCAACCTGGTCCCTACTCTCACTACATATCACAATGTCATCTACAAACATCATAGTCCACAGGGCCTCCTGTCTGATCTCATCTGTCAACCTGTCCATCACCACTGCAAATAAGAAAAGGGTCAGAGCTGATCCTTGATGTAATCCCATCTCCACCTTAAATGTATCTGTCACTCCCACCACAGTCCTCACCAATGTCACACTACCCTCTTACATATCCTGTACCACTTTTACATACTTCTCTGCCACTCCCAACTTCCTCATACAGTACCAGAACTCCTCTCTAGGCAGCCTGTCATATGCTTTCTCTAAGTCCACAAAGACACAATGCAACTCCTTCTGACTTTCTCTGTATTTCTCCAACAACACTCTCAGAGCAAATATTGCATCTGTAGTGCTCTTTCCTGGCATGAAACCATACTGCCGATCACTAATCATCACCTCTCTTCTTAACCTAGCTTCCACTACTCTTTCCCATAACTTCAAGCTGTGACTGATCAGTTTTATCCCTCTGTAGTTACTGCAGCTCTGCAGATCACCCTTACTCTTAAAGATAGGTACCAAAACACTTTTTCTCCACTCCTCAGGCATCCTCTGACTTTCCAAAATTTCATTAAACAATCTGGTTAAAAATTCCACTGCCATTTCACCTAAGCACCTCCATGCTTCCACTGGTATGTCATCTGGGCCAACAGCCTTTCCATTCTTCATCCTTTACATAGCTGTCCTTACTTCCTCCTTGCTAATCTGTTTCACTTCCTGATTCACTATCCCCACATCATCCAACCTTTTTTCTCTCTCATTCTGTTCATTCATCAGCCCTTCAAAGTACTACTCAACACACTCTCCTCACTTGTGAGTACATTTTCCTCACTATCTTTTATCACCCTTACCTGCTGCACATCTTCCCCAGCTCAGTCCCTCTGTCTAGCCAATCAGTATAGGTCCTTTTCTCCCCGTTTAGTGTCCAATCTCTCATACAACTCTCCATATGCCTTATGTCTACTTTCTTCATCTCTTTGACAATCCCACTTCTTCTTCGCCAGCCTCTTCCTCTGTATACTCTCCTGTACTTCCTCATTCCACCACCAGGTCTCCTTGTCCTCTTTCCTCTGTCCAGATGTCACACCAAGCACCTTTCTAGCAGTCTCCCTTACTAGCTCTGCTGTAGTTACCCAGCTCTTCTGTAATTCTTCACTGCCTCCCAGTGCCTGTCTTAACTCTTCACTGAACTCCACCTGCCAATCATCCTTTTTTAACTTCCACCATTTAATCCTTGGCAGAGCTTTCACACTCCTCCTCCTCTTCTTGATCACCAACGTCATCCTACAGACCACCATTCTATGCTGCTTAACTACACTTTCCCCTTTCACCACTTTACAGTCTCCAATCTCCTTCAGACTGGCCCTCCTACATAGGATATAATCCACCTATGTGCATCTTCCTCCACTCTTGTATGTCACCCTATGCTCCTCACTTTTCTTAAAATACTTATTCACCACAGCTATGTCCATCCTTTTCGCAAAATCCACAATCATCTGACCTTCTGCATTCCTCTCCTTAACACCATACCTACCCATCACTTCCTCATCCCCTCTGTTCATTTCACCAACATGCCCATTGAGGTCCGCTCCAATCACTAGTCTCTCTCCCTTGGGTACACTCACCACCAATTCATCCAACTCACTCCAAAATTTTTCTTTCTCATCCATCGCGCACCCAACTTGTGGAGCATATGCACTAACAACATTCATCATTACATCATCAATTTCAAGCTTCATAAACATCATTCTATCAGACACTCTCTTCACCTCCAAAACACTCTTGGCATACTGTTCCTTTAGAATAACCCCTACCCCATTTCTCCTGCCATCCACACCATGATAGAACAATTTGAACCCACCTCCTATACACCTGGCCTTACTTCCCTTCCATCTGGTCTATATCAACCTTCCTTCTTTGCATCATATCAGCTAGCTCTCTCCCTATACCAGTCATACTGTCAGCATTCAAAGTTCCTACTCTCACTACTACACTCCTAACTTTCCTCCTCTCTTCCTGCCTTCGGGTATGCCTTCCTCCTCCTCTTCTCCTTCGGCCAACAGTAGCCCAATTTCCGCCAGCAACCTGTTGGCTAACAGTACTGGTGGCGATCATTGTTAACCTGGGCCTCGACCGATCTGGTATGGAAATATGAAATGTTCTCCGCATAAGTAATTTGGAAGAGGTTTTACGCCGGATGCCCTTCCTGATGCAACCCTTCCCATTTATCCGGGCTTGGATCGGCACAAAGAAATGCACTGGCTTGTGTATCCCCACAGCAATATGCTTTCAAAATACTTGTATATATTTTTATTCTTCATATTCAGAGATATTATTTGTGATTAAAATGTTATTTGAATATTACTTAGTACATTACACTAATGGATTTATAAAACTAATTTAAATTAACAAATTGGTTAAGCAGGTTTAGTTACTATAGAAATATTAACTAATAAATTAATTTCTTAACAGAAATGCAAACCTAAACAGTTATGAAGTATTTGTATGCACCCAATATCAATTGAACCTGTCTTTAGTATTAAAGCAGTCTCTCTCTGTTATAAAACTAAAACCTGTTACTATAGCTTACTAAATCAAGTAGAATGGTGCTCAGTGTTACCATAGATAATTAAAATGGAACACACTTTGCAGGGCTGAATGGCTTATACAACTCTCTCAGAGTGCAGAAAAATAAGAAAACCATTTCTACTATCATTGGCTAGAAGAGATATGCAGTTTAAGCCTTGATTAACTGCATATCTAATAGATGCCAATTGGTCACTGCTACATTGACCCTCTTTCACCAGGTTGTCATAGGTGCTCCAAAAGCAGTCATAAAAATGCGCAAGCCATAATAGGCTACTTCCTGTCTCTTCAGTGTTGTACTGGACATAATAGGCTACGTCCTGTCTCTTCAGTGTTATACTTTGACACTCACTCCTAACTGCCAAAGATCTTCTTTCACACAATCTGTTCACCTCTTTCCTGGATGCCCTCATTTCGTCTTGCCTTCTTCCTGTCTGTCCCAATTTTTCTTCAACAAGATTGAATTCTGCTTTTCTGAACATGTGCCTGAACCTCAGTAATCTGTTTTCACTGGCCTTCTCTGTAACTGGAGCTACTTTGGCTTCTACTCTTATGTCCTCATTTCTTTGTCTGTCTCATACTGTGAATCCAACCACCCTTCTCAGGCAGTTAATTTCCATCACCTCTGTCTTCAGCTGCTCTGCCTGTTACTGCCCAAGTTTCTGTACCATACAGTATTACCATTGGCACCACTGTTTTGTACACCTTAGTTTTCAGCTCCTTTAGCATTCTTCAGTCATAAACTGCATCTGTCACTCTATGCAAGTTGGCTGCAGCCCCTCCGATACTAGTTTTGATGTCTTCATTCAGCCTTCCTTTCTCCTCAACCAACCCTCCCAGATACCCAAAGCTGGCTGTTAACCTGCTCCACTATATTCCCTTCTATCTCTATTCTCAGCTTCTTCTGATTTCCCACATTTGCCGATATTACAAGTGTCTTATCAGTACTCTGTTTCATCCCACAAGCTTTCAGTTTTGCATTCCATTCCCCTAACTTTTGTTGAAGTTCTTGATCACAGTCTGCCTGAAATGGCATATCATTTGCATACAGCAAATTTGTTGATCTGTCCCTACCAACCTGTTTGTTAATATAGTCCATCACCAGTATGAACAGCAGTGGGCTCAGAGATGGACTCCCATCCCCCATTTGGAACCCGTCTGCGAGTCCAAACATTGTTCGTACTTGAGTCATTAGGTCTTGTACATAGCTTGCACAAATTCAACCAATGTTTCTGGGACTTGGAACCCACACAGAACTGCTCGAATCAGCTTTCTTTGGACTTTGTTATATGCCTTTTTGAAGTCTAGGAATGCCCTGTTGGAATCTTTCCTCATCTCTAGCTTCTTCAACCATCTGTCTCACTGCAAACATTGGGTCAGTTGTGCTGCATCCTTATCTAAATCTAAATTGCTCATAGGTTCATAGGTGTATACTAGGCTAATGGCCCTGGAGCCTTTACAAGCCTAGCCCATAGGGTTACCCTGGCATCGTGCCACCTGACCTTAGTTCCCAGTGCCTCTGTCGAATAAAGCCACTGGAGTGATCTCCGGGGTGAACTTTCTATTTCCCATCCACTCATCAAGATTTCTCTTGAAGAGGGTCAGCGAGGCACTCTGCTTGACATGTATGGGAAGTCTGTTCCATAGCATGGGCAGTCTCTGGGTTATGAACCTGTCCCTCCAGCATGTTCTGTTTGTGGTAATGAGGTTGAGGTCCCTGGAGCATGTGGTGCAGAGGGATTGGGATTTCTTTAGATGTAGCATTTATAACAGGGCTGGGTCAGACATGGCTTTGTACGTCAAGCGCCTCATCTCCCATCTTACTTTCTAACACTCTGTGTATTTGTTTATCATTCATCCTCTCCAGAACTTTCATGTAATGTGACAGGAGCTGGATACCTCTGTATTGCCCACAGTTGTGAATGTCCCCTTTATTCTGGAATACTGACACTAGTATGCTTATTTTCCAGTCATATGAGATACACTGCTATGAGTACTCTCAGGAACCATTTGTCCCCATTGTCACCCAGCAACTTTATCATTTATTTTATTATTATTTATTTTACATTTGTTGACCTGGATAGTCCGACTGGATACATGTCTATTTTCAGCGGAGGCCCGGGGAGAAAAGCTCCAACATAGATACATTAGAAAAATGTTACATATAGTAAAATATTTATGAGAAAACATTTACAGACTTGTTCAAACATGCTAGATATAGCTATAACAAATACAGAAATTCTATTACAGACTTGTTCAAACATGCTAGCTTAAGATACGACAAATACAGATTATGAGTTTAGTTTCTATCCTATCCATAGATCCTGTTGAGATTACAGGCCCCATACCTCAGGTAAACATTTACAAAATGATGTAAAGGCATCTATTTATAGTCAGATTCAGTCAAACAAGTATAGAGTTAAATCATTTCCATAATTAAAAGGTTTAGTTTCTCTACTAGAGTGAGCCAGAGGATGTCTGTACCCCAGTTTAAAGGAATGAGCTAATCAGGGATGGAGCATGGACAAAGCCAGTGTGTTTTGAAATGAAGTTTTAGATTCTTTTTGAATTGGGCTAAGGAGGTACAAAGAGTAAGGTTGGGAGGGAGGGAGTTCCATATTTTACCTATGGCATTAGCAAACAGAGTATCACCACCTGAATTATAGGATTTGATTGTTTGGACAAACAGTCTATTTGATGAGCGGAGAGAGCCTAGGTTGCTGTATGGGATGATTATATTTTTCAGTGCAGGGGTGTTGTCTGGTTGTTTGAGAATTTTAAATGCTTCTATAAGTTGGTTTAGCTGGCAGAGGCTTGGCAGTTCTATCCAGCCAAGGTTTTTTAAGTTAATGCAGTGGTGTGTCCTGTAGGGCATGCCAGTTCCAAATATGGCGATATGATTATAGCAACTGGAGAGTTTGTTCAGGTCAGATTTGCTAAGGTTAGTAAGCATGGGAGAGGCAATAAAGAAGGGTAGAGAGAAAATGCGAGCAGGCAATGGTTGCTCTAGCCATTGGAGTTAGGAAGGATTTTATCCTATACGGTGACCCAAGTTTCTTGTTTATGGATTTAATGGTTTGGTTAACATGCATGTCAAATCTAAGATTGTTATCAATAGTTACTCCTAGTAGATTTGTACAGGGGTCTGGGGAGATGATAGTGCCGTTGTTAGATTTTATGGTAAAGGATGTTGTAGAGGATTTACGAGTGGGAGAGAAAAGTAGTAGTTTGGTTTTGTTTGGGTTTAAGATCAGACGACGATCAGAGAGCCAGTTTTCAACTGTGGTGACTATATACTGGGTTGCTGATAGTAGGTTTATTAGAGAGGTGTCAGAACATACCAGTGTAGAGTCATCTGCATATTGAATGCAGGTAGCATCTGGGATGGCTGTATGGAGATCATTAGTAAAGACTGAAAAGAGAAGAGGTCCTAATATGGAGCCTTGAGGAACTCCTATGGTATTAGGTAACAGGCAAGAGAGTTTGTTCTGCCATAGTACTGCTTGTCTACCAGTGAGATAGGCATGGAACCATTGGAGACCTTGGTTATCTAAGGAGAGTGTGGATGAGTAGCTGATGGTTAACCATATTGAAAGCTTTGGACAGGTCCAAAGAGAGGGCTGAAGATATTTTGTTGTTCCAATTTTGGTTAATTAAATTGGTAAAAGAGAGGAGGGTAGTAGATGTACTGTGGTGGGGTCTAAAACTGTGTTGTGAGTTGGTCAGGAGTTTATTCTGAATGAGATAGTATAGGAGTTGTTTGTGCACACACTTCTCCATGATTTTGGCAAGTGGTGACAATATGGCTATCGGTCTATAGTTAGTTCTGTAGATGTGCTGCCTTTATAGAGTGGGATAACGTGGGATATTTTCCAGATTATGGGAATGGTGGCTTCTGTTATGGTACTATTGATTAAGGTAGAGATGGGGCATGCTATAGCATCTGCAGCTTTTTGCAGGTATTCAGCTGGGAGAAGGTCTGCTGAGAGGGTAGTTGTCTTTAGTTTTTTTCAGTAAGGATCGGATGAGGGATGTGGAGACTGGTTGGAGGTTAAAAGAGAGGAGCGAGTTGGGTATGGGATCATTTACTGTAGAGCCACTTAGGAGTTAGTTGGTTGGCAAGGGACTAGATAGTCTCTGTAAAGAAACTATTGAAGGTATTTGCCACTTCTTCAAAACTTTTATGACAGGACGCTGCTGGGGTAGTAGTGGAGGATTGACCTGGGTGGAGAAGATTATTTATACCTGCCCAAAACATTTGAGGGTTTTTGTTTAGATGTTTCTGTTGTAGATGGCTGTAATAGTTATTTTGTCAAGTATGATGGCTTTTTTAGTCACATCCCTTAGCTGCTGGAAATTAATGTGGTCGGGGGGGGGGGGGCTTTAGTAGTACGCCACTTGGTCCATGCTTTATTTCTGAGTATGATTTTAGATTTGAAGTCTTTTGAAAGTCATGGGGTGATTTTTGTTTTAGTTCTGATTGACCGTTTTAGAGCGTGAGAATCAAGTATGTTTAGGAATTTAGTATTGAAGTATACTACTGCCTCATCAAAGAGAAGGTGTTTTAAATGTGACCAATTACATAATTTGAGTTCGGTTTGGAATTTTGTGGGGTCAAAATTCTTCTTGCTTCTGACAGACCTATAGGTGGGCAGATGAGTGCTGACTGCCTTGTATTTAATTATGTATGTGATGAGGTGGTCACTAAGGTCATTGGGGAGGGTCCCTGACATGTACATATGCGGATGACTATTGATAAGTATCCAGTCAAGGATACTCTCTTTTTGGTTAGGTTTACCTATTCTGGTGGAGGAAGATATGGTCTGTGAAAATCCATGTCTGCTGTCAACTCATCTGAGCCTGCTGCATTCCCTGACTTCATTTTCCTTTGTGCTATCCTTACCTCTTCTATGGGGGGGGGGGGCTACTCCTCTTTCATTGTAGGTTATATTTAGGGTGGCACAGCGTCTGTGTGGTTTTCTTACTTGAGTCTGCGCCTCTTCCATCTGCTTTTGATGTGTTTTGGGCTGGTGAGCAGGTTGTTGCTGGCATCCCTTATGAAGGGTATCTGACTCTTTCTATCCTTGCCTTGCAACCTGATATAGTTTCTTTGTGCCATCCACTGACTCACTTTGCAGAAGCTGGTACAGTGTCTCTGATGCCTTGTTCTTTGCTATTGCAACGTCTTTCCTAGCATCTCTGTTAGCTTTGGTCTATGTTTTCTTTCTCACATGTTTGTCTGCATTCCTCCTCTCTTTTGATAACTTCCTAGTCCTCTGTATTCTACCACCCCCTTTCTTTGTATGTGTCTTATTTCCATACCTGGCTTGACCACATATCTGCTCTGTAGCTCTTACACATGCTGCTTTGAGGTGCTGCCGTTCTTCTTCAACTCCGCTTGTTTCCTCTTCTTTTTGAGGTGCTAGAGCCCTGAGTAATTCCTTGAAATGTTGTGCTTTCTCTCTAGTCAGCTTCCAGATCTTCAGCCTTGGTAAAGTTCCACTCTGAAAAAAATTATCATGCCATCATGATATTTGATACGACTTTCACTAACGCATCTAGTCTAGAAATACCTGCACAACTTTCACTAACACATCTAGTCTAGAAATACCTGCTATTTAGGGGTGAAGGCTCTTTCATCCCACTACTTCATTCTGCACTTGGGACCACCTCCAGTAAAAAAGCTGATAAGTTATAATTTCTTGGAAGGTAAAATAAGATTGTAAAATGCATTCAAGACAGTTTCCTTGAAACACGTCGACATATCGACATATCGTACTGTACTGGTGCGCTTTAAGTTCAAGCACTAGCATGAAAATTGGTCAAACGAGGCAGAAGAGGACAAGGGGATGAGCTGAGATGCTGCTACAAGCCAGAGGAGGACAAGGGGATGAGCTGAGATGCTGCTACAAGGCAGAGGAGGACAAGGGGATGAGCTGAGATGCTGCTACAAGGCAGAGGAGGACAAGGGGATGAGCTGAGATGCTGCTTTGAACATAGGGGCACTTCAGTTACCTAGTGTAATGGTGAGAACCTCGCACAATTATATTATGATGTTTCATTGTTCCTAAATTCAAAGTACTGGATCAGTAACAACTGAGGTATATATCCAAAATGTGGGTGAAGATTCTAGCAAACATGATGGGCTAAACAGCCAGAGTTGGACTGCTGACTATAGAGACTGACTTGTTGACCTTGATAAAATATATGGACCATGAAGGAGGCAGCAGCTGCACAATTCACAATAGAGCTCGCTACTGTAAAAAAGGCTGTAGAAGACGTTGTTCAGGTGGGCAGCATGAATTCTAATGTCTCTCCCCAAAAAGGTTTGCCTCTGTAGAATCATAAAATCCACTGCAGACAGTTAAGCATTTGAAAAATAATGTTTCTCTAAAGGGCCAGCTGATCTGTTAACAGTAATGTAAAAGAAAAAGATCAGCCTTTTTTATTTGTTAAGTTCTACAAGTGTATGTAGACAGGCTCCGCTATCACCTAGGCCTTAAGCAAGGTACAGTCACCTAGTTCTTCTGGGTGAAGATTAAAAAATGGAGTAGGATTATTTGATGCAGGGCAAAGCCTGACATAAATGAGGACTAGATGAATGATTTGCTAATTCTTTACAAAAAATGTTTCGCAGCACATAAGAACCTGAAGCTGCAAAACCTTACTCTTGAATAGGACAGAGAACAAGAAAATTCTGTTCCATGTCAGAAATTTTAAACATACAGTGCACACCAGTTTGGGGGGGTAACTTGTCAAGATTTTCAAAACAAATTTCAAACCCAAAGTGGTATACTGACTGTCTTTTGAGGGCTGCGATGGAAAACTCCTGTAAGAGAACTAATTGTCACTACATCTAGAAGCTGGTGGTGGGTTCCATTGATGGTTAAACAGTGTGGCCTGATGAATAAAGAGGCATACACTTAGAAAGAAGCATAAAATGATAATTTAAGATCCGTTTAAGTTGACCCTAAAGGTTGTATACACTGATGGTCTTTACATGATTACAACAGCATACATTAATTCGACAAGAACTTCCAATGAAAGTTTTTCTCATTTCTTGACATACTTATGAGACCTGGGTAGAAAACAAAACTCTTTCTTGAACTAAAACTCCAAAATGTATGCCATGAGAAATTAGAAGACGTGTCAGATATAAAACCTTTTTCTGATACTAAAAAAAAGAAAGTGTTTTCTGAGTGCTGGTACAGGAACTGAATCACAAAGAATTTGAGGTTTGAAGCCTGAGGCTGCTTCAGCCACAAGGAAGAGCTAGGACACTCATTCCAATATTTTTTTTTACATTTTTTAGTGTGTATTTTTTTAATGGAAGGATTCAAAGATAATGCATCAAGCAAACTGCTTCCCAAGAACTTGATAGTCCAACGCCTGCATATCTGTGTGTGACTCACAGAAGCACAAAGATTCATTTGAAACCATCTAATGGAAGAAATTGGGTTCCAAACGATTTGGAAATGCAGTTGGTGATTAAGGTCTGGATGAATTGCTAGGATGTCTGGTGTGTTGCTTGTAACTGGAACTCCATGGGTAATGTTCTTCCCACACAGGAGCTCCATGGGTAATGTTCTTCCCACAGTTACATGCTGTTCTGCAGAGGCTTTATGATGTTGTGATGCCTTGCTTCTTTATGTATGGTATGGCTAGTGAGATTTTGGTGTTAACTTGAAGTACTCTTAAGAGGAATCTTTCTGAATGCCTTCACTAAAAGGAATAACATTTTTTATAGGTTGGTGTGTGTCCTTTTCAACATTGTTTGATACTTCCCTGGAATACAAATTATTTCATAATAAACACTATGTTTGGAATCTAGGTCACGTCATCTACTATCACAAATGCTCCTGATTGTAAAACTTTAGCTCTGTATCCAGGCACAGGCCAAGTATAGAATCAGCATGGTATAAACATTTTCAGTTGTGCTTGTTTGTTTTTGAGACCTCCATACAGAATAATTATTGCAAAGCTTTAAAAATTAGATCGATCTCAAAACTGTAACTCTTTCATCAGCTCCATACTCTTTTCACCCCCTTTCAATGTCTTTCTTACATATTGTATAATTTTTTTCTCTCTCAGTAATTTCATGTTTACATTTTACTGCCGTTTTATCTAGCCTTTCATTTTACTTCCCCTCCTAACATATAAACCGTCTTCATTCTTTCCCCATTAAAAATATTTACCTCTATACTGTTATCTTAATTTTTCCTATATTTCTCACACAATTTCTTTTCTATTTCTCTTGCTCTGTTTCTTCATTCTCACTCCTTTCTCAAAATCTTTTACCATGTTTTCGTATTCCACTTTACTTTTCAACCCTTCTCTCTAGTTTCAAAAAACTTTTAATATTTTTCTTTAAATACTATTGACTGTTTTGTCTAATTTTTATAAAATATTGTTATTGTCATATGCTCCTACCATACTCTGATACTGTCTTGTTCATTTCTTTTTACTTACATCCCCTGTTAACCACTTTATTCCTTAAACTTTGTTATGGTGTCTTCATTATCACCAAACAAAGCTCATATTGTTCTAGGATCTGAAAAATCAACATTTTTCCACCTGTCAATTCTTTCCTGTCACACACATGTCTATCTCCATTTTAAAAATCCCCTTTGTTATGTCCACGCTGTTTTTCCTAGCTTCAACTTTTCACATTGCATCACTTCTTTTATTACCTTTCCATGTTGTTTTTCCTTTTTCTGTTCTTACCTTACAGTTGAAATCCCCAGCCATTACTATTCACATATTTACCATCACACTTTTTTTTTTGTTCTTAAAACATTTTTTTCTTTTTGACATGTCTGTACATGTTTATGTTACTGTCACCTTCACACAATTTCCATTTTCCTCAGCTGACATATCATCACCCTTCCTAGTATAATTGTTATATACAATGGGCCCGATTCCAAAAAACTTGCTCTCAGTGTAAGTCTCCACTTACCCTGTGAGCAAGCTGAGAACAGGTCCTGTGGAATCTGGTCTCCTTAGTAAGCCTGTTTATAGATACTCCGTAAATTGAAGTAAGTCACTTAGTGAGAACAGATCTTTTGGAATCAAGGCAGACTTATGCTTAGAGCAAATCTTTGTAATCTGGTCCAATATTTTTTATTTCTTCTTCTCTTATTAGCACACCTTATCCAGAGCTTGCTTCATATGCTATTGACTGTATAATATTTTTCCCCATACATTTTTTTCATTTTTCTTGTGCAACACATCTTGTATCCAGTATACATAGTAATTATTTTTCTTCTTGAACCATTTAACCACCATTAAACCCTTCACTTTATTTCTTGCACTATTCATATTTATCTCTCCTAGATTCTCTTTCCAAAATATCTTCACCAACAATGTTTACTTCTTATCCATCTTGGAATTCTCCAAGCAGCAGAGACAGCCTTCTGGTGCCACCTGCTGTTCAAACAGAGTAGGGCATGTTCCCCAGTGTCATGGCCAAATTTCCCCTAGTAGTATAAATGCCACCTTGGGGGCGGCCACGGTGGTGCAGCAGTTAGCGTTGCCGCCTCACAGCAAGAGGTTCTCCAGTTCGATTCTCGGCTGGGGTGCCTTCTGTGTGGAGTCTGCATGTCCTCTCTGTGGTCGCGTGAGTTTCCTCCCACATCCCAAAGACATGCAGTAGGTGGATTGGGCACTCTAAATTGGCCCTAGGTGTGAGTGTGTGTGCATGTGTGTGCCTTCTGTGGAAGGTTGGGCGCCGGGCTGGCAACTCGACACTGTAAAACTCCACTGCCAATCATGAGCGGACAGATGATCCGCTGTGGCGACCCCTAACCGGGAAAAGCCAAAGAAGAAGTATAAATGCCACCTTGGGTCTCCCCTGAGAACTGGTCAACAAAATATTAGATTTTGCACTTAATTTCTGCAAAGTACTATATTGCACTTGCTAGAAAATTCCTCTTTTTGTTTTGTTTTTTCTTTCTCCCTTTTTTCAAATGCATTGAGTAAAGAAGTCTACAGGCAGAAGAATTTTGGAACAGTAAGACAGTAAGTTCATTTTTTCCAGAATGGAGAACATAACTCATTTAAGTGGATTAAAGATAGTAAAGGACATTGTGTGTTTGCATTCAAGCACCAAAAAAAGAAAAACTATACAGTATAGCAGGGCTCTTGTATCACAGAGGCAATTACGTTATTTCTAAAGAAGTGTTTTTTTAAAACTAGTCATATTTTTGAGTAGCTACTGAGACGGCATGCAAGTCTGTCACTGCATAGCCAAGACCTTCCTTACTGGAGTATGGGAAGTTTGAAAGATGTATACTGGTGTGGTATATGTTTTTTTAATAACAGCTGGGCAGTCTACCCACTGTTGGAAATGCTGGATCCAGTCAGTATGATCATTTTTGAATATTAAGTGACTTTAATGTATAATTTAAAAAAATAAATCTACACAGGCTATTTCCTAAGTAGAGTACTGCCCATAGTGATGAGTATTACAGGGCAATAGACCTTCCAGGAGTACTGATTCTTAACACCCCCTAAGTGGGCTGGTTTCTACCTATAATACATACGCATCACACATACTGTTAGCATTTCCAGGGCTATACAGGTGGGGGAGGGTAAGACAATGCAGAGTACAGATTTACTTAGTTTGCCACACATCTGGGCACAATAGCATGAACTCACCAACATGGAAAAAGTCGTACACAGTTATGGGCCACGGTGGCTAGACTAATCGTAGTTCAGAAATGTTTTGACCTTAGTTGGTTCCTCACCCATTCCTGAACACAACCTCTTATAGTCATTAGTATTTTGTATTTCTAGACATACATAATAGTACTGACCTGTTATTTACGCTGTCTTGCAGAAATACAGTCCATACCTGCTTGTTGCCACACCTACATAGTAGCTGTGCCATGGTGCCATTAGCAATATGCAAGTGACACCTTGTGCTTTAATTGCAGTGTATGTGTGTGTGGGGGGGCACATGAGTGTATGACAGCCCATGACTAGACAGTACCACTATATGACAGACAGTTTTAGTTGCTGTCATAGTGTGCAATAACATATCTTTATTTATGGCCTGTTATTCTTTCAGATGTGTCTCACCCATACACATTTTCAGTGTTTTTTTGTTTTTTTTACCATGTCTATGAATTCTGCCTACAGGCAGGGTAGAAGCAGTTCAGATAAGGGTAATAAAAGGGTGCTTGGTTTGCATTGAAAGCCATATGAAGAGTGACAGAAGGAACTTTATATGTATGCTTCCTTCTGGGGGCATAGTAGACATGGAAGACTAAGGAACTTTGTTAAAGCCACATCGTTAATTGAAAGTAAAATGGCTTGTATAAACCCAAAGGCGTAGTTGGAAGAATGTGTTTGAATTGTTCTAAGTGATATATGAAAACGCACGTTTTCAGAGAAAGTGTGGTAAATGCAATTCATTTCCTTTTTGGGGAGCCTCTAGTTTTAAAATAGTGGAATTTAAGGATGCTTGCAGTAAGCATACACTAATTCATGAAGAAGATTGTATATCTGTATTTTAGCTAGATTCTGCAACGTTTCTAGTTGGTAAGGAATATGATAAACTAGTGCGTTAAGTCATCTATTTGCTTTCCTTTTGTGTCCACTCAGACATAGTAGAAGAGCTAAATACACAGGGAATAAAGCCCCACAACACTTGCTGGATTGCCAGCTGGCTCGCAGATAGGACACTGATGATCAAAATAGAGAATTTTACTTCCACAGTGATGCCAGTTACCAATGGAGCCTCACAGAGTTTAGTGCTGGAGCCTCTCCTGTTTGGCATCTACTTCTCTGAAGAAAAAAGCAATACCAAAGGGTTCTGGCTGACGAGGTTTGTAGATGATTGAAAGCTAGGGGCAGTCACTGAATCCACAAAATTAGCCATCCTGAAGCAAAGGTTTGTCCTAAATAAACTGGGGCCACAATCCTGAACTGGAACTAAATTCCAAAAATGCATAATCATATCCTTTTGGAAGTCATGTACCCCCAGGAACTACCTCATTGACAATATGTCCCAAAGAATTGTTTAGGCTTTGGGAACTTATGTGGATAGTGGCCTAACTATCGACGGACATATGTCCACTGTTGTAAGAACGTCCTTCTGTATTGCACAATTTCTAGATTCATAGGCAAGTGCTAGGCTGGCTACCCCTCTGGGCCATTTTAATCCTAGCCATTTTTTTGTGCTTGAAATAACCAATCCCATTAGATTATAGGTTGGCCTTACCCATCCCATGGTCGATGATTACATATTGCCCCTAATTAGAATCACCACAAACTTTTGAAACAAAAGAAAAAGCAATCCTTAATTAGAATCACTGAGATCATAAGATAGATAATTTGAGGGGACCCATGCATGGGATAAAGCATTTAGGAGTGGCTTCTGTCCATTAGTAGTACAGGGGGCAGTTGGGGGCAGTCTTGGAGCTAATATTCTACTTCCCATCCATAGATCTAAGTTGCTATTGAATATGGACAGGATTGCCCCTCATACTACTGTTGAACACAGGCAGCTCTTAAATGCTTTATTGCATGTATGGGTCCCTTCAAATTATCTCTTCTTACTAGGCTGATACATAATTATTGACCATGGGATGGGTAAGGCCAGTCTAATGCCAGTAGGGATAATTCAAGTACAGAGGGGGAAATTAGCTAGGCTTAATATGGCCAGTAAGGAGACAGCTAGCCTAGTACTTGCCTACGAGCCTATAAACCTATCAAGTTGGTCTTTCAGAATCACCACAACACATCTGCAAAGGACAGAATGCACATCACTGGGAAGGTTCTAATAGTTTGGCTACTGAAGATAGTGGCATTTTCACTGTTTTGCTCACAGATGTAGTCTAGTGACGTATATGCAGGAAATGCTTAAGATGATATATAAGCTTCACTTCTTCCATATCCTTCATCAGTGTACCTGATGCCGCTTTTCTCTTCATTTCTCATTGCTTATGACAAAGTACTACGTTAAACATCCCTGCCTCACCCTGGACAGTTTCACCATCTTCCTTATAATAGGCAACCTTATGAGGAGACTTGCCTAGTGTGTCACCCAGGAATAATTCTCAAGTGTTTTCAGTTCTTGGCAACATGAATAGCAGAACATGATCTCCAAGATCTTCTAATGTGTTCCAGCATTTATATTCTCTTCTGTTATTCAAAAATTGCTAAACTAATTTAAAAAAAAAACTAAGATCACCTCCTTTTTGAAATGTCTGCACTCAAAATGCTGAGAAAAAAAAGAGACAAAAAACCCGGAGAAGAACAAATCTCAAAAACTGCTCTTCTCTTGAAAACAGCTTTTTGTAGGGAGCTAAAGCCACCCACCCCCAATGCGGGGAAGCAAGTCCCCCCACACCTACTAAACTTATGTATACCAACTCCAAGATCGCTATACCTTGAAGAAATTGCATCTCTGTCTCTGTATATGTAAGTCTCTTCTTTTGGCCATTTAGTCTCAACGTTTCAGGACTTGCTGTACTGGGTACCGGCACTTCCAAAAGATCATGTCGACTTTTTTTTTTTTTTAGTTTGGGCCTTCCCATTTTCTAACACTGAGGAAGAAAACCTGAAATTCTGAAAGCTAAGGCAGGATTCATATTATTTCTTTCAATATCTGAAAAGAAAAAGCAGACTTCATTTGCTTAGACATTTTCGTAGCTCATCTTTATGGAGTAGAAGACATAAGCTGAGTAACTGCCACTCTCCATATTTGCTGTTCACTCACAGATTACTAAAAGCCACAGGCCAGCTCTGTCTGATGCTATCTGTGCTCAAAAGCAAAATGTTGTACTAACTCTTAGATTCTGTTGGTAGTGGAATATGTACTTGTAATGTCCTACTGCTACAGTAAAGCAGATAAGGCAGCATACATGGGGGGGTTTAATTTTACCAAACCAAGGCATGCACTGTTTTTTATGTCAGTGAATGAACTAATTGAGAAAATAAATGGATGGTTAGACTGGTATTAAGAGATGTTATAACAAAAATATAAAAGGTAAGTTTGTCTGTCTACAAACATCAGTGTAATCTGCAGAAATGTGAACTCTGTGTATGTGGGTATAGAAATAGAAGAGGGAAAGGATAAAGTCCTTGACCCTTGACATCACTGCTAAAATAAATAAATAAATAAATAACCAAGCAAGCACCTGAGGGATATTTCCTTTTTTAAAGCATAGCAGCAGTGGAGGAGACCTGATGCTTGCCTTAAGTACAGAAAGGTCTCATCTGCATTATGACAACTGATGCTTACCTTAAGTACAGAAAGATCTCACCTGCATTATGACAACTGATGCTTACCTTAAGTACAGAAAGGTCTCACCTGCGTTATGACAACTGATGCTTACCTTAAGTACAGAAAGGTCTCACCTGCATTATGAGAACTGTTGCTTACCTTAAGTACAGAAAGGTCTCACCTGCATTATGACAACTGATGCTTATCTTAAGTACAGAAAGGTCTCACCTGCATTATGAGAACTGTTGTTTACCTTAAGTACAGAAAGGTCTCACCTGCATTATATTTGATGTAACTAAAAGTAGCGCAACACCGTGAAATCTAGCACAACATTGACATATTCTTCCTATTTCTGATAGAGGACTTGAAATAGATGTGGGCCATACCAAAGGAATGCCACAGTGGCAAAGGACTGGTTTTAAACTCCCTGAATACTGTCAGAAAAAAACCTTTATATACATACACTTGAATCAATGTGGGGAAATGGCATAACAGAAGCTTTCAGATTCCCTGGATATATAAATAACATTCAGCAAGGAGCTGCATATTTAATAATAATTATTATTTTACCCTTGGGTAGCAGAACTTGATATAAAAGAGATAGAAGTGTCTTCATGTAAAAATTACTGGATGATTGAAGCTGCTACCAAAACCTGCAGCTTGCAAACAATGTCACAAGAGTTCAGAAAAAAACTGACATGGATATCGGTTACAAGACACGCAAGATAAACTAGGCACAAGATGAAGTGTGGTATAAAAACTACAGGAAGGGAAAAAAGCAGAAAAACTTCAATGAAAACTACTTTTTTTCTATGTTGATGATACTGTATCATGTTTACACCATTTCCATGGCATATTTCTGACCGTATCCGCTTCCATTTTCACAGCATGCAGTTTGTTTTGTTCTCTAGTGTGCTATGTTAGATTTAGCTTTTGAATAGAGAACCTGTTGATAAATAAATGCTCTTTGCTACCTTTATAACTCTCTCAGGGAGCATAGGCAAACCATTTTAGCTTGCATCCTACTGGGGTATTCCTGTGCCCCAAAAAATAAAGTAAACGAAAACCATTTACTGCATTTTGCATCATGTTGTTAAGTACAAGACATTATCACAGCTTGTTTTTTTTCGTTCTCCTAACAGATACATTTACTTGGTCTGTAGGCAACTATTAAATTATACATTAAACATCAGTACTAAAATGATATAAAATAGAAAGAGCATCTAACGATATTCATTTTTGCTTGTTATAAAAATATTTTACTTTACTGGCTATATGCATGTGTTGTCCATTTTACAAGCAAAAACACTTTCTGTTCTGGAACTGGTCCATTTCCCTGTGAGGATATCACCTCCTTTTAGAAAACTGATTCATCAGACTCAGTTCATTGTCTGCATTTTTCTCTAGAGATACTAACGATCCTGATGTTTCCTAACTAACTTTTTAATACCAGCAACAATTGGAAAGTGAACTGCCTTTGGCTACTTAACAGAGCATTTAATGGTTTTGTTTCTTCTACAGAAGTGTAAGTGTGGGTGTATGTGTGTGCACGCTCACCATACCTGTCAACCTGCAGACATAGAAAACTGGTATAAGTAGGTACATCTAGCCAAAAATCTGAACCTCTAAATACCATAAAATAATTTGAATACCAGACAGCACATAACTCTTCCTACTTTACTGGGAATGTAGGCTACTACACAGAAACATGTTTAAAAAAATAGAATGACAAAAAGATGACAAAATATAAACACATTAAAAATGTAAATCTGAAGACGTTATTGAACAGTATTGCAAAATTCTGCCACACAAAGTCATTTATTTATTTTTTCTTCTGAGAAAGAAAATTGTAAGGCATGAGTCTTGTTTCTTTAAATTATTGGTGCCACTATCATGTTAGTAATTTAGTATGGTTTTCTATGTACTTAAATGTTTCAAAAATCAGGTGTGATGAGGAGGATTCTGAATATTGTGTGAAGTGGTAAATCATGCCTGAAAATAGGAAATTTCCATCAAAATAGTGGCACTGGAGAGGGAAGGGTGTGTCTCATTTCCCACATAAAGAAATAATTATTTTTCACAATCATTTTGGACTAGGACTGGCTCTGGCTGTCAAGCTTCCCGTAAATATTGATGTACACACAACGCTATTTGTAAAGTATCAAAAAAGAAGCCAAACTTGCCATAACTGGGCTGTTGTGCAATACTGAACACCTTAGTGAAATTACCCTTCCCTTTAGTACTTCCATCACATCAAAACATTGAAATGTGAATTACTGTTTGGTCCTCTTTGTTAACATTAAAAGACTCACACTTCATTATGGAAAGCCGTAGAATAGGTCATCCATTTTATTATTAATTCCGGAATTAATATATCCATCCAACAGTCCTGTCTAAACATCTGTCCTGCCAAAATACAGGAGGGTTTGAAGTCAGTTTGATAAGTAAAATGCCTTGTATTTTTGGTGTAGGGATCAAGTGTATGAAATTTCACATATCACATCACCCAGATGACAAATATTCCATTTATTTATTTTTTTTGTTTACATCTGCTACTTGGCTTGTTTTTGGGTATGTGTACTTCAGACTGACCGGTTACATATTTTGTGAGCTCCATGTTGTAGAGATGTATGTTGGCTTTAAGTGTTTAGATTTCCCACACGCTGCGATCACAGCATCTTTGAAACGTCATCAGACTTTCTTAGTTTGTTTTTCTTTAAAGGTCATTTTTAGTCGTGGTTGGACTGTGCTCATTTTGAGCATATGTAAATAAGGGGAATGTTAGGGCAAACCCACACATACTTGGTCTGTGGAATGTTCCTCTTCCAAGGAAAGCATGCAGGAATGTTTTAAATATCTCATTGCTCAGAGCTCAGTAAAGTTTCATTATTATGTACTGTGCATTTATCTACCCAAACTATTTAGATTATAATGTGTTTTAATGAAAGATAGTACACACATGTTTAGTTTGGATTACAGATTTTCATTCATTTCAATGGGGTGTGGCAATTTCATACATTTTCTGTTGAACAGAGCCTTACATAAGTTAGAGGGTTTTATTTATGGGCCATCACTTTCATGACATTTCAGAGGTGAGTTTGTTTAAATGTGTTCAAAAGTATTATTTTAGTAGTGTATTAAGTATTTTGTTAGATATCTCAGTTGCACAATTCTGTTGCATTTCCAGTTAGTTTAATCTTAAAGTTAATTTTTAAATTTATATCCTTTAAGTCAATAATGTTATTTTCCAATTATCTAGTTACATTATAAGTTTTTCATTTTTAATATTTAATGTTAACTTTTTTCGTTATGTGTAATATTATTCCCCTAGTCAGTGGTCTGATTTATGAATTTTTTGCTGTTTGAGGGTGTGTATGTGTGTCTGTGTGTTCATGTATGTGGACACAGTCAATGGACTTTAGTAGCTTTCATCTCCCTTTTAGTGTGAATAGTGTTTTGCTATGGGTAGAGTGGTGATAAAAGCTTGGTGTCCTAAGTAGAGTGGTGATAAAAGCTTGATGTCATAAGTAGAGTGGTAATAAATATATGACGATATAGGAAAGTTGCTATAAAAAATATCTACACCTCAGGTGAGAGAGAGAACCCTTTAAGCAATGGATGACCATTGTTATGATATATATGTGGACATCCATAAGCTCGAGCACAAACACATACATGGGTATGTGGATATATATGTTTTTAATATCCTGTGTGCAGAGTATTGGATAGGTACGTGCGTCCTGTGTCTGTACAGCAATCTAGTTAAAAAACTATATTGATAAAATTAATAACTGCCAATTAAGCTTGTATAAAAGGATGAGGCCTTGAAGGCAAAACGCTATATGCTGATCCTAGAGTTGAAGGTTAACTCTTAATTAGAGCAGTGCCTCTGACAAAAGAGTTATGGTCTCTGGACTTAGATGGTCCTGATGGCATATGAAGTATGCTGTTTTAGGCATTTGTAGTTAAAGATTGTTTGTGTAGCTGAAAGTAAGACCTGACAAAGACCTTCAGCTGCGGCTTTTACATTGCTGCCAGTTGCTGGAAGGCATGCATGGGACGAGCCTGTGTGGTGGATTAACTTCTGTGGACTGTGAACCCTACTGATAAGATACTGTAAATAGTTGTAAATGGACCGAGAAAAGTAAAATGGTCCATATTTTAATTTTTTGGAATAAAAATGTTTTTAATATACCTGTATTTGTACTGTTTTAAGACTTAACTGGTGGAGAATTCAGGCAGCTGGCTAAGGACCTGCTGGAAATATATTTACTCACCATGCTGCAAAGTGTATGTTGAATTTTTGAGCTAAATTGTCCTCAGATGCTTGGTTGCTGTTACCTCTTGTGTGCTCACTGCTTTGGTAAAAATGTGGCTGTCCAGAGGTGCATTTAATAACAACCATGGAAGTACTAACAAAAGCCACGTAGAATTCAAGATGGAGAATAAAATCAGAAAATGATGCAGGTACAACAACAGTTGGTGGGACTAGGCAATGGCATAGCTAATTCAAGGACTGTACCTGTGATTAAAAAAATCTAAGTAAAAAGGGTTGATACAGAGCTATATTTGGTAGCTTTTGAAATATATGTCGAGCTGACAGAAGCATAAAACCTTAAATGGACATTGGGGAAGCTGATTATATTGTGACTATGAAAATCTTAAAAGAAGCACTATTAGCCAAAACCGGGGTAACTTCTTAAGGGTAAGCCTTAACATTTCACAGCTGGATTTTTAAAGCTGACAAACTGGTACAATCTCACATGCATAACATTAAACATATTTTAAAAGCCATGGTTAGACAATGAAAGTAACAGTATAATGAAAATGCTGGAAATTCTAGCAGCACACAGAGTTAAAAGAGCATTACCCAAAAGTTGAAGAAAGTCCATGTTGTGAGGTGATCCTAGAGATGCTGCCATTTTTAAGACCGTTTGTTGTCTGCTAGTAAATATGAAGTCGCAGTAAGTGAGCAAGCTTATGTGAAACAAAAAATAGCTTGTCGTACATGTGCAGAGAGGGAGTTACATGGCAGATTCTTTTCTATTAAAACTGTAGAGAATGCCAGTAGTAAAAATATGAAGTTTGATAAAAATGCTGCAAATGAAACTGAGCTTATTGAATTAAGACTGCAAGTAGAATTATTAAGTCAGCAAAAGCAGGAGAGAGGAATTAATATAAAAGCAACAAAAAAAAGGTAGAATTTGGTTCTATTTAGATGGGGAAAAGGATCCTGTGCATTTACCCGAAAACTGTTTCAGTGATGTAACTACCTAAAACCAGTACTGTAAGAGATGTCAGAGCTGGAATTAAATGCAAACGTAAAAATCCGTGCATGGCAGCTACCTGCACAGAGACTAAACATAGAAGAAGAACAACATTCAAGTCTTAACCTTCAGAGCAAAGAAACTGTAGGAAGTACAAAAATAAAACAGAAAAGAAAATGCAGAGTTCTAAGCCCGTGTCTGGCTAAGAGAAACCAGAAACTAAAGAAAAAATTGATCTCTCAAGAGGAGCATTCAGAGAGGGAAGATTAAAGCTGAAGATGGATTTTTTCCCAGAACATTCCTTTTTAGGGGAAGACATGTAAGAAGCTGCAGTGCCAGTACAGGGAGGAAGGGGGGCTATTACCCCCCCACACACACACACACACAAACACACACACACTTCAAAACAAGCTAGAAAGTAACTCTTAAGTTGGTGAATTTAAAGGTAACCTGCAAACTTTAAAACTGCACGATATGAACACTATACTTTTAAGTATGGCAAGAGGGATTATAACCAAGGTTGTAGAGAAAGATAGTGATGGAAATGTTCCATTTACCTATTTATCCCTAGTTTGAGTTAAAATGATATCTTATATAAAATGTATAAACAAATGGAAGAAATTATACATCCACTGTTTATACCAAAACTTTATGGACCATAGTAATTCAGTTGGTCCATAGTCACATTTCAGGAAGTCACTTCAGGATGGAAGCTCTTCTGGTTTTGGTGATGGACCTCTATGAGATTGTGACTGCTCTTCCCCCGTTATTGTAATGGTTGTTGTGCATTAAGTTGTTGCTTTTTCTGTTTCTTGTTAGTCGAATCTGCCTTGTCACACTGTGCCTATAATGAAAATCACTTGGCACCACAGGACCCGGAAGCACGTAAACAAAGGCTTTCAAAATAAGCCGATGAAGAAATCAAACAGCTGCTAGGTCTCCAAAAAGATCCTTTAATGTAACAAGGCAAAGTAAAAATCCACAATATCTTCCAAGCGCTTTCACTCGACCACATGCGAGCTTTCCCAAGGCAAACAACATTGCTGGAAGTTCATTCACATTAAATACTTTCAGAATCATCACATGACTTCCTGTGAACCTTTCCCAACAGGAAAATCGCCATATAAGGAAATTCTAAAATAAATTCTTATTATCATTAAAAATAATTCATTTTCTAAAAATAATTCATTTTCTAAAAATGTCTTGGCGACTAAATAGCATAATGAACTTAAAATTGAATACAAACTATTAAAATGTGTCATAAAACAATTCTGTAAAATGTTTTTATAGTTTTATAATATAAATAAGTGCAGTAACCCCTTTTAACCATCGGGGGTGAAATCAAAACTCCAATTTAAAACCTAGAGTTACTAACTGGCATTGTAAAACATTTCTTATCTGAGTTGCCAATGTATAACATTCCATATGTCATATTAAAAAATCTTATGGATTCAAAAGTGAATAAAACAATAGATGTCATGTTCTGCTAAACTGTGTTATAGACGAGCTTGTCTCAATTTCAAAACACTAGTGATGTTGAGGGTGTCATTCAGACCTGGGTATCTAGTAGCGTCTAACCGGAGCTGCCAAAATAGCTCACGGTATTCTAATTTTGACTCCCAACTACCCCCTCTTACACTGTGCCTATACATACAAATAGTTCAACGACAGGCATTAATGCCCTTCTAGCTTGCCAATATACCAAAACACTTGTTCCCATAATAAGTATCCAGGCTGTTCTTAAAAATAACTAAACTAGTACTTGAAAATACTCTGGTAGTCTGTTCCACGCATCAGCTACAATCTCAGAGAACCAGTTAGTACACTTCTTATTCCTGTAGAATCTTCTATATGGGTTGTCTGATTCTCTACTACTTTTTGATAATCCCGAACATTCCCAGATGTAGTTGTCTTTAAATGCCCTTATATACCTGAATAAGATCTCCTCTTAAATATCAATATGAGACACTGTACAAATTCATATATTTTAGTCTTTCATAATAACTTAAATTTTCGCATCCATGGTTCCCCTTGGTATATTTCCACTGTACTATTTCCAGTTTATCTGTACTTGTTTTCTTATAATGTTTCCATATTGTTATTCCGTACTCTAGTTTGGGTCTAATATAACTAACAAACAATAACTTCATAATTTCTGATTTCCTAGACTTTATATTTTTTATACAACCTATAGTCCTATAACTATCATTCCTAATTGGTTGATATGATTAGAAAAACATAAAGCTGGAGCTACCTGTATACCCAATTCCTTAAATGAATCTAGAGTTTCGATCACTGTGTGCTGTGTTAAATATTCAACTGTCAATGTGCATCTTCCAAATCTTGTATGCTTAGCTTTTTATGTTTATATTAACATATTATTCCCTTGTGCCCAAATGGTCAGTTTAATCAAGTTCTTTTGCAGACATGCCCTATTTGTAATACATGTAATCATTTAACCCAATTTCAAGTCATATGCATACAGACTGTAGAACACCCCAGATGAAAAGGATAGTTCTGAAAGATACAAACTAAACAAGTAAGGGCCTAGGATAGAACCACTGTGGGACACCCTGACTGTAACCTCAAATTTCACCTGTCCAGTTGATGTATGATACTTGCCATGTCCTATTTTTAAGCCATGCAGCTATTCATCTTTATGTATTTAGTTAGTTATCTAACATTTGTTTGCTGAGAAAGTGAGACTGGGACAGCTCCCATTTTCAGTACAGGCCCATGGAGAAACACTCTAGATGCATGTCTTTTGGCATGTGGGAGGAAACCGGAGCACCTGTAGGAAACCCACAGAATGCAGGGAGGGCATGTAAACTCCGCACAAAAGGCACCCCAGCTGAGAATTGAACCAGTGAACTTGTTGCTGTGAGGTGACAATGCTAACCACTGCACTATCTATCTTATCAAGAGTACATCAGTGCTTAGTGATTCTGATTTATTGATCGGTGTTTTGTGTATAACCATGCCAAATGCAGAAGCTAAATCTATATAAATTACATCTCAGCACAATTGTTCATTCATATCTGTAATATTGTTATAGAACATGTTACAGGTGGTAATAGAGCTATTTTCAACATATGCATGCTGATATATAGTTTCAAGTCCCAGCCTTTCCGATTCTGACAATAACTTAACCAATATTACCTTCTCCATTATTTTTCCAGAACCTTTAAGTAAACTTAAGGGTTTGTGCTATAATAAGTGCATATGCTGTCATCCCATATCTTCTGCAGTGATTTAAAATGCAGCTCTAACAACTGACCTGTTAATCTTAAAACATCTACCAGCAAAACAAATGCCTACAATTAATCAAGCCAGTTATTGCCAAACCTTATAACAAAACTCTAAACATGATTATAAACTTTAACACTAATTACTTTTAAAATGTGGGGATATTCTCTCAAACCCTGGACCTGCCATAAATTAACACAGTTTTGAGCAATCCTAGTAGATCTTTCTGGAGCAGACCTTTGGATAAAAACTGGACCATATCAATACCTTTAATATGTGGAATAAAGTAACAGACCTGGCTAGATTTAACTATAAAGAATTGATACAATTGCAGTAACAGAAACCTGGCTTGAATCACTCACAGAAAGAAGATATACAGTCTCCAGGCTGCAGCAATGTCCATAATGGTCATACTAGTAAAAGAGAAGGTGGTCTGGACATTTTATATTCAAAAGCTTTTATCCTTGATGTGCAGATGCAACTAATAAGAAATAGAAAAAAAAACAAACTTCGATAATGCTGAAATCCTAATAACTGCACTTAAAATATTTTCCTGTGCAGACAAATCACCCTCTTAGGACGCAACCTGCCTACAAATATGTTGAAATGATGATTTTAACAGACTTGTAACAGTGATTGCCCCAAGTGGACTTAAATAATATTCAGCCCACTACCAGTCTATGTAGATTAACCCATCTAATAAACATGACCACAAGAAAAGATAGTTACTGGAAAAAAAAGTATTTTGCTTTGGAAGCTAACAATAGACCCCAAGAAAAGTACCCACGCAAGAACTATGCCTGACCCAATTAGTGATCTTAACCTGGTATTCACCATATGGAAAAAACTCAAACTTCATGGAAACATCCAATGTAAAATAGAAATGCAGTCAAATCTCATATGGAATCTTTCTGGTCTATTCTTTGAATAGCAACTGGGAGCAATTAAAAACATCACCTTTAAGATGATGCAGTAATTCACTTCAGCAAAACCTCTCTCTTCCCCATATTAAATTAACTTGCACTTCAATAGAGAAAAAGATCCAAATTAAAACATGTACCATAGCTAACAGGATAATGCACAATAGAGATAAAACATGAAAAAAGGATATTTAGAGGAAAACAAAACAATTGGCAACAGTATCCGTACTTGTGAAACCTAAATAAATACACTGGTAAAAAATATCAAGCCTGGCCTTCCACAGATACAGCAGACTACTGTGTAGGACAGCGTGCAGATTTAATCTGGACTGTATGAATGCTGCTAATGCCCTTAATGCAATACACACAACACACCAGTAAGTGATGTAAACAGTATCACAACTACCTTCCCACTTATTACACCTCCTACCTACCATGATAAAAAAAATAAAAACTTAAATTCATTTTTTCTGCAGTAGACTGCCTTCCAGTGCAAGATCTTGAAATACCTGCAGGTGCCATTACACACCCAACATCTATATTTATAAATCGTTCTAAGATGCTACAGCTCCAAAATTCTAGAAATAACTCTACATTTATTCTTTCATAAAAATGGCAGATTTCTTTAACTGACAAACTACAGACCTGTATCCATTTTGTCCCGTGTCTAAAATACTTGAGAAATGTGTTCCCACACAGTTAGTCTGCAACCTAACAGAAAACAAGTTACTTTCTGCAATAACTACAAAACGTTCAGACAATGTAAAGACAAAAGTCCCACTCTGTATTCCACAAAAATGAGAAATAATAATTTAGTAAGCACATTCATTCTTTTATTTCAGATAAGAACATCATCAGTCCAATGTTAATTTTAAAATCTAACACATTAATATTGTAAAATGTCATGATCACATTACTAAGATACCAGTCAAAACATTCAATGAATTATTGCATTGCTTAACAATTTTAAATTATTACATTTATAAAACATAATCTTATTTTATAAATAAAAATACCAAATGCTGCCTTAATCAGATGTTCACTCCCAAGCACTCGTAAGTATAAAAAATGTAAACCAAATCCAACGATGAGTGATGGAGTGAAGCAGACCAAATGAACAGGACTAGTCCAGAAATAATACAAAAGCTTTTAATCCATGGTATTGTAAAACACAAGTACAATACACTGTAAGTTGCAGTTGATAAGCGCTTTCACCCAAGAATGAGCTTCATTAGATCTGATACCGTGGATTAAAAGCTTTTGTATTATTTCTGGACTAGTCCTGTTCATTTGGTCTGCTTCACTCCATCACTCATCGTTGGATTTGGTTTACATTACTTATTTTATAAATGTTTAGACCTTTAAAAATATTTAATATTAATCCAATCATTCAAACCAGGAAGTTTGTCTATAGCTAACATTATTTGCCAATGACCTTCCTTACATTCAAGAACACCATTAAGATCACTGGCAAGGCTAACATCATACAAGTTATCAAGCAAAAAACATCAAAATGTTATTAAAAGCTTTACAAGACAAACTGTTCTATGCTAAAGCATTTTTTAAATCTTTATTTTTGTTGGTTAATATATGCTTATATATTCTTTCTGCCAGTGTTCTATTGGTCCCCTCTATATAAAATACTTGAAAAATGTGTTCACACACAGTCTGCTATCTAACAGAAAATAAGTTTCTTTCCACAATACAGGGGGTTTAGACCAAGTGTACAGGGACAGCATTTACTAATTTTCACAAATGATGTTCATGAAAGATGAAATTGTGACATCCGTATTTCTAGTCCCAACCAGAGCATTTGATAGTTAGATGATCCACATTATAATTATTAGCCAGGTTCAGAGAACTGAGCCTTACAAACACTCGATTAGTTTAAAAGTTATCTTAGCCAATGAACATAATTTATTAATAGTTCATAGTTAATGATGCTGGGCAGATGAGCTGTCAGCTCTTCAGCAAACAACATTAGATGTGCTACAAGGTTCAATATCTGGGCTGTTACACTAATATGTTTATACATATAACCTCTTTTCTAGTGAATGTAACCCAATATGCAGACACAATGCTAATATGTGCATCTTTTTCAGTCAACAGCTCCAAAATAAAATACAGCATTTATTTGCAAAAATTAAACAATCATTGCATTGACCTAAGCTACTCCTAAACCCAAATAAAACTAAGCTAATAGTATTTTCAATGAAACAACCATTTCACAGTTTTAACTGTAGGTCACCTTCTAACCGACCGGTGATTTCCATGAATAGAGATGTGAATTTGGAAGTTAGTATCCACGGAATACTAGAAGAGCTCCGCGGCCTTACTCAGATGCTTAGCACCATTATCGGACAGGCACATGCTGTTTTAAACAGAGGTGTGTGTGACCTTTGGGACTTTTCAGTTGGGCACTTTTGAACCAAACAAAATTGGTGGCACTTTCAAAGACTGGCCACCATTAAGAGATGTGACCTTAATTGCGGATGGTGCACCAAAAAGTGGAGCTTTTTGACTTCATTATTTGGTGGAGTAGAGCAAAATCTGTTCATTCATTTAGGAGGTATCGATCAGAGTAATCCGGAGCAAATTCCTGTTTACACATCAGATTGTAAGTCATACATATATGAAATGGAGTGGAAACGGTTTCAGCTCAAATCTTTAGAATATACTAATTTTTATTTACATAGGTGTTTAGAACTTAAACAAGTTCCATTCGGATTAGGAGCATACAAGTTTCCAAATGGTATAACTGATACTGATAATATTTTTCGGGATTTGATTATGGTTTATAATAATGCTGGTTTGTATGTCCTTAACTTGATTAAAGCAACTTGGACAAAATTTGTGTGGTTCAAGACAAAGTGTGGAAATTAAATAATCTTATCATCAATCATGAATCATTTGAAATTTTGGGGTTTTTGTATGATGGCATTGCAGCCAAAATAGAGAGACACATAGCTACTTTGATTATCAAGAAAAAGAAGAAACTTAATAGAGATGTGTTGGCTTATTCTAGTAACCGTGCATATGTTATGCATTCAGCGGAAGATGGTAAACCGCCCTTGTTAGCGAGACGGAAGTCACACCCTCCAACCATGGCTGGGAATTTGGGCCAGATTGAACCTATTCTAAGACCAGAGGCCAATGGTTTGAATTTTACTGGAGGGATGGTTATTAATGAAGGTGTTAATGTTGAGACTGTAGACAATGGTGCTAGTGAACCTGTTGGTGTTGTATCCTCATCTCCCCAGCATACATCTCCTTTTCAATTAAGTGGATCAACAGACATGAATTATAATCCACTAAGAGAGTCCAAAACCTCCAGAGGCAAGAAATGAGGAAGGGGGTAAGGCTTGTTAGTCCCCAATTTGTGTTTTTTTAATCTCCATAATCAAGTGTTTGACCAAATTGAACTGAGTGTGTTGTCAAAAGGATTCACCTTTATACCTAGAAGGAGAGTGAATATTATAGATTTAATTATTAATCTCAAATTATTTGTCAGAAAATGTAACTTAAAATGTATTTTAAATGATGTGGCTTACAAAAATGAAGTTGTACATTTTATGAAACCCAGTGTGGTTAATCCACCATTATTAGGCACTTTAAATGCCTTTTCTAATTTGTGTGAAGCAGATTTTTATAAAATGTTGACCAACAAGCCCAAGAAGAAATATAAGTTAACTCATGAAGAACATAAACCATTGAGAAGGTTATACAACCTTATGAATTTAAGGTACATGAAAGCAGATAAGGGGAAAGGATTGGTCATTGTGAAGTATAACAATTATAGAGATGTGGTGCTAAGGTTACTGACACTGTTACATCAAAGTTAATAAAGATTTTGTAAGGAAATGTTGCCATCAAGTGGATGACATGTTACTTGATTTATTGACTCAAGGTTATATTGATTTTAGATTATAAGACTTGAGTTCAACAACCAAAGATAGGAAAACTATATGGCATTCCTAAGATTCATAAAAATGTTGACAGGCCACGATTCAGACATATAGTTTCATCAACACGCAACAAGACAATCACTATAGCTCATATCTGGATTGTATTTTGAACTCTATACTGCAGAAGAGCCTGTTTTATTTGAAGGACTCCTGGGTGTTTTTAGATGTTAAAAAAATTTGAATTTAAGGGTAATGAGAAGTCAATGGGTACTACAGATGTTTCCCTTTATAATGATATTAATCAAATTAAAGGAGCTCAGTTTGTGAGACTGTTTCTTAGTAAGTTCACATATTTAGACAATATAGATATCAACTCTATCTGTATGTTAGTGTTTTGAGCATTAATTTCTTTGTTTGAAGATAGTTTTTATAAACAAACATCTGGTGTAGTCATAGGAGTAACAGTAGCCCCAGCATTTGCCAGTTTGATGATGTACTGGTGGGAAAATATAATCATAGTTGGTTTACCCTTTTCAAATTTGTGATCTTATAGAAAAGGTGTATAGATGATTTATTTTTCATTTGGACTGAGACTGCAGATATTTTTCATGAATGTGTTACTGAAATTAAAAGTATTTCTTAGTTCTTTACAGTAAGTGGTAAAGGTAATGACTATTTTTTGGACTTAAACATTAGAATAGATGTTGATAATGAAAGTTTTGTTAGTTTATTTAAGGAAGACACAGTCACTGACAACCATCTTCATTTCTGTAGTCATCACTTGACCTTTATGAAGTTTAATATCCTTAGGGGACAAATTATTAGAATTAGATTGATTAGTGACGATGTGAGAGTTCTTGATGAAGTAAGCATTCTTATTGATATTTATTTATTTTATTTTACATTTGTTGACCCGGCTGGTCCAGCTGGATATATTTCCATTTTCAGTAGAGGCCCGGGGAGAAAAGCTCCACATATAGACCACCACTACACAAAAAATGTTTATAATAAACAAGACAAGGTATTACAGTTTAAATTATGGGAAGACTATGAGACACACTACATTAATACACCTACAGATCAGTTTACAGTATGAATATCTAGGGCAACCCCAATACATTATTAGAATACATTTAAATGCTAGGTTATTCTAGTTTACTCCAGACCGTTGCTATTTCCAAGGGGTTAAACAGTAACAGTAGAAAAAGGAGGAAGTATAAAGAAATGGCAGGAATACGACCTTCAGGATACATTCATAGCCAAGTAGGAAAGATAGCTAATTGTGTCTAAGTAGTAGAGATAGCTTATAGGTGCTATTAATTCAGAGGAATAGACAGGAAAGAGTGGAGGAAAGTAGGAAGTCAAGAGATAACAGCAGATAAATCCAGAGGATCAGTCTGGGTAACAGCAAGGGCATAGCCAGTGAGTTTTAAGGTGTTTCTTAAGACTTTGTTTAAAGAGAGGAAGGGATGGAAGTGAGGTTAGGTCAGATGGCAAGAGGTTCCATTGTTTTCCAGCAGTATTGGAGAACAGTGAGTCCCCAGCTAAGTTGTTAGACTTGGTGGTACTAGCTAGAAGTTTATTGGAAGAGCGTAAGGAATTAAGATTCTTATAGGGTGCTATAAGGTTGTTGAGTATTGGTGTGTTGTTGGGTTGGTAAAAAATTTTATGAACAATAGTAAGTTGGGAAAGTATCAGAAGGTTTTTTAGTTTGAGCCAGTCTAGCTGGTGAAGGTTAAGACAGTGGTGAGTTCTATATGGGTTTCTGGTGGCAAATCTAGCAATACTATTATAGGAGTTGGCTAGTTTAGTAAGATTATTTTTTTAGATTAGTGTATATGGGTGCAGCATACAGAAGAGTTGAAATTAGATGGGAGTGGGCAATAGTCATTCTGGCTGATGGAGTTAAGAAAGGTGTTATCCTATATAGGGAGCCCAGTTTTTTATTAACAGATTTAATGGTGAGGTTATTATCAATTGTGATTCCTAATAGTTTGGTGGAAGAGTCGGGGGATATAAGGGTGCCATTATTGGACTGAATGAAGAAATCTATGGGGGAGGACTTCCTGTTTGTTGTAAACAGTAGTAGCTTGGTCTTTTTGGCATTCAAAAACCTGCCTCTACTGTGTCGAAAACTGTCTGGGTTAAAGACTGAAGTTCAGCACATATGATGATAGAATCTTCAGCATATTGTATACAGGTTGCTTGAGGAATAGCTATTTGAAGGTCATTGATGAATAAAGAGAAATTAAGAGGGCCAAGAATAGAGCCCTGAGGGGCTCCAAGGGAGATACGAAGGTGAGATGATAGTAGATTCTCCCAAAGAACAGCTTGCTGTCTATTAGTAAGGTAAGACTTGAACCAGAGAATTGTTTTGTCATCAAGAGAGAGGGATGACAGAGTGTTTATGAGTAAGAGATGGTTAGCCATATCAAATGCTTTAGATACGTCGATGAAGAGTGCTGATGAGAGGGTGCTATTATTACAGTTATTATTAATAGTGTTGGTGAAGGATAGGAGAGCTGAGGTGGTACTATGAAAAGGCCTGAAGCCATGCTGACAGTTTGCTAGAATGTTATGTTGAATTAAGTAGTCCATTAGCTGATGGTGAATACATTTTTTCATAATCTTGACTAATGGAGAAAGGAGAGCTATAGGCCTGTAGTTAGAATAGTTATTAGAGTTACCTCTTTTGTGTAAGGGAATAATGTGGGAGATTTTCCAGAGATCTGGAATGGTTCCTTCAGTTATGGTACGGTTTATCAGGATGGATATAGGATAGGCGACTACTTTAGCTGCTTGCTGTAGGTATTCAGATGGTAACTTATCAGCAGAGGGGGTACAAGACTTAAGTTTGTGGATAAGTTTTTGGATGTAAGAGGTAGAAATGGGTTGTAGTTGGAATGTTGGCTGAGTATCAGGTAGGGAGTTAGGTAGATCTGAGTTGTCTGAAGCTAGTTGACTGGCTAGAGTTTGTATGGTGTCTGTGAAGAAGGTATTAAAGGCATTGGCAGTTTGATGGGAGGTATTGTTTTCTGACCCTAGAGGGGAAGGAGTGCTAGAGTGGCCTGGACGAAGGAGGTTATTTAAGCTTGCCCAGAATTTGTGTGGATTATTGTGGTGAATTTGCTGCAGTTTGCAATAGTAGATTTTTTTGTCAGAGAGAATAGCTTTTTTGTAGCATTTGTCAGCTCTCTAAAGGTTTGTTGTTCTGAGGTATTACTGGTTGCTCTCCACTTAGCCCAGGATTTATTTCTAAGTAATATTTTTTGTCTGGTGTCTTTTGAGAGCCAGGGGGCAGGTTTGGATTTTGTTCTAACAGATCGTTTAGGTGCATGCCTGTTGAGGATTGTTAAGAATTTGTTATTGAAATATATAACAGCTTCTTCAAGAGGGAGAGTTTTTTAGAGGGGTCCAGTCACAGGCACTAAGTTCCATTTGAAATAATACAGGCTGAAAGTTTTTCTTGGTTCGAGAAGTCCTATAGTTGGGGGCATTGGTAATTTCATTCTTTTGTCTTATGATGTAAGTAAGCATGTGATCACTTACATCATCAGGCAAGGTTCCTACATTATAAGTATAATCTTGTTTATTGATTAGTATCCAGTCTAGTATAGTTTCTTTATTGTTTGGTTTGTTAATTCTAGTGGTGCTGGTGATAGTTTGGTTAAAGCCATGCAAATTAATATGAGAAGGATGATTATCTGTATTGATACTATTCCAGTCAGTATTGAAATCTCCTAGAATAATAGTTTCTTGTGGGTAAGTAGTAGATGTCCAGCATAGGGTATCCTCTATTGCAGTAATGTTATTACCTGGGGGTAGGTAGATACAGATTATGTATAGTGCTTTGCTGGGGTTGAGTTGAAATCTAGTGATTAAGAGTTCAACCTTACTATCTTGAGGTGGGTTATAAGGTATAGAGGAGATGTGTAGTTAATTTCTAAACAGTAGGGCTACTCCTCCTCCTTTGCATTTTACACTGTCGTGTCTCAGTATATTGTACCCTGGTGGGATTATTTCATTATCCTTAGTTGTGGGTTTTAACCAGGTTTCTGTAAGACAGAGGATGTCAAAGGAGTGAATATCAAGAAAAAGGCATGGAGATGGGCAACTTTGTTCTTAATACTGCGGATATTGAGATGACCTATTAGTAAGAAGTTAGAGAGACTGGTCTGGGTAGTAAGGGTGTTGGGAGCGGTACTAAGAATAGGTATAGTAGAGAGATTAGAAGGGTCTGGGTTAGGGTGGATGTCACCATCTTTTAAGGTGGGAGATTTTAGTGCAGAAAGAGGGTTAGAATTAAGGCTAGGTATATATTTCAATTTTTTTACTGTGGGGTGGCTTAATTTCATGGGTGTAAGTCGATGATATTTAGGTAGAAAGTAGCAGGAAGTGGAGGTGATATTTATTTGGGGATGGGTAAGGGCATTGTTATATATAGATGTTTGTTTAGGAAAGTAGTTGAGGTAGTAGTAATTCACCTTTTCAAAGAGGTGAGGAGATAGGTAGTGGTGAGGATAGGTATAAGAGTGGCTAAGAGTATTACCTAGGATAGGATAGTTTTAGTTGTTGTAGACATATTACTTAGTAAATGTGTACTGTTACTGCCAGATAGGGCTAGGATGCAATAGTATCAGATTACAAAGTTAAGATAGGGTAGTAGAGAAGAGAAATGCTACAGGTAGAGAAGTTTTCTTCCAGTAGTATATAGGTAGGTAGGGTAGTAACGAATGAGAAATGGGAAGGGTAAAGAAGTTGAATAATGCTAAGGTAGGATAGAAGTGATGAAGAGCTTGTATGGGTAAAGACGTTGTTTAAGGTAGTCAAGAGTTAAGGTAGGTAGTAAAGAAGAAAAAATGCTAAGGGTGGAGAGGCTGATGAAAGTAGTATAGGTAGGGGTAGTAAGAGACAGAGTAATGGAAAAGCTATAAAAGGATGGGTGTGGCTTAGGTAAATTGACTTGAGCCTGGGATAGGTTGGATAGGAGAGAGGGTGTGGTTTTAGGAAGTATAAGCTTAGGACCATTGGGGGTGGGTGGGAACTGGGGGTAGGGGAGCGGAGTGAGCCCGTAGGGCGAACGGAGCGGGTAGAGCTAAGTGATGCTCAGAGGTAATCAGTTTTACAGTGAGACTGTAATTTACAAAACTTTAGTAGGTATGTGGCACTTCTTTGAGACACTAATTCCTGTGAAATACTGGAGTCATTTTTGTCTACTTATTATGGGAGAAGGAATAAGAAGCAGTAATATAGCAGCAATTTTTAGATAAGCTAAGTTAGTTTCTAGCTCTTCTGTCTTACTGCCTAACTGACTTATAGGTTATAGTCTTCTATTCCCTTTCAGGGGGGGTTAGCTATGTAAAAGGTTAAACTTGGATAGCTGAAAATAGGTTCATACAGCAACTCTAGAAAAGTTTAGTATACATGTAAGATACAGGGATTACAAGCTGTGTACTTTGCTGCCCTCTAGTGGCAATACAAAGGAAACTACACCTAGTCTCAGAACAAGCTTGTGAAAAAGGGGGGGGGGGGTTGGATGGCCTCGGGGTAGGTCCACGGGTGTGCTGGCCTAACAACAGGAATATGATAAACAGTATAATATGTTAGAGTTACAGTAAAAATCAGTAGGTTATCACCTACGCAATGAGGCAGTAGGAAGCACTTCTAGGTATTCCAGGGTGGGTTCTACCGATAGGGTATTCTTTCAGTTCAGTTGGGAGGTTCCTTTGATGTACTATGTAGCTGTTGGAAAGATAGCCCGTGTCACAGCACAATGCTTCAAGGCAATGAGGCAGTAGGAAGCACGTCTAGGTATTCCAGGGTGGGTTCTACCGATAGGGTATTCTTTCAGTTCAGTTGGGAGGTTCCTTAGATGTACTAGGTAGCTGTTGGAAAGATAGCCGATGTCAACAGCACAAGGCTTCAAGGGACAGCACACCAAGCAGAAGACAGGGGGATGTTCTACCAAAGAGTGTAGGTTTAAATAGATATGTTTAAGATTAGAGGTTACCCTGAACACAAACTATAGTCCATTAGTGGAAAAGTGAGATGAGCTAGACGCACTAAATTTTCTCCAATTTTACTGAGTGGATTTGTTCCTAAAATTAATAATTACGATCAAATGAAAGGAATTGTGCTTTTTCCCATTCCTATGAGTTTGGACCAAAACAATAAAGAAGTCATATTAGAAAATTTGGAGGGTAGTCCTAGGTAATACTAATTTAAAGTTATTGCAGAGAGCTCAAGATTTGTGTAAATAAAAAAAAATAAAAAAATAGTAATTTTAAGAAAATCTCCTGAAGCACATTATTTTTGAACAATGGTTCAAATCTCAAAAAGCACAGCCTTTTTGAACAATGGTTCTTCAGTCAGCCTGTAGGCACCTTCCCTTGTATGAATTGCAAATATTGTAGGCTTATTTCTGGTAGTAACAGTCTGTTTCTTAAACATCTACACAAGAATATAATAGCGAAGAAGTGGTATGATTGTAAAACAGAAGGAATTTTTTATTTAGCTATGTGCAGCAAATGTGAACATTATGATGTTGGAAAAACAGTCAGAAGGTTAGCACAAAGAATTTCTGAGAGGATTATACCAACTAGCTAGCCATAGTTTGTCTTGTACTGGATTTTGGAAGTTTCACTTTTTTGTTTTGGAGCAAGTTGACTCAGTTCAAACTGTAGGAAGTTTTAACGATGTTCTAGAATGCCAAGAATGCAAATGGCAAATGTATTTAAGAGCTGATAGATTTTCTGGTCTTAACGAGACCATCAACATTAAATGTTTAGTTAGAAATAGAATTATTTAATGCATTTAATGATTGTTATTTTATTATTTTTAAGATATTTCATGTAAAGATGTTTATTTACTGTAGTAGTTGTATGATATTTAAGAGTTTCTTTAAGTATGTACTAGTTATTGGGACAGATGTTGGTTAATTGAAGATGTGTCACGTTCTTTGATTAAGTGGTGCTTCTTGTGATTAGTGCATTTCTGATGAAGTTCTGTTATATTAAAGAACAAAAATGCTTAATTTATGTTTGTTTGCTTATCAGCCATCCCTTTTAAGGTTTTGGTGTTGATTTTCGTGTTTTACCTTATCTCTTGGGTGTTACATTGTCTTAATATAATTATGATCTAGTATAAAACATGACATTGTTTGGTATAATACCTGACCATAGTCTAAGATAGAATCAGTGCATCTAATATGCTGTTCAAGAAAACAACCTTAAACTAGGACTTAAAAGTTGAATCTTTTTTCTTAGACTGACTTTAAGACCATAGCTCAAACCTTTCTATTCCCTACTTTCCTGTATGTCTTGGAAGTTTTGACTAACTTAACAGCCCTGTCAGCTATCCAAACTAGAGCAGTCCCATAATAAGGTAGCAAAGCTTGCAAGCAGCCACATTAACCAAACACATCACTGCCTTGTGGCTAACTGTCTTAAAGATTGCATTTAAAGGTTTTCTTATCCCATCTATTTGTTGTAATTATGTTTTCATCTTATGAAGCTGGCTTTCTGATTCTCTAATATGCAGTTCCTGCTTTAGTTAGATCAACTGATCTATATATATGTTTAACAAACTAATGTTTGCATCTAATGTATTATATATTTAACTGCCCAATTACTTCTTGATTCTGTGTTATCTGGTGGCACTTTCTGATGATGTCATAAAGGGGCCAAGCTTGTTGTAATTAATTTAGTTAAGGTACTGAATTGAAGGGAGTCTCAGTATGCCAGGCACAGCTAATAGCAGTCTGTAACATTCAATGTTAATGAAACTCACTGAGTATAGCCTAATTTTACCCGAGGACTTAGTGAAAACACTCCAGCTGAGTAACATTATCTGGCACAGTAATGCCACCTCTTTATTAGATCCATTACTCTCAACAGGGAAGAGGGTCTGGCATACAGTTGCAGTTGCATGGCTATACTCTTGTCAGACACAGGAGCTCCACCTGTAGGGCTACATAGCCATCATACCCAAACTCTCCCCTTCCAAGATGAGAATGGGTTTGTGGGACCACTAACCTTTCAGGAAATTAAGTATACTTTTGAAAACAGGACAGTGTGAGCTTGTCCCTACAAGAGATTGGTGGATGGCTTGTAATACACTAAACTGTATATGTGAATGCTTCCAGGCTATCTGGTTTGGACTGCTGAAGCCTTCGGTACAGCTCCACCTGTATGTAAAGCTCACTTTTGTAGGCAGTTTGACTTCCCATCAGGTACAACCTGCAGTACCTAGTTACAAGTGGACCTTCCATCTAGCCCAGAAGCCCATTATGTTCAATGCATAGTTTCCATTCCATTACTAATGCAGTCAATGTATAATGCATACAAACATACTTAACTGTAGGCTAACTTAGAGGTATTTCACATACTTCTATATTTTTTTCCTAAAATAAATTGGAGAACTATTTATTACAGTGCAGTTATTAACTGTAAGTCAAGCACTATACATTTTCTGGGATTCTTATCTTGTTTTGCCTTTTTTTACTTTTAATTTGAATACTTTAAAGTATTCAATTGTATTTATTACTGCTTGGTAGTAACTTGACTAAAGTGTAGCTATCATTCTAAGTCTTTTGGATTAAGCACTTGGGCTTCAGACCAGTTGTTTTGCATTAGGAAGGATTGTGGTCTGCACTGTGGTGGCAGGACAGGTAGCTTACATCCTTCTAAGTTGGGAACTGCTGATTGAGGGCTCAGTGTCTGTTATTCTAAAAGTGTATTAGTTCTGGTTTAAGCACTTGGGCTTCAGGCCAGTTATTTTACATTAAGAAGGTTCGTGGTCTGCACTGTTGTGGGAGGAGAGGCTGGACTCTGCCCTTCTGAGCCGGGAATTTCTGGTTAAAAGCTTATAGTGCCTGCATATTTGAACTGTTTCTTACTGAAATTGGTACACCTTGTTTGCTGTAGCATAGACTAGATCCAGGCCTGTTGAATCTAGCTTTGTTTGTATGCTTGTTATTTCCCTGAAACGCTAATTCCACCTAAAACGCGGCTTTTCAGCACTTCTGTGGATCCCTAGTGATATCTGCATTGCTTACTGTACTTATTTCCTTGTTTCACTTGAAAGAAAGTTACTGTTTGTCATTTTTGCATTTAAGTTACCTGTAACGCATTGCATTTAAGTTACCTGGCACTTGCTCACTATAGTCAGCACTAAAAAATTAAAAGCACTGCACCCTCACAAACTCCCCTTGAGTACCTTGTTCCCATTGGCCCTTTTTTCAGTTATAAAGGAATTCCCAATACTATTCTAGCATGTCCAAAGGTCATTTGTCATTCTCCTCTCTGGTCCAGCTGGTGAATCTGGGAATCTTGAGGCAATGTTACAACTGCCTCATGTACACAGACAACCCTCTCCTCCTCCCAACAAATTCCAACACATGTGAGAGATGCAACCATATAGCCAAACTGGAGGCTAAGCTCTCTCAACTCAGTACTGGCGTAACCAGTCAGGAGGAGAAGGAAACCACACTCACTACAATTCCAGTCTCACATAGACCTACCATGACAGCAAACCAAACAAATAATCACACAAAAACATACTCAGAGGCTCTAAATAAAAATCTGCCTAAGCAGCAGAGATCTCCAAAGCAGACACCCAAGCAACTGCTACCCCAAAACAAAACACGTGCAACACATTGCTCACAAAGCCAGTGTGCCAAACAGTCACAGCCCTTAAGGCTAAACAACACACCTGATACACTTGTAATAAGTGACTCTATCGTCAGGCACACTGACGTCCCGCTCACCAGGCTGAACAAGGAGAAGGTCACGGTGAGCCGCCTGTCGGGCGCTAGGATCCGCCACATAACACAAGCACTCAGGTCACTCCAAGGCAAGTACAAATATGACTCAGTCATTGTCCATGCTGGTGTGAATGACCTGAGACGTACCTCCCTGGACTACATGAAAAGAGACATAGAGGTGCTCTCTGAGCATGTAGCCCAGGCCGGTACGACCCTGACCTTGAGTAGCATCTTACCCTCACCAAGAATGATACCACAATATGAAGACAAGATGATCACTTTCAACAATTGGCTTAAGTATTGGTGTCATTCAAAGGGGATCCAATGCCTGTCAGCCTGGGATGACATGCTCGACAAGCTACGATGCTTCGCTAGGGACAGCTTGCACCTGTCACCCCTGGGCTTTCGGATATTGGCAAAGGCTCTTGCTACCCCCATAGTGCCTTTTTTAGGCAAGGCTCAAAAGACAAACCCACCTCCATAGGTATCACAAGGGATAAGAAACTAAGAGTAATGCTACTCAACGCCAGAAGTCTAAACCTCAAGATGCACGCACTCCAAACTCTCCTTAGCATGGAGAACATATCTGTGCAGTAACAGAAACCTGGTTCAAGGCTCCCTAGAGCACCCCAGCACTACCAGGTTATGCCTCATACCATGCTTTTCGGCCCCAAAACTTGGACCAAACCACAAAAGGAGGGGGAGTATCAATATTCGTCAAAGATACCCACACCTCCAGGTTGGTGGCACAGCACGAAGCATCAGAGACTATCCATGTGCAACTAACAGTTGGTAAAACTGCCTTCCAGTTTATAGCATGCTACAGACCACCCTCCCAAACCCAGGAACCCCACTCGGCCTTCCTGAAAACATTGGAAAATATGAAGGTCTCTCCAAACACCATTATATTGGGCGACTTCAACTACCCAAACATAGACTGGGAGCATTACTCTAGCTCCAGCACCCTAGCCCAAAGGTTCCTAGAATTTATAAACTCAAATGCTATGGAACAACTTGTTACCACTCCCACAAGAGGGGAAAACATACTGGACCTGATCATCACCAACATGGGGACTCTATGCTCCAGACCAGAAGTGTATCCCTCACTGGTAAGATCAGACCATAAACTAATCTCACTGGATATTCACATCCTGACCCCACCCCTGCCCAGAAAACCACAGTGAAAAACTTCTCTAAAGCAAATTTCACACTCCTCAAAACCGAGGTGGAATCCTTCAAAGCCCCCCGGGCCTGTGGAAAATACGGCCCAGACCGCAGAATCCTTTGTAAACGCATTCTGTGAACACCTTCAGGAATGCATGGATCATGCAATCCCAAATAAAACCAAGACCCAATCCTCCAAAGGCAGACGTCCTGTCTGGTGGACCCCAGCCATAAACAAACTATACAATAGAAGGAGGAAGCTACTACATGATAGAGCAAAATCCCAAAAAAGGGAAGGCATCTCTGATCAGTATTAGCAAACAACTACAGGCACTCATAAAATCGTCTAAGGCCAGCTTCAAGAGAAAAATTGCACAGGACATTAAAGATAATCACAAGGCTTTCTTTAGTTATGTTAGGAACCTGGGTGGGAATTCCCAGATATGCTCAGAATTGGTCCAAAATGACAAAAAATACACCAAATCCACAGACATTGCCAACATCCTAGCTGACAGGTTCAGCGCAAACTTCTCTCCCCCCCCCTCTCCACCAAAAGGGCAAATATCTATCCCAGCAGAGTGCTGCCCCCCTGACATCTGAGATGCTCAGGTAAGAGCCGCCCTCTCCAAAGTAAAAAACACAGCATCAATGGGACCAGGCGGTGTCCCAGGCTGCGTCCTACATGAATTCCAAGAAGAGCTAAACCCAAACATAAAACTACTGTTCAATCTCAGCCTTACTACAGGATATGTACCCAAAGCGTACAGCAACAGTGGTCCCTCTCCACAAAGGTGGTGCCTCAACGGATCCTGGAAACTATCGCCCCATAAGCCTGACTAGCTTGGTCTGCAAAGCTATGGAAAGGATCATCATGGACCTCATGAATAGAAATATTGGGGACCTACAGACACTGGATCCTACCCAGTTCGGCTTTTTTAAGGGCAGATCCTGCCTCTTAAACCTGGTCGATTTCTTTTGAAACAGTCACCAAGGCCATTGACGAGGAGAAGGTGGTCCACACAGCCTACCTGGACCTCGCAAAAGCCTTCGATACAATACCCCACTCAGGCATTATAGATAAGCTCACCAGCTTAAATATAAACCCCTATGTCACTAGATGGGTTGCAAACTGGCTCAATGACAGAACCCACATGGTTAGAATTGCTGGAGCCATGTCAGACTCCAAACCAGTTACAAGTGGTGTCCCACAAGGCTCAGTCCTGGGACCTCTCTTGTTCGGTATATATTTCTCGGAGGTACAGGCCAACACGGAAGGACTGTGGCTGACCAAGTTCGCAGATGACTGCAAACTGGGCGCCATAATCGTCTTTCCAGCCGACACAAGCATCCTCCAAAAGGGCCTCATAGAAACAGACAACTGGTGCCAGAGCCATGGCCTCGAGCTTAACGCCAAAAAGTGTATAGTCATCCCCTTTGGCAAAAACAAAGTGCCCACAAATTACCACATAGGTGGTAATCCATTAAGTACAGAAGAAGTAATTAGGGACCTGGGGACCCAAGTTGATAGCCATCTCTCATTTGACAACCACATGGCCAAAGAGTTTAGAAAAACATTTTATATAGCCCACCTAATCATGAATGGATTCACATCTAGATCAGGGGAGGTCATCGTGCCTCTTTACTCATCCCTCATCAGGCCCATAATTGAGTACAATGCCCCTTTTGGGATGTACCTTACCAGACACCTGCAGCAACTGGAAAGACCCCAAAAGTACCTCACCAAGAGGATCAAAGGGCACAAACAGATGCCATATGCTGCCCGGTTAAAGAAACTCCAGCTCTACTCAGTGGCATACCACCTGCTCAGAGGCGATCTGTGCCTGACGTATAAAGCCATGTCCAACCCGGAATTAATGGACATGCTGCACCTCAGAAAATCCAAATCCCATCGAGCTATGTGCTCGAGAGACTTGAACCTCAGCAGTGAAATAAATAGGACATGCTGGAGGGACAGATTCATAACCCAGAGGCTCCCTTCACTCTGGAATAAAATCCCAGTCCAGGTTAGGCAGAGTCCCTCATTGACTCTCTTCCAGAGGAATCTTGATGAGTGGATGGGAGATCATAGGTTTACCCCGAGTATCACTTCTGTGTCACTGCTAGACAGAGGCACAGTATACTAACCTCGAAAAAGGGCATAGCAAAATTAATTTAAAAGGGTGGCGAAAGCCAAACACACTCTGGCTAGGCTTATAAATGCCCTATGAACCTATATAAATGCTTTTATTTATTTATTGATTTATCATTTGCTTGCCTGATTGTGTGATTGATTGTGCTGCAGTCTGAGTCACTTGGAATAAGCTGCAGATTACAGAATACATGTTAACCCACTATCAGTTGTTTAACCCCTGTATTACATCATCAGCATGCAGGACTGTATGACTTTGAATTAGGAAGTGCATGCAAAGCTGATCAGCAGACAGAAAATGCAAACACAAATGTATTAAACTTAATAATTATAGTTCCTATAAAGAAGCTAAAGTAAAAACTACATGATGAAGAATCAGAACACCTGCCTTATATGAAAAGAGACTAATTGCTGCAAGATATAAAATTATAAACAAACTGGTTGAAACTACCTAATGTATTGTCCTACACTGACATTAAGACTGCCCATAATTTTCTTTATAGCCCAGGCAGATAATCTGCCACCAACCATTTATTAAACTGGTACTCAGTCCAGAGAACTACGTTCACTGAACTGACAATTACTGTGCTCACTCAAAAATTTAAAAATCATGTGGAACTTTCTCTGAACATCAGAACTATCTCCACACATTTACTAATTAAAAGCTCCTTGAAACATAAACTACTTAAATCAATGAAAAAAATAAGTGCAAATGTAAACCAGTAGGTTACATTTGTGATTACGAAAAAGAAAACAGAAACAACAACTTTTGCTTAGGAGGCTTCACTGTCCGCAATCACTGACATGGGAGCTCTGTCCCCAGACCCCTGTAAATTAAATATACTTAACTCCAGGATTGCACAAACATGAAAAAAATGGAAAAGCCCAGGAACTGTTACAATTGATATAATCTTCAACCAGCTACATAATTTGATCAAACATACCTCCAATGAAAAACACCAGTGTTTCAACATAAGATAAAATGAGTGCAGTGATAACTCATACAGCACTCATATGTATGTATGTTCATGTATCTACAAGTTGGTTATCCAGGCAAGTGTACTAGTCTTAGCACGGTTTTCTTACACAATACAAGTCACAAGATAATCAAAAAAAAAATAAGATTCTTAACACAAGGACTTTTGACAATGTTTGCAAAACAGTGCTGAAAGTAAACTTATTGTTTTAAATATTTACAAAAGAAAGCAACATACATCTTGGCGGATCTGAATTTTGCAGAATTTCCCGGTTTCTACCTCATATTTTTGGTTTGTTCCTCACACAATTTATGGTTTTCTGGCAAATGATTGAGGATAGAAGTCATTAAATAATGATAGACATTTGACAATTTAAACTTCATATCCTTCAGGAAATACATGCCAGTGGAAAACCCTATTATTCCTACTTAATAGTACTTAATAGTGAGGTGGCTGCATTAAGGAAGTACAAGTTGAAAGCTGCATTCTTTCATCAAAAGTTCCATTTTTGTTGTATTAAGCAGTAGGATGAGAGAGATTTTGCAGTTTTGTGTAGCTTCTCGATAATCGCAAGGAGTGTTTTGAAGTTTGTTTTCTTGCTTTCAACAGTATACTTTTTTATTTTATTTATTTATTTTACATTTGTTGACCGGGTAGTGTCCGACTGTCCTGTTTTCAGTGAAGACCCAGGAAGAAAAGCTCCACTGACAATGATATTGTAAAGATAACACAAAGTCATAAAAATCATAAAATTAAATACAGATAATAATACACTTAATACAAAACTAATACATGTATATTCTAGTTGACCAGAGATAAACAATTTATAAATATGGCTAGCATTATAGATACTGAAATATAAATAAGTGAATTTGATTGGGAGAAGCATCCATGGTGTCATAAGTTGTAGCACACTTAAATTTAAAAAACCTTAAAGGTGCTAGAGCAAGAAGATAAAGTTTTTTGTCCTTATTTATGTTTTAGCTTTGTTTTTAAGTGGTCTGTATTGTTGATATGTGGTATGATCTATTCTTTTGCCATAATTACCATATTTTATCTGTTTCTTTCATAAAGTTTTATTTTTTTTGTAGAGGAAACCAACCACAGTGCTGAGCTAAACTTAAGGAGTTACTTTAGTTTATTTTTGAGGGGCTTGCTTGTTTAATGCGCTCAGTAGTGTGCTATTGAAAGTGGGAGTTTTGGCATCTAATGGGAGATTTTTGAAAAATTTCTGGCTGCTCTGGCTCAGAGTAGCCCTGAAAACAACTAGATTAAACTTGGTTGAGTTGTGGACAAAGCTTGGAGGAGGTTTTTATCTTACATGAGATTTACTTATATGGTTAGAATGGTGGTCAGTTAATGAATCTGACAGGACACCAGATTGCTGTATATTTTCCAGATTTGTAGTCAATATCCAGTCTAGGGTAGCAGCTTTATTACTTGATTTAAAGATTCTGGCAGGCAGTGTAAA
>NC_056748.1:1146611139-1146641139 GCF_019279795.1 Protopterus annectens | reverse complement strand
CATTTGTTGACCGGGCTAGTCTAGCTGGATATATGTCCATTTTCAGTAGAGGCCTGGGGAGATAAGCTCCCAAAAATATAATCTCTAATGATAATAAGTAAAAACCATTAAAGAACTACATGTAAAGTAAATAGTACAATAGTTATGGAATAACAAAAGAATTGTAGCTCATGACATACATGGAGAATACAATAACATGTACAGAGAGTAGGGATATAGGAAAATAAGATGAAAAGTAGATATTTAGAAGGAGTTACAGGTCAGTGGATGCTGATTTGACATAGAAATTGGGAAATTGCAGATGTGAAGTAAAGTCAGGGGTGAAATAAAGTTAGTCAGGATTAGTACAGGGGCACAGCCATTGTGTTTTGAGGTATAGCTTGAGTTTCTTTTTAAAGGGAGCTTTGAGGAATAGATGAAAGTTCAGAGGAAGCAGGTTCCAATCTTTTCCAACAGTGTTAGAGAAAAGGAGTCTCCGCCTTGTTGTTTGACTTGACAGTGTCTATAAGAAGTTTGTGTGCAGATCTTAGGACTTTAGGTTATGGTATGGACGAATCAGACTGGATAGTATAGGTGTTTTGTCAGGTTGATACAGAATTTGATGAGCTATGCCAAGTTGGTTAATTTTTAGTTGCTGCCGATATTCCAGCCAGCCTAGTTGTTTGAAATTAGTACAGTGGTGGGTTCTGTAGGGGTTTCCTGTGGCAAATCTGGCTATGTTGTGGTAGGAGATTTCTAGTTTTGACAGATTCATTTTTGATAAGTTGGTAAATATGGGAGAGGCATAGAGAAGGGGTGAGATAAGGTGGGAGTGGGCGATAGTTGTTCTAGATTCTGGAGTGAGGAAAGGTTTGATTCTGTAAAGAGAGCCTATTTTCTTGTTAATGGTTTTAAGTGTGTTGTCAATATGGGTATCAAAGTTAAGGTTGTTGTCAGTGGTAATGCCTAGTAGTTTGGTAGTGGAGTCTTGTGATACAGGTGTGCCATTTTTTGATGTTATAGTAAAATCAATGTGGGGAGATTTGCTGGAAGGTGAAAAAAGGAGCAGTTTAGTTTTTTTAGAGTTAAGTAGTAGACAGTGCTGGGAAAACCATTCTTCTACAGAGTTAAATATGTGTTGTGTGAGGGAGTGAAGGTCTGAAACAGATGTGGCTGAGCAGATTAGTGTTGAATCGTCTGCGTATTGTATACATGTAGCTTGGGGAGCAACTTGGTGTAGGTCATTGATAAATAAAGAAAATAGGAGGGGACCTAGTATAGACCCTTGTGGGACACCAATGTTGACAGGTAGTTGGGAGGATAGAGTGGAGTTCCAGAGTACTGCTTGATGTCTGTTACTTAAGTAGGACTTAAACCAGTTAATAGATTGGGTATCAATTGATAAGGATTGAAGAATGCTTATGAGTATTTGGTGGTTGACCATGTCAAAAGCTTTGGATAGATATAAGAAAAGTGCAGAGGAAAGGGTGTTGTTGTTGCGATTTTTGTTGATTGTGTCTGTAAAGGAGAGGAGGGCAGTGGTGGTACTGTGGGATGGTCTGAAACCATGTTGGGTGTTAGAGAGTAGGCTATTTTGGAGAAGGTGGTGAAGCAGTTGCTTGTGGATACACCTTTCCATAATCTTAGATAAGGGTGAAAGAAGGGCTATAGGGCAGTAATTAGAGATTTCAGTAGAATTTCCACCCTTATGAAGTGGGATAATATGGGAGATTTTCCAAAGTTTAGGCACATATCCTTCAGTGATGGTTCTGTTTATCAGTATTGAAATTGGGAAGGCTATTGATTTAGCTGCTAATTGCAAGTATTCTGCGGGTAGTAGGTCAGCAGAGGGAATACATGGTTTGAGTTTTTTGAGAAGGGAGAGAATATAAGTTGTAGGGACAGGTTGGAAGCGAAATGGTGGGGGTGGTTTAGGTTGCTGTTAGACATGTTTGTGTTTTTGATGGGGAGTTGACTTGCTAAGGTTTGAATAGTTTCGGTAAAGAAGGAATTAAAGGAATTTGCTGTTTGGTTGGGGTTACTTATGTCAGAGCCTTGTGGGTTGGGTGTGACAGGTTTACTTGGCTGTAGTAATTGATTTATGTTTGCCCAGAACTTTTGTGGGTTATTTTGGCGAGTATGTTGAGGTTTCAGGTAGTAGTTTTTTTATCATTCATTATTGCTTTTTTGGTCTCATTTCTCAGTTGCTTAAAGATTTGGTAGTCTGCTGTGTTTTTAGTTAAGCGAGATTTGTTCCAGGCTTTATTTCTGAGAGTGATTTTTTGTTTGGTTTCAATTGAGAGCCAGGGGGCAGATTTAGTTCTGATTCTAATGGTGCGTGTGGGGGCATGGTAATTGAGTATGGTCAGAAACTTAGCATTAAAGAAATCTACAGCTTCATCAAGAGAAAGGTGTTTTAAAGGTGTCCAGTTACATGCTATCAGTTCATTTTGAAATAGTTCCAAGTTCAAATTTTTTTTGGATCTGATTGTTCTGGTTATGCTTTGGGTAGGAGGGTTGGTTTTGAGCCTGATGATGTAGGTTAATAAGTGATCACTTATATCATCAGGGAGGGTTCCTGTTTCATAAGTATGGGGTTGATTGTTGGTGAGTATCCAGTCTATGGTACTTTCCTTTTGTTAATTTTATTTATTCTAGTGGGGGAGGTGATGGTCTGAGAGAATCCATAAAGGTTAATATGGCTAGTAGGTTGTTTGTTGTTACAAGATTGCCAATCGATATTAACGTCACCTAAGATGATTGTTTCTTGGGGTAAGTTTAGTGATAGCCAACAAAGGATCTTTTCTATGGTGGAAATGTTATTTCCTGGGGGAACGTAAATGCAGATAATAAAGATTGATTTGACTGTGTTTATTTCAAGTTTGGTAATAAGAATTTCAGCATTAGAATCCTGGGGAGGTTTTTGGTTCCCTATCTGGTTTCTGGTTCCCTATCCATTTATCCAAATTGTGTTTGAATAGAGTGAGGGGTGTGCTTTATTTTATGAAAATGGGAAGTTTATTCCATAAATGAGGTAGCCTTTGGGTTACAAATTCTTCTCCAGCAAGTTGTCTTAGAGTCACAAATAAGGTTCATACCCATGGAACACATAACCCCCTGGTATAATTTTTCTTACAAATATATAACATTTTCTTTAGGACTGGATCCAAGAATCCCTTGTAGGTCAGGCATGAGTCAGCTCTCAATAAAAGATATGAGACAGTGTGTGTAGGGAGAGCGCCTTTAGTCTGTCTGCATAAGACACGTCTCGCACTTAGTATTTTTTTTTAGTGAGAAACCTCTGGGGCCACTCCAGTTGGTGGTGCCTGGTTAGGTACATGAAGAAGGGATCATTGTACTCAAATATAGGCCTGATAAGGTTAGAGTACAAGGGCACTACGACATCCTTTGGTCTTGATGCCATGCCTTTACTTATAAGTTAAACCACATAGAAGGATTACCTCACTAGCACAGGTTACTGTGCTACTAGGTTCCTTACCACTGAGTCTACTTTTATGGGTGTGCTATAATATTATAATATGTAGGAATATCTGATTTACTGAAGAGTATGATTATGTGTTTTTTGCCATTTAGTCTCAGGCCATGGTTTTGGCAATAGCCATTTGTCATTTTTAGGCCTGTTTGTAAGATGTCACCATCATTGGGGATTCAGTGATTGCTCCCAGCTTACAGACTGTAAACTTAGTCAGCCAGAACCCCCAACATTAGCCTGCACTTCAGAGAAGTATATACCATACAGGAGGGGTCCCAACACTAAGCTAGACACAGGTTTATCGGAAGTGGATTCACCTCCCTCGCCAACATGTATCCTGTTAGTGAGTCAGTTGGGTATCCATCTGACAATGTAGGGGTTTATAACTAACTCAATAAGTATATCTGTGATCCCTGAGTGGGGGATTGTCAAAAGCTTTGACCAGGTATAGTTAAGCAGTGTGTAACGCTTTACTTTAATCCATGTTCTTAGTGACTTTCTCAAAGAAGTCCACCAGAATGAGCAGTCAAGACCTCCTTTTGACAAAGCCAAATTGGGTCTGGGCCAGTGTTTGCAGAGTTCTTATGTTACTTATCAGGTCCATGATAATTCTCTCCATGGCCTTGCAGATAGGACTGGTCAAGTTTTTGAGTCTGTAGTTCCCTGGGTCAGTTGATGGGCCCCCCTTTTGCAGAGGGATAACAGTTAATCCTCCATTCCTTTGGGTCAAAGCCTGTCTAGAGGCTGTAGTTAGAGGGTTTCTCATGGCCATGATAGTTTCTGTTTAAGCGATTTATGAAGCATCCTGGAATGTTGTCAGGATCCACAGAAGCTGTATTATTGGCGGGTCTATGTCATGTCATGGAACAGCCACATTGTCGAATGCCATTTCATCGACAGTGCAGTCTGAACCATTCTGACTGCGATGGTATTACACCAGGGATCAGGGAATTTGCTCTTTTCTCCACTGTAGTGTGATCTCTGAGTTGGTATATATAATTAGCAAGGGGGGGTGGAGAGCAGCCCTTCACAGGGGTGAGATTTGACAGACTGCATTGTCAGTGAAATGCCATTTGACAATGTGGCCATTCAGTGATATGACATAGACCCATTTTTGGCTTTAAGGAACTGTTCCTTTATAATGACTTGTAGGGGGATGGTTGTGGTTATTTTTTTTTGGCTGTAGTAGGAGTGACAGGGGATAGAAGTTTGGAATTAACTTGTTCTTCAGCAGGTTTGCTATAGTTTCGGGCTGGGTGTAAGTGCTGCCATTCATGATTAACTTGGTACATTGCTGAGCATTTCCCCTGAAGTTACAAACATAATTTAAAAAAAAAGCCTTACAGTTATCTCTCACCTGGGAGACTATCTTTGGCAGATTTAACCAGCTCTCTAATTTGTAAACTGGTGAGTTTCTTTTTGCACTATTTGTATGTTCCTTCTTGGCTTTGGAGAGGATCTTTTTGTTTTTGTTGAATAGTCTGTTTATGGTTGGGGTCCATCAGGGTGGTTTATTTTTCCAGTATTCATAGGTTTGACTCTGACAGGTATTGCCTCCTCTTTGCAACTATGAATGTACTTGTATAGTTCTTTTGTGTACAGTTTAGTGTAGGCCTCAGTGTCATCCATTTTCGGAGGTGCTTGGAAATTTAATAAGCTGTCACTTAGTTTGAGGTAATTGGCATAGCAAAATAATTCTTAACAGGTTTGGAGTTTGATGAGGGTTCTAGGTTAGTTTTAATATTAAAGGAGATAATTTTGTGGTTGTATCTTACCATAGCGGAGTTAATGCACAGAAAGGAGCAGCAATCTCCCATGTTCACGTGTACTAGGTCTAAGATATTTGTACCCCCTAGTTGGGGAGCTTAAATTAACTAAGTCCAAACACCTCTGGGCAATTGAATTGTGAGTCATGTAAGTCTCCCAGTTTATGGAGGGGTAGTTGAAGTCGCCCATAAGTATGGTGTTATGCTGAATGTTAACAGATTCCACTAGGTTTATGTAGAAAGTGTGATTTTCCAGACTCAAGATAGGGGATCTGTAGCTAGCAAGTATATGATAGGGGGTTACACCTATGGTTGGTTGGGCATGGGAACAGCTCAACTCAAGCGAGTCATGTTGTTGGACCATTCTAGCAGTGCACTTGTCCTTTATGAACATCGAGACACCTCCTGTTTATTTTATCCTGAGCCAAGGAGGATTGAGACGCATGAAATGCATTGTAGCCTTGGATAGCTGCATGAAATGCATTGTAGCCTTGGATAGCTGCATGAAATGCATTGTAGCCTTGGGTAGCTGCATGAAATGCATTGTAGCCTTGGATAGCTGCATGAAATGCATTGTAGCCTTGGATAGCTGCATGAAATGCATTGTAGCCTTGGATAGCTGCATGAAATGCATTGTAGCCTTGGATAGCTGCATGAAATGCAGTGTAGCCTTTGATAGCTGGAGTGCTTTCGATGGTACTGAACATGTTTCTTTCTAAGTACATATGTCTGCATTCTCCGTGGTGAGGAGTGCTATCAGGGAATGAAGTTTTTTCTCCTCATGTTGAACAGTAGTACCTTTAGTTAGTCGTGAGTGACTTTTGTTATGTTGGAGGGTTTAACAACTTGGCACAGCCTAAAAAAGGCACTACAGGGATAAATAACATTTTTTTCCAGTTTCCAGAAGCCAAGGGGTGACAAGTGCAAACCATCTCTGGCAAAGCATCATGGATTGTTGATCATGTCTCCCCAGGCTGACAATTATTGGATCCCCTTGATGTGACACCAGAAACTAAACCAAGTGTTAATCGGTCATTTTTTGTTGTTTGTTCTAAAATGTAATGGATGTCAGTGAACATTAGGTAGTTACTACACTCCTCAGGATGCCCATATCCACCAGGCCAGAAATGGAGAAGGCAGGGAAATGGCTATCCATTATACCAGCTCCTTAGTAGATGGGAAGGAGTAGGGGAGAGTCACTTAAAGGTCTAAGTGATAGTCTTTAGTAATGTACTATAAGATGACTAGCATTGCTGCTGCCCACTGCACAAACTGGCAGCTCTGTGAGTAGTTAATGAACAGTGGGAGACTATGGAGAGCATTTCCTGTAGAGATTTTTAAAGCGGAGCAGTTTGTTTTATACAAAGCACCAGAAGGATGAAAAACTTTTACACAGTTAAGCCCCCAGGCCATTCAGATAAATACACAATAAGCCTTGCACTAGTTGTTCTCAACTCAGATGGGTTAAATCAGCCCTCCGCTCCAACCAGAGTGCAGAATAAGGCACTCTTCCACTAGGCTTGTGCCTCACAATAACCTGGGTGTGTGGCAATAACTTACCATTTTGTTTTTTGTGTGTGTGTGTATATATAAATATATATATAAGTATATATAAATGTATATATATATATATATATATATATATATATCTATATATATACACAAGGATATAGGGAATCTCCAAACTCTGGATCCTACACAGTTTGGTTTTGTGAAGGGTAGATCATGCCTGCTCAACCTGGTCGACTTCTTTGAGTCAGTTACCAGAGCTGTGGATGAAGGCAAGATGGTTCATACAGACTATCTTGATCTGGCAAAGGCCTATGATACCATTCCCCACTCAGGAATCAGGAAAACTCACTAAGCTAGGCATCAACTCCTTTATCACTAGGTGGGTTGCAAACTGGCTCACAGATAGAACCCACAGTGTGAAAGTAGCTAACTCCAAGTCAGACTGACAACCTGTCACGAGTGGAGTCCCACAGGGTTCAGTCCTGGGACCTCTCCTGTTTGCTATTTATTTCTCTGAAGTTCAGGCCAATGCGAAAGGACTCTGGCTGACAAAGTTCACAGATGATTACAAGTTGGGAGCTATTATTAACTCCCCAAGTGATATTGACATCCTTCAGAAGGGCCTCACTGAGACCAACAACTGGTGTCAGAACCATGGCCTTAAGCTCAATGCCAAAAAATGTCATCATCCCCTTTGGGAAAACCTGGTTCCCATGAATTACCACATTGATGGTAGTCCACTGAACATAGAAGGAGTTATAAGAGATCTGGGAACACAGGTTGACAGCAACCTCTCTTCTGACCACCACATTGCCACTGTGATCAAAAGGTCCTTCTGTGTGGCACATCTCATTACTAAAAGTTTTGCATCCAAAAAGAAAGAGGTCATTGTCTCCCTCTACTCTTCCCTCATTAGGCAATCATCAAGTACAATGCTGCACCTGGCATGTACCTCACTAGACACCTGCAACAACTGGAGTGGCCACAAAAGTACCTCTCGAAGAGGATCCTATGCCTTAAACACTTGTCCTGTATGGACAGACTCAAAAAACTCCGAGTATTCTCTGTCTCGTATTGCCAACTTAGAGGCGATCTCTGTTTGACTTACAAAGCCATGTCTGACCCAGCACTTTTGGAAATGCTATATCTAAAGACATCCCAATTCCTCCACACCACATGCTCCAGAGACCTCAACCTCATTACCACAATCAACAAAACAAGCTGGAGGGACAGGTTCATAAACCAGAGACTGCCCATGCTATGCAACAGACTTCACATACATGTCAAACAGAGCACCTCACTGGCCTTGTTCAACAGAAATCTTGATGAGTAAATGGGAAATAGAAAATTCACCCCAGGTATCACTCCAGTGGTTCTACTCGACAGAGGCACTGGGAACTAAGGTCGGGTGGCATGAAATGATGTCCGGGTAATCCTATGGGCTAGTTTTGTAAAGGCTCCAGGGCCATTAGCCTAGTACACACCTATGAAACTATATACATAAATACATATATATCTATATCTATGTGTATATATATATATATATATATATATATATATATATATATATATATATATATATATATATATATATATATATATATATATATATATATGTATGTATATATATATACACACACACACACACACACATATATATATATATATATATATATATATATATATATATATATATATACAGAGAGAGAGAGAGAGCGAGGTCTACTTCAGAAGACTGAAAAAACAAAAGACTGAAAATTCAAAATACTGAATGATTTGCCCCTTCTCCACCTTGGTGCAGTCTTGGTGTTCATACATATAGTTAGCAGGGGGTGTGGAGGTCACAGCCCCCACATGAGGGGTACAAGGGGGCTTGCCCCCTGAATTAAAAATTTATTCAGTATTTTGAATTGTCAGTCTTTTGTGAGTCAGTCTTTTAATTTGTCAGTCTTCTGAAGTAAGACCTATAGATACACACACACGACACATGTCAGACAGCCAATTAATCATTAAAGAAAATAAGACTGTATGCGAGAGATGTAAATATATAACTTCCTTGGAGGCACAAATCTTGTATACAAAAGAGGTTGTCAGGATTACCCACACTATATCCCTCACACATACCATTCACCATACACACACAGATTGTCTTACGCTGATGAACTTCAAATAAACCTCCCCAAATCTCAGACCTCCAAAGCCACCTAACGGTAACACTGCTCCTCAATAATTAATAAAACACAAAACAAAATCAACAGCAAACATGTCTCATAAAGCCTACACCTAATGGTCCCCCAGCTGCAAAGCCCATGAGGCATGTACTCCCTTTACATAACTCTCTTGTCATTGAGGACTGCATTGTGTAAAACACAAATGCCACACTCACCACATTGGACAAGGAGAAGATAGCAGTTAGTTGTCTATCTGGAGCTACAATCAGCAGTATCACATACTCAAGTTGCTACACCATGGGTACCAGTATGATTTTATTGTAGTATATGTGGGTGTAAATGACCCCAGACATTCCTCACTGGACTATATGAAAAGAGACATTATAGATCTATTGGAATATGCGTCACAGATAAGTATGAGCCTTGCACTGAGCAGCCTTTGACCTTCATCAAGGATGATGCCACAGTATGCGCATAAAAGGATTGAATGTTAAGTTGTCAATCTCGCCTTCAATCTTGCTTGATGGGTTCGGAGCCTAAGCTCGAGAGTCACTTTTACCAGCCCCATATCCCATGATGCAAGATTTTGCGGCAGCTGATGAGGTCCTCTTCCAGCTCTGGTAAGTGAATTGTTACTTTACTATTTTAGCCCCTTTTACAAAAACTTAAAATTAGTTTTAACTTAGTTTTAATCCCTTTCTGACAGAAAATTTCCCTGTCTCCTCATAACTTTTAGTCAGACTTTCCATCCCACCCCTGTTAGGGTGTGTGTGTGTCTGTTATTGATACCTTTTGTAAATTTAATTTAATTTCTTGGACTGGTGTTGTGTGTGTGTGTTTATCACCATGTCTAAAGAAAGGGTCCGTGCTGTCATAAGATGTCTCTGACAGGCGGTCACACTTGCCCCTCTTCACCTGCAGGACTCCTGTGCTATATGTCATTCTTTTAGCCAGAGAGTCCTGCAGGAAAAATAAATTGATTTTGAGGGGCCTTCTTAAGCGGAGGGCTCTTTGGCAGGCCCCATCTAAGACTTCTAAGTCTTCCAAGCCTGTGGCCTCAGCTCTCAGAGTCAGCGATTCTAGTTATCTAAACCCGGCACGGTGGCTATCGGTGCAGACTCTTTCGACCACTTTGGTGTCTCCGATCGGTTCCACCATGTGGCCCTTACATTAAGCGTGTGGCTCCGATGCATCGTCGGTGCCGATAAGCCGACGGTTTCAATGGTTCATCAGCTCCGACTAGGTCCCCTTCCTTGGGCCGATACTTTCGGAGCTGCCTCTCCTCTCGGGCCGGCATCGGAGCCGATCTTCAAGGTCATCCAGGCTTTCTGACCATGATTTGGAGAGTGGTAGATTACTAAAGTCACAGGCACTGCCCAAATGCTACATAGTCCGTCTCAGCATGCAGTTCCTCCCTACCTCAGAGTTGGAGTTGGAGTCTTAATAGTTTCTGCTATGGCTGAGGGACAGATACCCCTTCTGCTCCTTCAGCCTCTACTTCCTCTTGAGCAGGTCTCCGGACCCTTCCGAGCGCTCTTCCCCTTGGAGCCTCTCCGACATCTGCCTCGAGCCCTCCTTTTCGGTGGGTCCTGAGGTCCTAGTTCTTTTCTCTCGGACCTTCCTGGGAGGGGCTTTGAGGTGATGAAGAGTGTGTTGGCCACTGGTCTCAGCCAGGTGCCTGTTGACATCTCTGCCACTTCTCTTGCTCCAGGACCCAGAGATCCTCTCTCCTGATTTGTGATCCTCAAGGAAGGACATGTAACGTGGAGCTCCCAGTCTATCATGTCAGATACTGACTTAGATGAGTCAGAGGATCCCAAGATCCCCTCTGAGGATGTCTCCTTCTCAGACATCCTAGAACTCCTTAGACAGAGGGAAACTGGCCCTCAATAATCCCTCTGAGGATGAGTCTATACCTGGAGGCATTTCCACCTCCTGGGTGCTGCTCGCTGTCCCTAGGAGGCGTGTCCCCGCCCGATGCCATGGTGGTGGCGGCTGCAAGAAGGAACTTGCATCCTGTCCATCCTCCTAATAAGGACTCTAGGACCATGGATAGATATGGTATGTTTTCTTCAGCGACCTTTGCTGTCGTTCACTGAACTACTTCTGTCACTTCACCAGACTCCAAAGGGATATCCCTAAGGAGCTAGTTGCAGGATCCTACAGCCGGGGCTCAGGAAAAATAGGAACCCTTAACTCCATTGCAAACTCGCTGATATCTTATGCTGCACAGGTGTGGCTCTTAGGCGCCAAGCCTGGATGCTGCAGATCCCTGTCCTTCACAAACTCTCCCTTTGATGGGTCAGCTTTGTTTGGCCTCAAGTGAGGGAAAGCGTTGACCAGGTTTCCACCCCTTCTAGACCTTATCCCAAAGGACAGAAGGGTGGCAAAATGTGGTTCCGCAAATCCCAAGGAGTCACCCGGATTCACGTGGTCAGTTTACCCCTAGAGGCAGAGGGGTAACAACACGCTCTAGAGGCAGAGGGGTCCACAAAACCAGGGAAACAGAGAGTCTCTCTCTGACAAGCTTTTCAGCATCCCTGAGATGTTGCCCGGCTGTCCTCCTGAGAATCGCTGTACCCAGAAGCCTGGCGTTCTCTCACTCAAGACAGATGGGTACAGTCGATCATATCGAGGTTACAAAATTCCTTTCGAGGAAAGTCCTTTCTATCCTCAAATTCCCTTTCAGATGTACCACCGGTCTAAGGGAAATTGCAGAGTTAGAAGTTTCAAAACTACTGCAAAAGAGCCATTCAGCCAGTTACAACAGACCATTCAGAGCCGGAATCTACTCAAGGTTCTTTTGGTCCCCAAAAGACTGGAGACAATATTGGATCTCAGCAGACTCAACAAGTCTGTGAGGAAGACAAGATTCGAATGGTCACTCTTCAGTCGATTCTGCCCTTCTTGCAGAAGGACAACTGGATGTGCTCAATAGATCTTCAGGATGCGTACTATCACATAAAAATTCACAGGCGCCTCCAGGAGATTTCTCCGCTTCGGCTGGGGTCCAGTCATTTCCAATTCAGAGCCCTGCCCTTTGGTCTCACCACAGCCCCAGAGTGTTCACCAAATGCATGGCAGTGGTCACGGCTCACCTGAGACGTCAAGGATTCCAGGTGTTTCCGTATCTCGTGACTGGCTCTGTCAGCCACCACCAGGCATCAGCTTGTTCCAGGATTACACAATAAATCTTTGTTCTCATTTGGGCATCTCGATCAACGAAAAGTCATCCTTATTGCCCTGCCAGTCTATTACTTTCATAGGCGCAAACTTAAACACTGTTCGGATGTCAGCTACCCTTACAGACCAAAGAGTTTCAGACATTCAGAGTCATGTCAGGATCATTCTAGCCAACAAGAAAGTACAGGCCAGAATGGTTCTAAAGGTATTAGGTCTCATGGCTGCGGCCATTACTCTTCTTCCCTGGCTCGCTTCTACATGCGCCTTCTTCAGTGGATGTTGTTCACTCAGTGGTCTTACCAACAACTTCCAATCGTCACCAAATTCTGGTGACACAGATTTGCAAAAATCATCTTGCTTGGTGGATCACTTCTCCCAGATTCACCAAGGCAGACACTTTGTACCCCATCCCGGTAGCCACTGTCACCACGGATGCCTCCCTGATCGGGTGGGGGCATTATCAGGGCAGGATGGTTCATGGGACGTGGCAACGTCGAGTACCACCTGCACATAAATGTCCTAGAGATGAGAGCAGTGCTTTTAATGTTGCAAGCCCTCAACGACTTTCTTCCTGTAGGGACAATTGCAGTCCACACAGACAACATGTCTGTAGTTTGGTATATCAACAAACAGGGCGGAACCAAGTCTTACCCCTTGTGTCGAGAAGCGCTCAGACTTTGGCAATGGGCGATCTCCTCTCATCGGTTTCTGGTAGCAACGCATCCCTGGGAAAACCAACATTTTAGCGGACAGATTGAGCAGAGCTATTCTCATGCCTCACGAGTGGTCTCTCAAGCAATCTATAGTGGAGGAGATTTTTCTGGAATGGGGTCGCCCATGTTGTGATCTTTTTGCTACTCCCCAAAACAGCAAATGCCCAGACTTCTTCTCCTTCCCTCTGTCAGGCCATCCCAGAGACGCTCTGACCCAGGATTGGCCCCAGGGACTTCTTTATGCCTTTCCTCCTTTTCCCCTGATCCCTCAAGTTATCCAGAAAGTTACCGTTTTGAGAGCCAAAATGATTCTCATTGCTCCTTATTGGCCTCGACAAATTTGGTTTCCGTTCCTCCATCGTCACCTTTTGGTGCAGCCGTGGCATCTGGACCCAGTGCCAGATCTTCTGATTCACCAATCCGGTCAGCTGCACCGGTCTATCCCTTCTATCAACCTCACAGCATGGTTGCTCCACTTCCTTCCTTAGCCAGGCTTTGATCTCTAACCCTGTTAGAGACATCATAGTAGCTTCTTTAAAATCCTCTACCAGGAGGATTTATACAAGCAAATGGAAACGTTTCTCTTATTGGGCTAAAGCCAAGAATATTGATCCCTTCACTGCCCCAGTTCAGGCAGTTTGGACTTCTTAGCGGAGATTTTTCAGGCTCCTCTTCTTCCACAGTTAGAGTTCAATTGGCTGCTATCTCGAACTTTCATGTCGGGATAGATTACAATATTATGTCCCATAGGCTTTGTAGAGCCTTCTTGAAAGGAATTTTCCTGCTAAAGCCTCCAATCAGGAATCCTCCTCCTCAATGGGATCTAAATTTAGTGCTGACATCCTTGATTCTTCTCCCCTCGAGCCAGCTGTTTCTTGCTCCCTAAAATTTCTTTCTTGGAAGACATTATTCCTAGTAGCTATTACATCGGCCAGGAGGGTGTCTGAACTTCATGCTCTATCGGTTCGACCCCCCTATTTGGTCTTTCACAAAGACAGAGTATCATTGAGAACTAATCCGACCTTTTGCCTAAGGTCGCCTCAAAGACTAATTTGAATCAATCCATTGATCTCCTGTATTTTTCCAAACTATTCAAACAGATCGGAACAAAACTACATTATCTTGATGTCCACCCAACTCAGATATTATTTGGACAGAACTAAACAATTTAGGAAATCCGATCAACTCTTTGTTTCCTATGCGGATAACAAGAAAGGCCTTCCTGTCTCTAAAGTGACCTTATCTAGATGGCTTTCTTCTGTCATCTCTGAAATTTATCTGCTCAGGGAAAACAGCTGTGCTCAAAACCTAAAGCACATTCAACTAGGAGCTTAGCTACTTCTACAGCCTTTCAAGCTAGACTTCCTTTAGACACTATTTGTGCAGCGCCACTTGGGCCTCCTCATACTTTTGTTTCCCATTACAAATTGGACTTGGCCTCCAGGGACAGAGCCAGTTTTGGCTCTACAGTCCTCAAGAGTCTGTTCCATTGAGCCACCCAGGATAGAGGTGCTAGGACGCGGTCCCATCAAGAAAGAATGACAACTTAACATTAAGTTATGTACCTACCATAACGTTCCATGTTAGTTGTCTTCTCGCCTTCTTTCGACCCTCCCTCCTTCCCCCAGGCCTGGACAGACCTTTCTACAAGGAATTATTATGCTGAAGACCATTCAGAGCTGGTCCTTCTTCCATCCTGTAGGTTTTCTTCCTTCCTTTGGGAAGTGTTTATGCTTGGTGCTATTGCCCTTTGTCATCAAACGAGATCTGGGTACCGCCTTGCATCATGGGATATGGGGCTGCCTCGAGCTGGTAAAAGTGACTCTCGAGCTTAGCAAGTGCCGAGTCGGAGCCGAGGATCGGCTCCGAACCCATCAAGCAAGAAAGAAGGCGAGAGAAGACAACTAACATGGAACGTTATGGTAGGTACATAACTTCTTATTTTACCACTTGGCTTAGTTACTGGTGTTATTCTAGGAGAACCAATATCTGTGACTCTGAGCATGATAGAACACTGTCAAAAGCCTTTTTTGCCAATGATGAGTTGCATTTGTACCCACTAGATTTTGTATATTGGCTATAACTTTATCCTCCCCTTAGAACCTTTTTTATGCTATATGAAAAGGACACAACTACCAACATAATGAAAAAGTTTACAAGCAACCTTAAGGTGTTACTGCTCAATGCTCAGAGCTTTAAAAAAAAACTCCACACCCTTCAAGCCCCCCTTACTCTATTGAATGTAGACATCTGTCCTGTGATTAAGATTTTGTTTAAAGCCATAGAAACTCCTCCAGACATGCAAGACTACAGTGGCTACCACGCATTTAGACCAACAACACAGATTGAGGCCAAACGTGGAGGTGTTTTGATCTATACTAGCAACAAACATACCTCTCTGTTAAACAGAGTGATAGCACTGTGCTCATCCATGTGCAAGTCACCATAAACAGAATCAATCAACATATCATGGAGCACGGTGTTCATCCATGTGCAAGATACCATAGACAAGATCACTTATGATATCATGGAGCATGGTGCTTATCCATGTGCAAGTCACTATAGACAGGATCACTTAACATATCATGGAGCACAGTGCTCATCCATGTGCAAGTCACCATAGACAGGATCACTCAACATATCATGGAGCATGGTGCTCATCCATGTGCAAGTCATCATAGACAGGATCACTCAACATATCATGGAGCACAGTGCTCATCCATGTACAAGTCACCATAGACAGGATCACTCAACATATCATGGAGCACGGTGCTCATCCATGTGCAAGTCACCATATACAAGGTCACTCAACATATCATGGAGCACGGTGCTCATCCATGTGCAAGTCATTATAGACAGGATCACTCAACATATCACGGAGCACAGTGCTCATCCATGTGCAAGTCACCATAGACAAGGTCACTCAACATATCATGGAGCATGGTGCTCATCCATGTGCAAGTCACCATAGACAGGATCATTCAACATATGGAACATGGTGCTCATCCATGTGCAAGTCACCATAGACAGGATCACTTAACATATCATGGAGCACGGTGCTCATCCATGTCCACGTCACCATAGACAGGATCACTCAACATATCATGGAGCACGGTGCTCATCCATGTCCAAGTCACCATAGACAAGGTCACTCAACATATCTTGGAGCACGGTGCTCGTCCATGTGCAAGTCACCATAGACAGGGTCACTCAACATATCATGGAGCATGGTGCTCATCCATGTGTAAGTCACAACTACGCAGGTAAAAGCTGCACTCTCTAAAGCAAAAAACACAGCATCCATGGGACTGGACAACATCCCAGGCTGCATTTTACACGAACTTCAGAACGAACTGGCTCCCCACTTAAGCACCATGTTCAATAATAGCCTCGCATTAGGCTTTGTGCCCACTGAATGGTGCACAGCAACAGTTATCCCACTCCACAAAGGGGGAGCCACCACTGATCCCGGAAACTATCGACCTATTAGCCTGACGAGCCTGGTCTGCAAGGCCATGGAACGTATCATCATGGAACTCATAAACAAAGATATTGGTAACCTCCAAACTCTGGATCCCACCCAATTCAGGTTTGTGAAAGGCAGATCATGTCTCCTGAACCTGATCGACTTCTTTGAGGCAGCCACAAAGCTGTAGATGAGGGTAAGGTGGTTCACACAGCCTATCTTGACCTCACCAAGGCTTTCAACACCATCCCCCATTCTGGAATTATAGCTAAACTCACTAAACTAGGTATAAATCCCTATGTCACAAGATGGGTTACCAACTGGCTTACTGACAGAACCTCCACTGTAAAAGTTGTAGACTCAAATCTGACCTCAAAGCAGTGACAAGTGGAGTACCATAGGGTTCCGTCCTGGGACCTCTCCTGTTTGGTATCTACTTCTCTGAAGTACAGGCTAACACAGAAGGCTTCTGGCTAACTAAGTTCGCAGATGACTGCAAACTAGGAGCCATAGTCAAGTCCCCGAATGATGTGACATCCTACAGAAGGGCCTCACTGAGAGAGATGCCTGATATCAGAGCCATGGCCTCAAGCTCAATGCCAAAAAGTGCAGTGTCATCCCCTTTGGTAAAAACTCTGTACCCATGAACTACCACATAGGCAGCAATCTACTTAACACCGAATGTGTGATGAGACCTTGAGACCCAGATGGACAGTAGTCTCTCCTTTGATAGTCACATCACCACAGTAGTCAGGAAGTCCTTCTACGTGGCACACCTCATCATAAAAAGGTTCTCATCCAGGAAAAAGAGGTCATTGTTCCCCTCTACTCGACACTCATTAGACCCGTTATAGAGTACAATGCCCCTTTTGGAATGTACCTCACAAGACATCTGCAGCAGCTGGAAAGGCCATAGAAGTACCTCTCAAAGAGGATTACTGGCCTCAAACAAATACCCTACACTGACTGCCTCAAATAACTCCAGCTTTACTCCGTAGCATATCACCTACTCTGAGGTGATCTCTGCCTAACATATAAAGCTATGTCAAACCCAGAGCTGTTGGACATGCTACACCTAAAGAAATCCCAATCCCTCCAAGCTACATGCTCTAGGGACCTAAACCTTGTCACCACAATAAACAGGACATGCTGGAGGGATAGATTCCTGTCCCAGAGACTTCCCATACTCTGGAACAGGCTACCCATCTATGTCGAGCAAAGTTCTTCATTAGCACTCTTCAAGAAAAATCTTGATGAGTGGATGGAAAATGGGAAGTACACCCCGGGGATCACTTCTGTGTCTCTGCTTGACAGTGGCACAGGAAAATAACTTTCTTGGGTGGCGTAAGCCAGGGAACTTTGTTGGCTAGGCTTACCTAGGCCCTTGGGCCAATAGCCTAGTACCTACCTATGAATCATAGACAGGATCACTCACCATATCATGGAGCACGGTGCTCATCCATGTGCAAGTCACCATAGACAGGATCACTCAACATATCATGGAGCACAGTGCTCATCTATGTGCAAGTCACCATAGACAGGATCACTCAAAATATCAATGAGCACAGTGCTCAGCCATGTGCAAGTCACCATAGACAAGGTCACTCAACATATCATGGAGCACGGTGCTCATCCATGTGCAAGACACCATAGACAAGGTCACTCAACATATCATGGAGCACAGTGCTCATCCATGTGCAAGTCACCATAGACAAGGTCACTCAACATATCATGGAGCACGGTGCTCATCCATGTGCAAGTCACCATAGACAGGATCACACAACATATCATAGAGCACAGTGCTCATCCATGTTCCAGTCACCATAGACAAGGTCACTCAGCATATCATGGAGCACGGTGATCATCCATGTGCAAGTCACCATAGACAGGATCACTCAACATATCATGGAGCATGGTGCTCATCCATGTGCAAGTCACCATAGATAGGATCACTCAACATATCATAGTGCATGGTGATCATCCATGTGCAAGTCACCATAGACAAGCTCACTCAACATATCATGGCTAGCTGAAGGTCACCATCTCTGCCCCTAGAGTCTCATGACTCTTGCCTAAACCTACTAGAGATGCTCACCATCTAACCAAACACCCAATTCATGAGTGACTTTAACTACACCTCTGTAGACAGGGAAACATACACTGCCTCAAACACATAGGCACAAATCTTCTTGGACTTAAACATAAACACCCTGGAATAAATAGTGCACATGCCAACCAGAGGATCCGACATACTGACTCTGGGTTCAGCAACATGGGAGTACATTGTAACCCCCCACCCTCATCCCCACTATCAATGTCAGATCACGAAAGCTGTCTCATTTAACGTAAAAATCAACTAAAAAAATCCAGCTAAACCAGTTACAGCTTAGAATTATTCAAAGACAAGGTACATATTTTATGTGACAGTTTGTCTAAATTCAAGGCTACCCCTAACCCTACCAGCTACCTATGAAGAATTATTTACAGAGTCACTATATAAACGTGTGAATGGCTGCATTGAGGCTGCTGTAACTACCAGAAGTAAACCCAAAACAAATGCTAAAACCAAACTTCACTGGTGGAATCCACACCTAACAACCACGAACACTTAACACACCAAGCACTTTGCTATAAAGCTTTCGGGTCTACACCCTTCATCAGTATACAGTAACTGTGTTTTCTCTTCATTTAAATAGGAGATACAATTAAATCACAAGTTCCAGCCAGCCTATCACACTAAACAACAATTATATCTTAAAGAGATAGTTAGAAAATGTCTCCACTTTAAAATACACTAAAATACTTTTAAGAAAATACAAGACATATTAAATTATATAGTGTATATAAAGTAAACACTTATATAATCACCATAAATAAACATATATCTATATGTATAAAAATATAAACGCACATATACATACACACACACGTAAACACATACATACATATACACAAACATACATATATATACATATATATATATATATATATATATATATATATATATATATATATATACACACACATATACACATACAGATGCATACACATACCTACGCATACATACACACACATATGCATACATGTGTATACACATTTTTCCGCAAGAAATTTTCAAAATTTTCAAACCATCATAAAAGAACAGTAATGTACATTTTCAAAATTAAAGCTATATTTTCTCTCTCCGCCTCTTCATTAAAACTGGCTTTAGACTAACAGCATTATTCAAACCTGGACTCACATCTGCCTGAAGCCAATAATCCATTCAAACTCTTTCAATTCTAGCATATTATTCATATCACCCTTCCTTATACCCATCTCAACTGTACTTATAACCCTAAACTTAAATCTATGTTTTTCATCCTCATCCATAATGTGTTTGCTTAATGCATTTGTTAATATCTTCCTTCTTATATCAGACTTATGTTCTACAATCCTCTCCCTTAATTTTCTAGTGGTTTTACCCACATAAAATGATGTACATGTTGTACATGTAGCTAAATAAACCACTTGAGTTACATTACAAGTTGTTAGGTTTTCCAGGGTGAAAACGTCTCACCTAAACAGGGTGTGGAATAAAAATAAGAAAATTCATGGTCAAAATCAGGAAGAGCAACTGTCTTAAAGACAAATGTTGTCATATACAACTAAATAAGAAACTAAGAGGTCTAATCAAGTCCAACAAGGCCAACTATGAGACCAGGATAGCCTCACAGACTAAGGAAAATCAGAAGGCCGCCTTCAGCTATGTCTGGACCCTTAGAGGTAAAATTCAGCAGTCTGCTGAACTGGTGAACAATACCACATACGCTGATCAGGGTGACAGCAAATCTACTAGTTGATAAATTCATCTCAAATTTCACCCCCCACCTCCCCCACAACTCCACTAGGTGAAATACCCTCCAGCATACTTCCACCAACTCTCAGCAAGGACCAGGTTCTGGCAGCACTTGATAAAACCAAGAATACCTTCTCCCTGGTTCCTGATAACACCCTGGTTGCCTTCTGAATACTCTAAAACATGACTTATCAGGACCACTTGAGGGTGTTTTCACTACAGCTTTGAAACTTCCTACATTCCAAGATAATGGAGGACTGCCGCAGTCATTCCCCATCCACAATGGCTGATCATTTGCCTACCCATGGAACTATAGACCCACCAGTCTAACAAGCCTAATATGCAAAGCTATGGAATGAATTATCATGGAAATGTTAAGCAGGGACATTGTCAACCTACAGTCATTAGACTCATCCCAATTGGGCTTTGATAAGGGAAGGTCAAACCTTCTTAAACTCATAGACTTCTTTGAGAGGGTCACCAAGGCAGTGGATGATGGTAAAACATGCATTCAGTGTATCTCAAGCTGGCTAAGGCATTTGATACAATTGCTGACAAGCTCTCTGAGCTCGATGTAAAACCTTAAATACCTCTCTCAGGATTGTGGGCTGGCTGACAGACAGGACCCAAGAAGTCAGGACTGATGAGAACTCCACCAAGAGACCAGTCACCAGTAGAGTACCCCAGGGGTCTGTGCTGGGCCTGCTCCTGTTTGGCATATACTTCTCAGAATTTAAAGGTAAAATTAAAGGCCTCTGGCTCACCGAGTTCACAGATGACTGTACATTGGAAGCTATTATAGATTCGCCCCCAAAACACAAATATTATGCAAGTGAGTTGAACAGAGACAAATGACTGGTACCAAAGCCATGGCCTAAAACTCTGTGCCAAAAATGCATTCTAATACTATTTGGGAAATTGTCAATGCAAGTTAATAACTGCATTGATAAAATGCCCCTAAAAGTCTATGCAGCAGTAAGAGATCTGGGAACATATGTAGAAAGGAGTCTGGCCTTTCGCCAACATATAGCTAGGATAATAAGAAAATCATTCTATGTCACCCATCTTATAGATAAGTGTATGGCATCTGCGCCCAACAAAGTTATAGTACCATTCTATTATTCAGTCATCAGACCTACCATTGAATACAGTGCCCCTTTGACATGTATCTAACCAGATCAGCTGGAACACCCACAAAGGTTACTCACTAGGATAATTCAGAGCATTCACTGATCGCTTAAAGGCCCCGTCTCTGTATTCAGTCTCCAACAGGCTGCTGAGAGGGTATCTTTGCCTGGGTTACAGGGCTTCCTCATACACAAACCAGATGGATTTGTTGCACGTGTGCAAAACAAGCAGCACCAGACCAGTGGATCCAGGCATCTGAACTTCACTTGTGATATAAACAGAACATGCTGGAGAGACAGATAAGGCCTCCAAAGGATCCCTACACTATGGAATAGGCTCCCCAATGTACAACAGCCTTCATGCCTGACCCTAGTCACACAAAACCTTGACATTTGGATGGGAACTCATACATTTAACAACTCTATGGCCCTCATGTCCCTTATGAACACAGGCTATCAATAATAAAAGTATTATCCTAACTAATACCCCCCTTACAAATCCTTAGCTACCTGCCTACTAACACGTCCCCCGTATGATACTTGAGACCTAAAATGGTTTGGGGTACATGGCTAGGCTTGTAAGGGTCCTAGTGGTGATTAGCTTAGTAACAACCTATGAACTTATAAAAGACAGCTAGCCTAGTACTTATCTATGAACCTATGAGTCTCAGAATTACAAATGGTTCCTCATTAGTACAGATCACTAAACTTTGAACGTGATCTTGTCATTTTGCTTTACTTTATTGTTCCATTTTAAAATGTTGGTTTGTTGCCCAACAAAATTATCCCTTGTGCACATAAATTGCTGCAAGGAACAATTTACATGCTCACTTAAAATCTGATTCAGATACCTAATGTCAGCAACGAGGAAGACCTCATTACTGATTAATATGCAATATGAATCATGCGTAAGTACTGCCAGTGCTAAACAAGACTTTTATGAAATAATTACTACTTGTAGCACATGCTTTGGCACAGGAACCCACCCCATACACATACATAGACACATAGGGACACTAATTGTACATGGCACCCCTCTGCCCTCACTCAGTTATATTCACAAAATACATGCCCCTACTCTTCAACAATCCCTTAACTAATTACTCTACAGACCAGTCTGGTAGGCAAACAGTGTCCCCTCTCTGTCGTCCACACAGATCACACCACTACTTTCCTTCATCTTTCCAAATTACATTTAATGCAGTCGCCCCCTTTGAAAGTAATGGGGAGAGTGATATTTTGGCCATGTTAATTCAGACCACTGGTTTTACAAATTTATTTAGCAGAACAAGTCTCTGTATCCATTTGCTGTGTAACTCCTTTTCCATAGTCATTTCTGAGAGAGAGAGCATATGGCTAATTATCATAAATCACTCCCCGGGAATGCCTGTTTAGTATGTGGCATGGCCATTGAGACAGCACACCATGGTGATTCTAATAACTATGTAAAATGATCACGGTGGGCCTCTCTCTAAATCAAAAAACCCACCCCAAGTGATTAGCTACTCATACTTAAGGCTTACCCCTAATGGAAGCCCTTTCTGAATCCAGCCTCTGTTGTGTAGTCTAATTCCTTCATCTCATAACTCTGTACTTTACTATGTTTCACTGTAGCCAGAAAAGATCCCTCATGATCCGGTGTGCTTATCCTCTCTAAAAAAAAATGTATGCACATCGTCTCTCTCACTGTGCTCTAATTCTTATATCCTCTCTAAAAAAATGTATGCACATCGTCTGTCTTACTGCGCTCTAATTCTTATATCCTCTCTAAAAAAAAATGTATGCAGATCGTCTCTCTCACTGCGCTCTAATTCTTATATCCTCTCTCTAAAAATGTATGCAGATCTCTAAAAATGTATGCAGATCGTCTCTCTCACTGCATTTTAATTCTTATATCCTCTCTAAAAAAAGTATGCACATCGTCTTACTGTGCTCTGTCTTACTGCGCTCTAATTCTTATATCCTCTCTCTAAAAAATAATGTTTGCACATTGTCTGTCTTACTGCGCTCTAATTCTTATATCCTCTCTCTAAAAAAAAATGTATGCACATCGTCTCTCTCACTGTGCTCTAATTCTTATATCCTCTCTCTAAAAAAAAATGTATGCACATCGTCTCTCTCACTGCGCTCTAATTCTTATATCCTCTCTCTCAAAAAAAGGTATGCACATCGTTTCTCTTACTGCGCTCTAATTCTTATAGGCACCCAAATCATCTTAAAATGGTTTTCTCATGAAAAGTGAAATCCAGCAGAAAGACTGTAACTTAATATTTCAATTTCTGTCTCTCCATCTTTTCACAATTGATGCTACAGTGAAGTTTGAGTTCTTTTGCAGCACTGTTACTATCTCAAAAGAGATGTAAATTGGTTTCAGTAGCCGTGAGTAGCTTCTTCCCGCTCATTGTCTGAAGAAGTTGTACTAAAAATAAGTCGTATGAAAGAGTTGGCTGTCCTCCGTGTTTAAAAGCCTTAACTGTACCCTTTGTGCTGTGGTTTTATCAAATGCAGGAAGGAAATAGCGCATGTATATATATATATATATATATATATATATATATATATATGACTCTCATCAGTCAGTGCCAGACCTTAGAAAAGGGAGAATACATTTTCTTGCTAATATTCAATATTAGTATCACAGAAGAAATTCTCACTTATTCTGTAAACTAATGAAAGAAAATACTAACCATGTTTTATTATACATAGGCATATTGAGGAACATGTATAGAAATTTGTTTAAAGGATGAGCATTCATGTACTTAAACACACACACACTCACGGTCAGTCTGCTGCAGAGGCTAATGCAAGATCATAAGAAACAGCTAGATTACAGTCCTTAGTGGCACAGCCATTGCATTCTTTGACCACAAAATGACTTTTTTGTGAGTTCTAGAACAACTTAGTTCCACCTCTTGCCATGTTTTGAAATGCCTGCATTACTAAAGGTGTGAGTTCCTGTAGCTGGTATTGTTCCAGATTATGTAAACAGCATTCAAATACCAGCCTAAAATTCACTGCTGATGTTTCTCTGGCCTTCTTCTTGAATCTGAGAAGCTGCATTGGTACTGTTTTAGGAAGACAAAGCTCCCTTTCGGGATTTTTTTTTTCTTTATATTGGCATTGCATTGCTTTCAGGTAATGACCCATTTCCTGAGCTTACTGCTGTGGAATATCTGTGCCCAATATTAGTTCCCTGTTGATCAGTCTTACGGTTCGATTAGTGACCCTCACTGTAGTGTCTGTTTTGGCCAATTGGAATTCACTTTCTCTACCTGTTGCTTTCTCTATTGCAGGCATTGATTTATCTTTACCTCTATAATCGTGCTGCAACACTTTAGTGTGTTGTCTACAGAACACACAGGATGGTATAATATGAGTGGTACACATTGTCTCAGTCCGTAACTGGTAAAACACAAATTTAACAGTGTCTGTACCTCATTGGCTGTCGTACATGTTTGTTGAACCTTAACGGAACTCCAACATTTTCGTTTTAACCAGCTCACACTGCTTGAAGCAGATAGATTCAAGTAACACAAATACCATCTGTGAGTATATGACAGATGACTCCAGATGAGTTTTTATTTTTTTGGTCCAGCATGAGAGTGACACCTTGAGGACACTTTAAAGCCTGCAGCACAAAGAGGCAGAATAATTTCAGTAGCCCAGCTGTAAAAAGTAGATATGAGTTACATACATGAAAGATTCCAGTTGAATACACACAAATGATTACCCCATGTGTCTGGCACACTTCCCACATTGCACTTCAATAGAAACAGATGACCATACTCTTCAGGCTGGCAGATGACATAATGGTTAAGGTGCTTATCTCTCTATCTCTGTCATAGACACACACACACACACCCACACACGATACAGGGTTTGATTTTCACCCCTGAGAGAAATTGGCTAGGCTTAAAATGGCCCACTAGGGCAGCTAGCTTAGTATTTGTCTATGAACCTATAAACTTGTTCATGCATATGAACCATTGATTTATTGTGCAAGTTCTAGTCCAATAATACATAGGGTGGAATTCATAGATAAAAGTACTGCAGCACAAATGGCATGGCACAAAAAAAGTAGAGCCAAGCTGCTTCTGTTTTAAGTTATTCATAGTCGTGCACATTGTGTAGTGCTACTTCTAATTCAGGAGAAGGTGAACTACTGTATTGGCCAGATGGCCGGTTTGAGCAACTACTCAGCAGAAGATCGTACCAGTATGTACTAACAAGTCATTCTGATGCCTTCCACATCTAATATAGGCAGCCCCCACAGGCATCCACTCATACAGACAGACGCACACATGTACAAGCTCAGACACATTGATACACACAAACCTGTGCAGTGTACCTGCCACAGCTGCTGTTTGACCCGGATGGCCAAGTAAAAGAAAGCAGCAGTAGATCTTGCCTGTCCAGTAGTAGACGCCACACAAATAAAGTGAGGTATCCTGCACAGTCAATCAAATATTCCAAAACACACACGCACACACACACACACACACACGCACACACACACACACACAGCCAGCTGCATTGCTGAGCAGTAATGGGAGGTATGAACTAGGACAAGCTAGCCTACTGTGTAAAACAGCCTATGGGACATTAAGCACTATGCGTGTTGTCTATGAATTCCCTTCCTATCCATATCGCTAATGCTGAATCAATGTAATGGAATGCGTTAATAGAAGCAACAGTCACTAAATGGCAGGATATACCACCGTGTTATATTATTATTTATTTTATTTATTTATATCAGTTTGACTGGAGAAGTCCACTGGGCCTAAAAAGAGCCCATTTTCAAAGCTCAAGTAACAATGATAAATATATTAGCATATATACATACAAAGCAAAGAAGTCATAAGCTTTATGCAGCATTCTACAGTAAGAGAAAATTCTACATTCTGCAATAATAATAATAATAAAATCTAGCAACTGTACAGTCTGAGTCATTAACAGAGAATTAAAATTGAAATGTTGCATTCCACCATAATAGTAGTAAAAATCTAGCAACAGAACAGTCTGAGTCATTAAGAGTGAATTACAATCGACTAATATATTAACTAATAAAGTGTGCATAATCAGGGCAAGCAGACATAATGTATTCATGATTACTTGTGCATAATAAGATGATTTTCATGCATGCAGAGGTTACGTCTATGAAAACTGTGTAAACACAGCTCTACCCTGCAACCGGGGGGAGCCTTGCAAAATATAATATGATATTAAACTGGATGATAAATGTATGATTGAGTGGCTGGAAGTAGCTTGGTTTGAAAACTGAAAATGTTCAACCTGGCTAATATTAAACATAGCTTTACTGCTGGAGCTTTCTTTTGCTAGGTGCTTGTGTAACCTTGGAGTAGGTATTTATACAACTGGGGATATGAGGCAAGTTTTCTATATTGAAGATATGTATATCAAAGCCCCCAATAGAATTTTTCGTATGCCAGTTTGAGGGTACAAATGAATAGTTTATATTCCTTTTGATGTATATTTTATTACTCTTTTCTTAAAGTACTTAATGGTTTGGTTTGAGGATATTTATTGTGCTCTATTTATGGAGGATGTTTTTGTATGTAGTTGAGTGTATCACACTGCAGTTCATTTTTATGATTCTGCAAGCACAGCAGGGAGGAATAGGCAGCCTGTCCCACTTTGATTGCTAAAATATATTCCTGATGGTGTATTAACTGTCATTCTAGGTTAACAAAATATTACCTACAGACAGTATAAGAGAGTCTCCGGAATTCCCTATACTTGGGGTTTAGCAGCAAAGCAGTAACCTAGAAGTCTGGATGACCATTGTGACATTGTTCATTTTTTTAACACAACTACAGTGATTCGGTAGCCTGCTTAGTTGATGAAACAGTTCCCTAAATGCTCATTAACAAATTGACCTCATAAACCTGTCTCTGACTGGCACACTTCATATTTTGGTGGCTAAAATCTTGAGTGTGTGCAAAAAATTATGCTGAGGAAAGATATTAGGTCAAAGTGATGCATTGAATCTCCACGGATCTCTCTAATATAAGATATGGGTGATAGGCTATAATAGTCGTTTCTCACTAATAATGCAGATATTATTTGATGAAAGTCAGAGAAAAGGACAATGTCTGGTGCAAACAAGCATATGGCGTGCTTTGTAGATGGCAGAAATTAAATGCTAAATGTACTGGACTGATATATTTCTACCATGGTTGTGTAATCACACGCCTGGCACAATGTCCATAGCTCCAGGGAGCTCCCCTTTGAAGGGTTTAAGTGCATGTTTTTGCTCCATTTTATCAAGCCTTTTTAACTCTGGGCTATCCTTGCTGTGTTAAATCATTATGTGTAGGGCACCCCCCTGTTTGCATGTTCACAAGTTATTGCGTTTGCATATATAGAGATCTGTGGATATCTACATTGTTTCCAGTGTCCTGCAGATTTTCCTGAGATGTGTCACTGTATTTCTGATGTCATGCAGTCTCACTTTTGAACAACATGCACTAATAGCTAATTTTGAGGTTTTGTATTGAGTAAATTACTAAGTCTGATACATTTAGCATAAAGCAATCCATAAACAGAAGACGTAGTACAGAAAACATATTGCAGACCCTCAGTGTCATTTTAGCTGTGCATACGTTCTGCTTCTTTCCTACAGAGCAGCTCTTTCTGCAGATTTATTTTACTTTTTTCTATTTGGTTTCCATTTGTAATTCTGGCTCTAGAGTCGTATTTCACTACAACTGTCCTTTGCATAAAATAAGCAATGACAAAAAAACTACTTTTGATTTGTAGGACATTTCTTTTTCTATTTTAAATTATTCAAATATGCTCTTGCAGTGTGTTACTCAGCCACACCAAATGAATGTGCAGTACACCTGGTAAAAATGTCCTGTTGTTTAGGTAGCAAGCCCCTAAATAGTATATAACAGCAGTATGAATACCTGGATAGCGAAGGCAACATTCTTAGTTTTATCCCCCTTCATTCTCCCCATCACGTTCAACTTTCTTTGTCTTATGTATGCATTTTGCTCCATTGTCTTTATATCCACACTGTTTTGGAGAGTTTTGAATTATGTGCAGACATGGCACAGGTATGAAGGATTAGACTGCATGTTCTTAAATGCATATGTTGTAAAATCTGTAAATGATTTGTGAAGGACTGTGTAAGTTATATAATATTTATCATTCCTTACAGTGATTATACTATAGGCATTGTTTTTAAATACTCTTAAATCTGAGCTGTTCCTGTTTTCACAAAATGTCCCTGATTGTGCCACTTTTTTTTTGTTTGCTTGTTTTACTTGACACTTGTAAAATTTTTCATTTTCTGGTAATCTCCGAAATCTCAGAGGATTATCATCAGTCAGTAATATCAGGCATTATAGTTTCACCCTTATTGATTAGGAAATGCATGTTAATGCAATACTTTAACAAGTAGTCCATGGTTGTAGACCATTGTACTCCCACTGTTTTTGGTTTTGTCCAGAATTCTTACACAATGAAGTTGAGAGTCACTGTCATACTGATTTATTATACAATTATTATTATACAATTATAGTACTTAATCATGAATTTCCTTTTGAAAAGAAGGCACAAATTCCATGATTTGGAGAAAAAATAGCATAGTTTTTGGGTTCTTTCACAAAAGCAAAGTTCTGTATATCTGAAGAAATTAGGCAGATGAGGTGTTTAGCCCTTCTCTGCAATTGAATATTATAAATAAATATTTAAAAAATGTTATTTCTTTTATTTGACTGAGAAATGTTATACATCTCAACAGTGACTACTTCATCCAAAATATTAATCATTTAGTCGTATTTTATTAGAGCATTAAATCATTTCATAAAGGTTACCATGTGGCCTTTTAATGAAAAATTACTTTCATCCACATCCGGCTGAAGACAGATTCAAACCAATGAACTTGATGTGAAGCACATGAAAGTTCATTGGTTCTTCTTAGCCTATACAGCATGCTGAGTAAATGAAAAGAACAGTTCATTCTATTACCAGGCAATGCGGTGACATTTGTTAGTTATACTGACTGGCTGACAAGTATTCTTTCATTCTGGTTCTTAAAAAACATTGTTGAAAGAGAAGAGATTTGAGGTACATCTCTTTGAAGTGGGAACCACAGAAGCATAGTAGAAGGCTTTATCTTTCATTTTTTTCTATGTTAATGGGAAAACAAACGATTATATTCATGTCATAAAACTAGCAAGCAGATAGTGATACAAAGCAATCTCTATGAGATTCTGGCCACATTCCATGTGTGCTAGAAATCCTTCTCTGCATTTTTATCTTATTTATTTCTTGGTCATGGTGTTCACTCAGCTGAACAAAATGTGTATGACAGACACGTGTTCTACAAGAGTGAGGGGGTACTTGACACAATGAGAGTCACATGGCATGCAAGTGCAGGGTATGGGGATCAGACCTGGGCCTTTGAAGTTCATCTACTTTGTTGCTTATTACCCTAAAATCTATGGTGTTTCTGACAGTTGATATTGGATGCTGCAGGCTGCCTTAGTTAAATTTGCTTGTCTAGATATGAAGTGTCAAACTCAAATGACCATGGGTGATGTATGTGGACTAGCAAACTCGGACAAATGCCATGGTCTCCAAGACAAAAAAAAATGCAGGCGTTGTAGCTAGACAAATAGTATAGTTACTTCCCTCATCTGTTTGTTTTCGGGCTGCTTGAGGTCCAAGGGCCATGAGTTTCAGATCCCTGGTTCTAGAAGTACTTCTGCCACTCTAATAATAT
>NC_056748.1:1146518639-1146606139 GCF_019279795.1 Protopterus annectens | reverse complement strand
CCTGGGAAAGTCTGGCAAAGGTTTACTAGCTATGCTCATTTCTGACCAGAATATAATGTCATTTTCACTGCCACCAATCACTCCTTATCAGCTACTTTAGGGCCCTTAACAAAGGGTGTCAAATCTTACTGTGTAATAGGTTCATAGGTGTGTACTAGGTTAATGGCCCTGGAGCCTTTACAAGCCTTGCCCATAGAAGTGCCCTGGCATTGTGCCACCCAACATTAGTTCCCAGAGTATCTTTCTAGTAGAGCCACTGGAGAGATCCCTGGGGTGAAGTTTCTATTTCCCATCCACTCATCAAGATTTCTCTTGAAGAGGGCTAGTGATATTCTCTGCTTGACATGTATGGGAAGTCTATTCCAGAGCATGGGTAGTCTCTGGGTTATGAACCTTTCCCCTCCAGCATGTTCTGCTGATTGTGGTAATGAGGTTGAGGTCTTTGGAGCATGCGGTGCAGAGGGATTGGGATTTATTTAGATGTAGAATTTCAAACAGAGCTGGGTCAAATATGGCTTTGTAAGTCAAGCAGAGATCGACACTTAGTAGACGATATGAGACAGAGAATAGCTGTAGTTTTTGGAGTCTGTCCATGTAGGACATGTTTAAGGCCTAGGATCCTCTTCGTGAGGTACTGTTGTGGCCTCTCCAGCTATTGCAGGTGTCTAGTGAGGTACATGCCAAATGGGACATTATACTCTGTGATTGGTCTAATGAGGGAATAGTGGAGAGAAATGATGGCCTCTTTCTTCCTGTATGCAAAACCCTTGATAATGAGATGTGCCACACAGAAGGACTTTCTGACCACAGTGGCAATGTGGTGGTCAAAGGAGAGGTTGCCGTCAACCTGTGTCCCCAGATCTCTTATAACACCTTCAATTTTCAGTGGACTCCCATCGATGTGGTAATTAGTGGGAACTGAGTTTTTCCCAAAGGGGATGACAACACATTTTTTGGCTTTAAGCTTAAGGCCATGGTTTTGACACCAGTTATTGGTCTCAGTGAGGCCTTTCTGTAGGATGTCTGCATCACTTGGGGAGTTAATAATGGCTCCTAGCTTGCAGTCATCTGTGAAGTTGGTCAGCCAGAGTCAGTCCCTTTGTGTTGGCCTGAGAAGTAGATGCCAAACAGGAGAGGACCCAGGACTGATTCCTGTGGGACTCCACTCATGACTTGTTGACAGTCTGACTTGGAGTCCACTACTTTCACACTGTGGGTTCTATCTGTGAGCCAATTTGTAATCCACCTAATGATATAGGGATAGATGCCTAGTTTGGTGAGTTTATCAATAATTCCTGAGTGAGGAATGGTATCAAAGGCCTTGGCCATATCGAGGTACGCTGTATGAATTGTCTTACCTTCATCCACAGCTCTGGTGACTTACTCAAAGAAGTCAACCAGGTTGAGCAGGCATGATCTACCTTTCACAAAACCAAATTTCGTGATAACTAGAGTTTGGAGATTCTCTATATCCTTTTTAATTAGGTCCATGATGAAGCGCACCATAGCCTTACATATCAGACTTGTCAGGCTAATGGGGCAATAATTTTCAGGGTCTGTAATCACTCCTCCTTTATGGAGAGGGATGACTGTAGCAGTGCACCATTCGGTAGGGACAGTGCCTGAGCTGAGGCTGTGAGTGAACAGGGCACACAGATGTGGTGCCAGTTCACTTTGTAACTCATGTAGAATAGAGCCAGGGATACTGTTGGGTCCCTTGGAAGCTGTATTCTTGGCCTTGGCAATGCAGCTTTAACCTGTGCTTCAGTAATGCAGGGTGCCTGACATTCTTCTGATATTGAGATTGGTCCTTGGGGGGGGGGGGGTTAAAATTGGCACTGAATCTGTCAACCAGTATGTTGGCAATATCTGTTGGCTCAGTATAGGAGGTACCATTGTGCAGCAACTCAGAGCAAATCTGGGTATTGCCGTGGAGATTCTTGATATAACTATAGCAGACTTTGTGGTTGTTTTTAGTGTCTACCACAATTCTGCCTTCATACCTGGCTTTGGTGGTTTTGATGAGGGATCTCAACTTTTGGCTAATAAGGGAGTTTTTCCTGTCTTGGGACTTCACCTTTTTCTTTAACAGTTTCTTCCTTCTGTTGTAGAGTTTATTAATGGCAGGGGACCATCAGATTGGCTTCATTCATTTTTTGGAGGAGAGTGTCTTTTGGTTCTTTTGGGTATGGCTAGTTCCATGCATTTATGTATGTGTTCGTGTAGTGCATTGGTGTATGATTCAGCAGTTATGCATCTATTTTCCATTGACATGGGTGCTGTGAAGTTAGCCACCTCTGCTTTTAGGAGTTCAAAGTCAGCTTTGGAGAAGTTTCTCATGGTGGATACCTTTGCAGGGGTGTAGGTGATATGTGGATTTCCATGGTGATTAGTTTGTGGTCGGCTCTAACCAGGGAGGAGTTGACTATTGGTGTAAAGCAATGGTTGCCCATGTTAGTAATGACCAGGTCAAGGATGTTGCTACCTCTGGTGGGGGTAAGAATGAGCTGGTCCAGGGCATTGGAACTGATGAATTCCAGGAAGCGTTGGGCCTGTGCATTGGTGTATGAATAGTTTTCCCAGTTGATGGAGGGATAGTTGAAGTCACCTAGTATGAGAGTGTTGAGTTGGATCTTAATAGTTTCCAGGGTGCTTAAGAATGTGGAGTGAGAGTCTTGGGACATAGTTGGGGACCTATAGCAGTGTATGACCTGAATTGCTGTCTTACCCAATGTTAGTTGTAACTGGAGTATCTCAGATGTGTTATGCTGGTCTATTAGTCTGGAGGTGTGCAGATCTTTTATGAATATGAAATCGCACCACCTTTGGAGCTTTGGTCCATGTTCTCGGGTGAAAGGTGTGGAATGAGTTATAGCCTGGTAGCGCAGGGGTGCTTTCTGCTGTTTTAAACCAGGTCTTCATTACAGCACAAATGTCGATGTTCTCCATTTTAAGCAGTGCTTCGAGCGAGTGCATCTAGAGATTTAGACCTCTAGCGTTGAGCAACATGACCCTCAGATTGCATTTATTTATAGCTGTTATGGTGGTAATTTGGTGTTTGGAACACCCCTTAAAAAGGCACTATAGGGCCTTAGCCAGTACCCAGAAATCCAGGGTTGACAAATGCAGGCCATCTCTGGCAAAGCATTGAGGTCTATTAGTTATGTCATCCCAAGCAGATAAATACTGGATCCCCCTAGAATGACACCAGAAACTTAGCCAATTGTTGAAGTCAATCATTTTCTGTTTGTACTGCAGTATCATTCTGGGTGATGGTAGGATGCTGCTAAGGGCTAGGGTCATACCTGTCTGGACCACATAATCCAAGTGCTCCACCATTAATATTAATTTGATATTAATATTAATATGAATGGTAGTTTGACCAAGAGCAAGGCTATTAGGTGTGTCACCAAATAAATATGTAAATACTCTCAAAACTTAAATATCTCTACACAGATCAGCCACATTGAAAGGTTTAAATATAATTAATAATAAATAATAAAAGAACAAGGCAATACTAAATATATATTGACAGTGACAGTGACATCAGAGTTCAAAACCACATGAAATATTTAAAACAACATTGCAGGACCAGTCTCAAATAAATAAAGAAAAATATCTTAACTAAGCTTCACTATATTTCTGACTGAATCTAACATAATTATACTATAACCTAAGAAACGTACTATTAGAGCAAGGCAGATGTGGTAAATTGGTCTTCTAGTTGTTGTCAGGTCCAATACAGAATGCAGAATACTTTGCCTCACTAAGAGACCTCTCAAAATAATATCTCAAATATTACTGTTGTGATAGTTTGCAGGATGACATCACTTGTCATCTGACTTCTAGTTGCCAGTCCAAACCCCCCATTGCTAGAAGCTGGCAGCATTATCTACCTGTAAAAATATGGGCAGGCTGGTTGGCTGGCTAGCTGGCATCACAAAATCAGACTACTTCCTCCACCCTGGGCACATTTTTTGTCCTGACTCAGTTGATGCTTTGTTGACATATTTCTTGAAAATACTCTGCATTGGTTTGTGGTATCTCTCAGGTGTAATGTTTCACATGCGAATAGTCATGAAATTGCTTACACCCTAAACCTATGCCCAGCATTTAATTCTCTTTCTGCATATATTTGGCTTTGCTGTTGGTCTGTAGCAACAGACTCTATGTCTGCAGTAGCACTGTTTCTAGCTTTGCAGTTGGTGGGGCTGCACTTCATCGCTTAATATTTCATGTGGGAGTTAGTCTTTTTATTAGTTCAAAGCTTCAAGATGTTTCTATGTCCAACAGCAGATGTTCTTTGCTCAAGCTACTTTCTCAGACATATAGGTTTATATGACAAATGTGGTATAAAGCTATAGAGATATTGTACTAGCCCATAAATCATATTACTAGTGATTTATAATTAGGAATCTGCATGTTTACTAAGGTCTGCACTTTGTCAACATCTAAATGTTACTCTTGTTCAGTAAGCAGATGACCCATGTACTTCAAAGATGTTATCACAGTCTGACAACCTTATTTAGCTTTAGGCCTCATGGCCTTTGTCTATCCAGGAGCTTACTCGGTCTTCAGTCATGCTTTTGTTTAATATCATACCCAGATCAGAATATCAACAGTAATATTCACAATGTCTTCCAGTTCTTTCCGGCATGGTGATCATGTTAGTCACTGCACATTGAAGTACCTCTGGGCCTGGCAAACTTCTAAATGGTAGTGACAGACATTTATATTTCTTCAAGGACATATTAAATACACACAGATTAGAACTTGCCCCATCCATTTTTATCTGCCAAAATCAGTACTGTGAAAAATGCAATGGGCATAGTAACTACTTTCTGCAGTAGTTTGTAAAAAGCTTGTGTTCTTACTCTGCATCTTTTATAAGATCTTGTGAGTCTTGTTAAGTCTTGACTGCATATTATTTTATAACAGTCCCCATGTTATTGACTCATTCAGTAGGTTTGGTTTGTATACCCCACCCAGGGTTGCCAGACATCCCTATTTGAGCAGGACTGTCCCAGGATCAGCAGCCTGATCCCGAGTCCCGCACTGCCGGTTTAAATCCCGGTCAGCCTCCGCTTTTTTTTTTTTTTTATTGGCCCGTATACCGGCATACGGGCCAATCAAAAATCACTAAACACGGAGCTTCTTGTGTTTAATGCGGAACATCTCAGTCTCCTGAACCTGATTGACTTCTTTGAATCAGTCTCCAGAGCTGTGGACGAGGGTAAGGCAGTCCACACAGTCTATCTGGACCTTGCCAAGGCTTTCGTCACCATTCCCCACTCTGGAATCATAGATAAACTTACTAAGCTGGGCATAAATCCCTACGTCACTCAATGGGTTGCCAGCTGGCTTACTGACAGAACCCAGGCTGTAAAAGTAGCCGACTCCAAATCCAGCTCCAGACAAGTGATAAGTGGAGTACCTCAGGGTTCAGTCCTGGGACCACTCTGATTTGGCATCTACTTCTCTGAAGTACAGGCCAACACTAAGGGACTCTGGCTAAGAAAGTTTGCAGATGACTGCAAACTGGGAGCCATTATTGAATCCCCAAATTATGTGGATCTTCTACAAAAGGGCCTTACAGAAACAGATGCTTGGTGCCAGAGCCATGGGCTCAAGCTTAATGCCAAGAAATGTATAGTTATCCCCTTTGGGAAAAAACATGTACCCATGAATTACCACATAGGTGGCAGTACACTAAACACCGAAAGTGTGATGAGAGACTTAGGGACACAGGTGTACAGTGGTCTCACCTTTGATTACCACATCGCCACAACAGTCGGGAAGTCCTACTATGCAGCACACCTCATCATTAAGGGCTGTTCATCCAGAAAAAAGGAGGTCATTGTCCCACTGTACTCATTCCTCATTAGACCCATTATAGAGTACAACGCCCCATTTGGTCTATACCTCACAAGAGATCTGCAACAGCTGGGAAGGCCACAGAAATACCTCACTAAAAGAATCACAGGCCTAAAGCAGATGCCCTATGCTGACAATCTAAAAAAAACTCCAGCTATATCATCTACTCAGAGGCAATCTGTGCTTAACATACAAGGCCATATCAAACCCTGAGCTGTTGAACATGCTCCACTTAAAGAAATCCCAATCCCTCAGAGCCACACGCTCCAGGGATCTAAACCTTGTCATCGCAATGAACAAAACATGCTGGAGGGATAGGTTCCTGACCCAGAGACTATCCATACTGTGGAATAGACTGTCCATACATGTCAAACAGAGCGCCTTCTTGGCCGTCTTCAAAAGGAGCCTTGACAATTGGATGGGAGATAGGAAATTCACCCCGGGGATCATGTCAGTCGCCCTGCTAGACAGGGGTCCAAAGAAGTAAATATTGTGGGAAGAAATATCCAGGGAATTGTTATGGCTAGGCTTGTATAGGCCCTAGAGCCAATAGCCTAGTACCAACCTATGAACCTACCTCTATATTCAGCTCTCAATACACACCCCAGCCATCTTCCAAAAGTACACATCTCCAACTCTTCATAGGCCCTTGTCTGTTCTCCTCAGCTACTGTCCACCTCTTTAAGATAAAGTATTAGACCCACAACAGCATAAGCAACCAGCATCCCCCTAGACCAGGGCTGAAATTCAAACACCCGTATACATGCACTTTTGGGTTCTTTCACTTAAAATCATGCAACCACTCAACAAAGTAGCAGACCTGCCTGATCACAAAATAGTCATGCTTCAAAGCCATATGATTTCCACTGATACAGAGATAAGAAACAAACTTACTGATGTGCCCACCTGGGTAGCCTAGCACTTCCAAGATATACTAGTAGCCACAGAAACTTCACTTAAACAAGAAATAAAAGATGAAATTTTATCACATAGATAAAACACCTTAAGGTTAGACAGAATCCATCAAAAGGTGGTGGAGTGTCCATTTTCTACAAGAATTCTATAAACCTCTCTAGGTCTCATATAAGTGTGCCCCTACTCTTCAATGCTGAAATAGTGTTTTTGAAAATTAATGTTCACAAAAGCCTTTGCATTAAAGAAGCTTAGCTTGCCCAGGAGATACCATAGTTAACCAGTGAAGAATTTCTCTGCTGGGCATCAAACAACATCTCACTTGAGAGAATCATTTTAGAAGACCTAACTATAGATCTGCAAACTATTGACAGTAACAGTCCTTCTAAATTCTTTGATCCATATGGTTTCACTCTATTTATTTAAAATCCCCCATTGTTCATAGATAGATAAGTACTAGGCTAACTGCCCTTTAGGCCATTTTAAACCTAGACAGTTACCCCATGTGAGAATAAAACCCTGCACCTTGTGTCTGTAAGGTAAATAACTTGGCCATTATGCCAGCCTCCCACCCTATACAACAAAAACTCTGGTAGAGTCTCTGCCTTAAATTGGATTTTCTCTCTAATGGTCCAAACAAAAACCTCTCAGCAGATGTCCTCCCCAGTACACTAGTGAACTCCTACCCATCTTTGTAATAAGGCATCATAAACTTAACCAAAAACAGCATCAGTATGATCTTGCTTATAACATCTCCTTCTTTAGTAAGGACCAATTAATCGCAGGATTAAAATCAGTCAACTGGCAGGCTCTTCAAACCCTTCCACATGATGATGATGTAACTCCTTTCAACTCAGTTTTCCTTAACATACAAAATGAACTAGCTCCAAATACAACCAAGGGAATTAAATTGAATCTGTCACCCTGGCTCTCAAAAAGTACTAAATTGTTCATAGATAGAGAGATGGACATTACCTGGAAAAAATGTAAGGAAGTTAAAACCGGAGTTGCTTATCAATACTATAATTATTTCAGAAACTCCACTAAAACATCATGTAAAAATATTAAAAAATGCATTAATATACCGTTAGTAAATTGTAACAACCACAAAGCTTTTTGTAGTACAATCAACCAGCTGCTAAAACCTGTTAAACCAACACAACCTACACTTCTTCATCTAACCAACATACTGTTAGCATAGCCAGTGAATTCAGTGCCCACTTCATCCAAACAGTAACCTCTCTTATTAACCCTGGCTAGAGGCCAAGACAGGTTAGTGTTCTCCCTTGTTAGCCCCCTACAGCGTTTCACTCAAACCAGTCTTGGTTTCTAAAATCAAAAATTTGTTATACCTACCACACTCTGTTAACATACCATCTGAGTACTTAAAAATTGCTCCTGATGCCCTAGCTTTTCCAGTCTCTATCCTAATCAACCACCCCATCACCAAAGGCTGTGTCCCAACCCCTTGGAAAAGGTGTTGCATCCTTCCTCGGCATAAAGGTAGAAATTCATATCTCCCAGACTACAGGCCCATACGAATACTGTTTCCACTCAAAAATTCCGGAGAAGGGTATCTAGTCAAAATTTCCCTGCTTTCTCACTGACAATTGCCTCCCTTCCCCTACTCAGCATGGTTTTCATCCTTTTCATAGTACATGTACAGGTGGTTTATGACATTTGTTATCATCAAAACTCAGGGAACTTAGTTGCAGCAATTTTCTTATATTTATCCAAACCTTTAAATGTGTTATCCCACCAGAACTTGCTTCAAACATTAACTTGGAATACTTGGATCTTCAGTCTTGTTTCTCTAGCTACCTATTAAACAGGCAATAAAATGAAATGCCCTCCTTTACAATGGGTATCCTTCAAGCATCCATTTTAGGTCCCTTGTTATTTAGTATATTCATTAATGATCTCCACCTAGCTTCTAAACAAGCCACTGCCAATACAGTACATAGAGACAGCAATCATCTGTTCTTCCAGCTCCGGTACGTACTGATGGCCGTGGTAAGATGAATAAATTCACACAAGAGTCTCTCCATTATAGAGGCCTGGCTGTCCAATACACAACTACTACTTAACCCTAAAGAAGCAAAAAACACTGCTCCTTTTTACAAGAAAGTATTGAACTGATTGCAAAATAGTTTCAAAATCTTTTCTTCCAACAGCAACATAGAACTATTAAAGGAACACTATGGGGAAAAATTAAAAAACATATATTCTTTTAACTTTTCCTCACTTTTAGCTCATCGCAAACCTGTATGTACCAGCGCAATATAGTTATTACTAATTTGATTGTCTTCGTTGCCCTGAATGCCCTCCTGGGGCAGACATCCTGATGAGAGTTTGTTTTGTTTTAAAGCTAAACCTCTCCCCAAATGCATCTGATGAGATTACAATGCCCATGGTTGGGCTGTCAAAACACAGTTCCTTTCACTTCGAATGGAAGAGCGGAGAAGTACAGGTAGTTTTGAGAGGCTTCCATAGAATTGTTTACTACTCTGCAGTGTCTCTTACAAATGTGTTTCCTACTAATGACTTCTACATTCTGTGAGAAAAGCTTACAGAAGTAGCACCTAATTGATGAGATACAATTTATGTAGAACATTTGACTTTTATCTGTTTCAGTTCCTTCTCAAGTTACTCCTTCCATAATCCCACCTTCAACTAACAAGAACATCACATTTCCACCTTGGAAAGATCAGCTAATTTTTCAGCCTTGCTTAACAGTGCACATCAAACAGATGAGTCTGCAGTCTGCCTGGTGTGCCAGTAAAAGTGTTCCCTCGTCTTTCTGCTTACTCTCTTCTCATCTGAATAGCACTTTCACAGTAAACAGTGTGACAACATGCTTTTATCAGTCCTTAATGTAACCTTGCTGCAACCATGCCTACAACATACATATTACAATTGATTTTGGTTGCATAGAGATATGAATATGCCTGAAAAATTCATACTCTGACAATCAACCAAAAAATAATCTTACTTGGTTTACATAGCAATGCAATCCTCTGCCTTGTCACATCTTAGTAAGGCCAGTGATGTTGCCTCATATTTTTCAGGACCGCTGCTTTAGTATGACCATCATTGATGTTAGGCTTTTTGATGTTGCTTAACATATTCTTTCCTTCACACAATGTAATACCTAGCACACAGTGTTTCCCAGTCCACACTGCCACAACAAACTTTTCTATTCACTGCTGTTCCAAATTTCTTACAAAGTAGATAAATGTGACTATCTCAGCCAATATGAGTTACGTTACAGTCACCTTTGATCAATTTGCCAAGTAGCAATTTCATTGTAGTCTGTTGTAATTCCTAACTTATTTTTCCATTAAGGAATAGTTTACTTATTTCACAGTGTTTATAAGTGCTGTTGTCACCATGGTTACATGCTTCTTGTAACTAAGACAACATAGTCACTCATCAGATGTTCATTACAAGCATTACAGCAAACAGACTGAGTAACACTGTTCCAAGGAGTATAAATGAAACACTGAGCTTTGACAGGCCATCTTCAAAGAAAAAAAAGGAACAATGCCTGCTATGACCCTGTGCAGAACTTACTGTCAGGTTGTGACCACACACACACACACATGAAGATTCCCCGCTATATACACATTGATAGACATGTGGTAACAAAAAAAAAAGTTAAAACCAGTTAAAAACATTTCTCCATTATATATTTTATGTATGAGACACGTATTTCACAGTTAACAATCAATTAAATTTTAGGTATATAACAGTAAATAGGAGGTGACAAAGTAATGTGCCAAATCAAAGAACGTGAGTATGTTTGTCATTGAACAAATGAAATTTGACAGTACCCTTGATCTATGGTTAGACTCAGTTCTTCAGAAAGATGCACAAAATCAAAATAAAATTAAAAAATCACAAGTGACTATGACCTTCTCTCCCAGAACTAACATGTATTTTGGTCAAGTCAAAGTGCTATTTGCACTTTAGCTAATGAACTCCATCGAAGAATGGTCAAAAGACAAGTTGTATATGGCCATTTCAATGGCTAGTGAACAAAAGCCATACACTGTGTCTTCGCAGCACCACACCACACAGCTCAATGCATTTCTTACTTAGGCAGTTCAGGTTTTTAATCATAAATCTCATGATTGTTTAATGTAGTTTGCAGTCCATTATACTGATAAAACTACTAGCTTGATGGTTTTCCTTGTCCATGTACTGGCTTCCGCTGGGATGCTGCTTACATATGTTCTTCAACTGCCAAACCATCCAAGGCACATCATATGTCAGAGTCATCAGGTCAGGACCCTCCCTCCCATCCTTCAAAAACACTCTGAAAGACATCCGAGCAAAAAGCTGACTCCATTCTTGCTCAACACCAGGATAAATTACATCTCTAAATGTGAACCAATACCTATTCATACCTCACTCCTTACTCTCCCTTCTTCACTCACTTCCTTACTTCGATCAATTTCTCTCCAAAGCTTTCTCTCTAAATAAACCATAAAGCTGCTTTTCTCTCACTTCATATTTCAGTTCCTGTTTGTGTTATACTAACTTACCTTTAATTTCTCTATAAATTGGATAAAAGTTTTCTATCCTCATATAACTTGTATCAATTCTTTCCCGGTATTTTCATATTATGTCTAATTATGTATAATTCATAGGTTGGTACTAGGCTATCAGCCCTAGGGCCTATACAAGCCTAGCCATAACAATTCCCTGGCTATTTCTTCCCACACTATTTACTTCCCTGGACCCCTGTCTAGCAGGGTGACTGACTTGATCCCCAGGGTGAATTTCGTTTCTCCCATCCAATCGTCAAAGTTCCTTTTGAAGAAGGCCAAAGAGGCACTCTGCTTGACTTGTATGGGCAATCTATTCCGGAGTCTGGGCAGTCTCTGGGTCAGGAACCTATCCCTCCAGCATGTTTTGTTTATTGTGATGACAAGGTTTAGATCCCTGGAGCGTGTGGCTCTGAGGGATTGGGATTTCTTTAAGTGTAGCATGTCCAACAGCTCTGGGTTTGACATGGCCTTGTATATTAAGCAGAGATTGCCTCTGAGTAGACGATATGCGACGGAGTATAGCTGGAGTTTTTTAAGGCGGTCAGCAGAGGGCATCTGCTTTAGGCCTGTGATTCTTTTAGTGAGGTATTTCTGCGGCCTTTCCAGTTGTTGCAGATGTCTTGAGAGGTACATACCAAATGGAGCGTTGTATTCTATAATGGGTCTAATGAGGGATGAGTACAGTGGGACAATGACCTCTTTTTTCTGGATGAAAAGCCCTTAGTGATGAGGTGTGCCACATAGAAGGATTTCCTGACTGTTGTGGCGATGTGGTTATCGAAGGTGACACCACTGTCTACCTGTGTCCCTAAGTCTCTTATCACACTTTCAGTGTTTAGTGTACTGCCACCTATGTGGTAATTCACGGGTGCATGTTTTTTCCCAAAGGGGATAACTATGCAATATTAAGTTGTCAATCTCGCCTTCATTCTTGCTTGATGGGTTCGGAGCCGATCCTCGGCTCCTCGCACTGCTAAGCTCGAGAGTCACTTTTACCAGCTCAAGGCAGCCCCATATCCCATGATGCAAGGCGGTAAGTATCCAGATCTCGTTTGCCGCTTCGCTGATGAGGTCCTCCTTTTACTAGCTCCTGGTAAGTGTTTTATATAATACTATATTTGCCCCTTTTTCACTTTAAAACTTTATATTTAACGTTTTTAGTTTATATTAAGCCCTTTTCTGACTAAAATTTCCCTCACTCATTAACTTTTTTAGTCAGGCCTTCTCCCATCCCCCTGTTAGGTGTGTGTGTGTGTGTGTGAGAGGTTAGTTATCTATATATATTTTTTTGGGATAACTTGTTCTTTGGGACTGTGTTGTGTGTGTTTTCTGCAACCATGTCCAAGGAAAGGGTCTCAGGCTTTAAGAAGTGTGACTCGTGCTGTCAGAAGATGTCTCTGACAGATGGTCACACTTCTTGCTTATACTGCCTGGGACCTCTCCACCTGCAGGACTCCTGTGCGATTTGTCATTCCTTTAGCCAGAGAGTCCTGCAGGAGAGGAGAAACAAATTAATTTTAAGGGTTCTTCTTAAACCGGAGGGCTCTCCGGCTAAGTCGGCTCCGAGTAAGACTTCCAAGTCTTCCAAGGCCCAGGCTTCGGTGTCTAAGCCTGCGGCCTCGGTTCCGACTCTTTCTGAGTCGAGATCGGCTCGGCTGGAGCGATCCTGGTTCAGAGAACCTTCGGCACCGATGGCTGTCGGTGCCGATCTGTTCAGTCACATCGGTGTCGGCTCCGACTGGTTCCGACCACCATGTGGCTCAGGCTTCGGTGTCAGCGCCAACCGGCTCCGACACCCTTACTTTTATGTCTGTATCGGCTCCGGCCGGAGCCGATGCATCAAGACCTTCTGTCGGTGATGAAAAGTCCTCGGCTCCGACTGCATCGATGGTTTCGTCGGCTCCGATGGTTCCTTCGAGGAAGAGGTCCAGGTCCCTTCCTTGGAACCGATACTCTCGGCTCCGGCCTCACCTCTCCTCTCGGAACGGAGCCGATCATCTAGATCATCCAGGCTTTCTGACCATGATTTAGAGAGGGTGGTCAGTAGATTATTGAAATCACAGGCACTGGCCCAGATGCTACATAGTCCGTCTCAACAGACGACTATTAGTCCACACCCTATTGCAGTTCCTCCTTCGACTCTACCTCAGAGTTTGGAGCTGGAGTCTTTGGGAATAGTTTCTGCTATGGCTGAGGGGCAGATACCCCTTCTGCTCCCTCAGCATCTACTCTTATCTCCTCTTGAGACCTTCCTTAAAGGGATTCGGTGGTCGGGCTTCCTGGTCTCCTCCGAGGGGTGAGTGGCATTGGACCCTTGTCCGACCCCGCTCTTCCCCTTGAGCCTCGGCCTTGGTGAGCTCGGCTCCGACATCTGCCTCGGAGCCTTCCCTTTTGGTGGGCCCTGGAGTTCGGTTCTTCGAACGGGTTCTCTCGGACCTCCTGGGAGGGAGCCGAGGTGATGAAGAGTGTGCTGGCCACTGGACTCAGCCAGCAGTCTGTTCCCTTAGCTCCTCCCTCACGGTGCCTGTCGATATCTCTGCCATCTCTCTTGCTCCGGACCCAGAGATCCTCCGCCTCAGGTTTCCCCACTGGGAAGAACCCCTCTTCCGAGGATTCTCCTGATCAGTCAGGGGATCCTCAGCAAGAGGACTTGTAAGAGGAAACACGAGACTCCCTGAGTCTATCACTTCAGATACCGACTTAGATGAGTCGGAGGGATCTAGATCCCCTCTGAGGATGTCTCCTTTCAGACATCCTAGAACTCCTTAAACAGAGGGGAAACTCGCCCTCCAATAATCCCTCTGAGGATGGGTCGGTATACCTAGAGGCGTTTGGATCTCGGCCCTCCACCTCCTGGGTGTCTCCGCCTTTCGACCCCCTTATGCAGGTTATTGCTCAAAAGGCTTGGGCCGCTCCTGACTCTGTAGAGCCAGTCCCTAGGAGGCCATCTAAATTTATTACTGCCCCGGATAAGCAATTCCTTATGAAAGGTGTCCCTGCTGATGCCATGGTGGTGGTGGCTGCCACTAAGAAGGAACTTGCAGATCCTTCCGTACCTGTCCATCCTCCTAATAAGGACTCTAGGACCATGGATAGGTATGGTAAGCGGATGTTCTCTTCAGCGACCTTTGCTATGCGCGCTGAACTACTTATGTCACTTCACCAGACTCCAAAGGGACATCCTTAAGGAGCTAGGTGAAGTAGTACAGGATCCCACAGCTGCAGGGGCTCAAGAAAAATTGCTTCGCAGCTAGGAACCCTTAATTCTATTGCTAACTCCTCCATGCGACTGATATCATATGCAGCAGATGGAGCGAGTAGGGCCGCAGGTACAGGTGTGGCTCTTAGACGCCAAGCCTGGATGCGGCTCTGTAATTTTGCAGATCCCTTTAAGGCGTCCTTCACAAACTCTCCCTTTGATGGGTCAGCTTTGTTTGGCCCTCAAGTGAAGGATACATTGACCAGGTGTGAGCAGGACGGCAAGACTCTTTCTGCCGTGAGGTCCGTTTTCCACCTTCTAGACCTTACCTAAAGGACAGAAGGGTGGCAAAATGTGGTTCCATAAATCCCAAGGAGTCACGCCGGATACACGTGGTCAGTTTACCCCTAGTGGCAGAGGGGTAACAATAACAGACGCTCTAGAGGCAGAGGGGTCCACAAAACCAGGGAAGCAGAGAGCCTCTCTGACAAGCCCTTTCAGCATCCCTGAGATGTTGCCCGACTGTCCATCCTTGGAGGCAGTCGGGTGAAGACTATCGCTGTACCCAGAAGCCTGGCGTTCCCTCACTCAAGACAGATGGGTACAGTCGATCATATCCGAGGGTTACAAAATTCCTTTCGAGGAAAGTCCCTTCTCTCACTCAAATTCCCTTCCAGATGTACCACCCGGTCTAAGGGAAATTGCAGAGTTAGAAGTATTAAACTTCTACAAAAAGAGCCATTCAGCCAGTTACAACAGACCATTCAGAGCCCGGAATCTACTCAAGGTTCTTTTTGGTCCCCAAAAACACGGGAGACTGGAGACCAATATTGGATCTCAGCAGACTCAACAAGTCTGTGAGAAAGACAAGATTCCGAATGGTCACACTTCAGTCAATTCTGCCCTTCCTAGAGAAAGACAACTGGATGTGCTCAATAGATCTTCAGGATGCGTACTATCACATAAAAATTCACAGGTGCTCCAGAAGGTTTCTCCGCTTTCAGCTGGGGTCCAGTCACTTCCAATTCATAGCCCTGCCCTTTGGTCTCACTACAGCCCCCAGAGTGTTCACCAAATGTATGGCAGTGGTCACGGCTCACCTGAGACGTCAAGGATTCCAAGTGTTTCCGTATCTCGACGACTGACTCCTTTCAGCCACCACCAGGCATCAACTTCTTCAAGCCAGGGATTACACAATAAATCTTTGCACTCAATTGGGAATTTCGATCAACTACGAAAAATCCTCCTTATTGCCCTACCAGTCTATTACTTTCATAGGCGCAAACTTAAACACTGTTCGATTGTCAGCTACCCTCACAGATCAAAGAATCTCAGACATTCAAAGTCACGTGAGGATCATCCTAGCCAGCAAGAAAGTACAAGCCAGAATGGTTCTAAAGGTGTTGGGCCTCATGGCTGCAGCCATTACCCTTCTTCCCCTGGCCCGCTTCTATATGCGCCTGCTTCAGTGGATGTTGTTCACTCAATGGTCTTACCAACAACTTCCGATGCATCACCAAATACTGGTGACACAGATTTGCAGGAATCATCTTTCATGGTGGATTACTTCTCCCCAGGTTCACCAAGGCAGACCCTTTGTACCCCAGCCCGGTAGCCACTGTCACCACGGATGCCTCCCTGATCGGGTGGGGGTCATTATCAGGGCAGGATGGTTCATGGGGCGGGCAACCGTTCAATACCACCTGCACATAAATGTCCTAGAGATGAGAGCAGTGCTTTTAACGTTGCAAGCCCTCAACGACTTTCTTCCCTTAGGGACAATTGCAGTCCACACAGACAACATGTCTGTAGTATGGTATATCAACAAACAGGGCGGAACCAAGTCCTACCCCTTGTGTCGAGAAGCTCTCAGACTTTGGCAATGGGCGATCTCCTCTCATCGGTTTCTGGTAGCAACGCATATCCCTGGGAAAACCAACATTTTAGCGGACAGATTGAGCAGAGCTATTCTCATGCCTCACGAGTGGTCTCTCAAACAATCTATAGTAGAGGAGATTTTTCTAGATTGGGACCGCCCATGTTGCGATCTTTTTGCTACTCCCCAAAACAGCAAATGCCCAGACTTCTTCTCTCTCTCCCCACTGCCAGGCCATCCCCCCAGAGACGCTCTAACCCAGGATTGGCCCCAGGGACTTCTTTATGCCTTTTCTCCTTTTCCTCTGATTCCACAAGTACTCCAGAAAGCCACCGTTTTGAGAGCCAAAATGATTCTCATTGCTCCCTATTGGCCTCGACAGATTTGGTTTCCGTTCCTACATCGTCACCTTTTGGTGCAGCCGTGGCATCTGGACCCAGTGCCAGACCTTCTGATTCACCAATCGGGTCAGCTGCACCGGTCTATCCCTTCTCTCAACCTCACAGCATGGTTGCTCCACTTCCTTCCTTAGCCAGGCTTCCTATGATCTCTAATCCTGTTAGAGACATCATAGTAGCTTCCTAAAATCCTCTACTAGGAGGATTTATACTAGCAAATGGAAACGTTTTCTTATTGGGCAAAAGCCAAAAATATTGATCCCTTTACTGCTCCAGTACAAGCAGTTTTGGATTTCTTAGCGGAAATCTTTCACGCGGGCTTCTCTTCCTCCACGGTCAAAGTTCAGTTGGCTGCTATCTCGAACTTTCATGTCGGGTTCGCAGATCACAACATTATGTCCCACAGGCTTTGTAGAGCCTTCTTAAAGGAATTTTCTCCTGAAACCTCCAATCAGGAGTCCTCCTCCTCAATGGGACCTAAATTTAGTGCTGACATCCTTGATTCTTCCTCCCTTCGAGCCAGCTGTTTCATGTTCCCTGAAATTTCTTTCATGGAAAACTATTCCTGGTTGCTATTACTTCGGCTAGGAGGGTATCTGAACTTCATGCTCTCTCTGTTCACCCCCCCTATTTAGTCTTCCACAAGGACAGAGTATCATTGAGAACTAATCCGACCTTTTTGCCTAAGGTCGCCTCAAAGAGTAATTTGAATCAGGCTATTGATCTTCCTGTATTTTTCCCAAACTACTCAAACAGATCGGAACAAAAGTTACATTACCTTGATGTTCACCACCAACTCAGATATTATTTGGACAGAACAAAACAATTCAGAAAATCCGATCAACTCTTTGTTTCTTATGCTGATAACAAAAAAGGCCTTCCTGTCTCAAAAGTGACCTTATCTAGATGGCTTTCTTCTGTCATCTCTGAAATTTATCAGCTCAGGGGAAAACAGCTGTGCTCGAAACCTAAGGCGCATTCAACCAGAAGCTTAGCCACTTCCACAGCTTTTCAAGCTAGACTTCCATTAGACACTATTTGTGCAGAAGCCACTTGGGCCACTCCTCATACCTTTGTTTCTCATTACAAATTGGATTTGGCCTCCAGGGACAGAGCCAGTTTTGGCTCTACAGTTCTCAAGAGTCTGTTCCATTGAGCCACCCAGGATAGAGGTGCTAGGGACGCGGTCCCATCAAGCAAGAATGAAGGCGAGATTGACAACTTAACATTGAGAAGTTATGTACCTACCATAACGTTCCATGTTAGTTGTCTTCTCTCGCCTTCTTTCTTGCGACCCTCCCTCCATCCCCCTGGCCTGGACAGACCTTTTATCTCTACATGGAAGAATGTTTCTTAAGACCATACAGTGCTGGTCCTCCAAAACCATCCTTCAGGCTTTTCTCTCCTTCTTTCTTCCTTGGGAAGTTTTTTTTTTATGCTAGGTGTTATTGCCTATAGACAACAAACGAGATCTGGGTACTTACCGCCTTGCATCATGGGATATGGGGCTGCCTCGAGCTGGTAAAAGTGACTCTCGAGCTTAGCAAGTGCCGAGTCAGAGCCGAGGATCGGCTCCGAACCCATCAAGCAAGAAAGAAGGCGAGAGAAGACAACTAACATGGAACGTTATGGTAGGTACATAACTTCTCATTTCTTGGCATTGAGCTTGAGCCCATGGCTCTGGCACCAAGCATCTGTTTCTGTAAGGCCCTTTTGTAGAGTATCCACATCATTTGGGGATTCAATAATGGCTCCCAGTTTGCAGTCATCTGCGTACTTTGTTAGCCAGAGTCCTTTAGTGTTGGCCTGTACTTCAGAGAAGTAGATGCCAAACAAGAGCGGTCCCAGGACTGAACCCTGAGGTACTCCACTTGTCACTTGCCTGGAGCTGTATTTGGAGTCGGCTACTTTTACAGTCTGGGTTCTGTCAGTAAGCCAGTTAGCAAAAGAAGTAAGAAAACAGTCTGGTGAAGAATATTAGGGACAGACAGGAAGAAGGTAAGAGGAAATGAAGACATCCAGCAAAGAGGTAGATGGATTGTGTTGAAGAAGATCTGCGACAGTCAGGGATGAGCGCTGAAGAAGGCTGTATTTGTTTTTTGTATTATTTTTAAAGACTGTAAAATCATTGTTCTTAAAACGCTTTCTAATACTTTGTAGCTTTACTCCATGGGCCTCTGCTAACAGTGGTCTCCTACCCATTCGGACGTTCCTGGTAATCAAAATGTAAATAATCATCATCAGCCCCCTTTTTCTACATGGGGTCAGAGTATCTCTCTCAATTCAGTGCCACACTCATGCCTTCATCTGCGCTCATCCCTGACTGTCGCAGAACATCTTTTACACAATCTATCCACCTCTTTGCTGGATGTCCTCGCTTCCTCTTACCTTCTTCCTGTCTGTCCCTAATATTCTTCACCAGACTGTCTTCTGCTTTTCTGCATGTGTGTCCAAACCACTGTAATCTGTTCTCTTTTATCTTTTCTGCAATTGGAGCTACTTTGGCTTCGGCTCTTATGTCCTCATTTCTTTATCTGTCCCACAGTGTGCATCCTACCACCCTTCTCAGGCACTTCATTTCCATCACCTCTAGCTTCTTCAACTATTCTGCCTTTACTGCCCAGGTTTCTGTACCATACAGTAGTACTGGTCACACCACTGTCTTGTGCACCTTACTTTTCAGCTTCTTTGGCATAGAATACACCTGACACATTATGCCAGTTCACTGCAGCCCCTCAGATTCTAGCTTTGACCTCTTCATTCAGACTTCCATTCTCCTCAACCACCCCTCCCAGATACTTGAAGCTGTTTGCCTGTTCCCCTATCTTCCCTTTTATCTGAATTCTCAGCTTTTTCTGATTTCCCAAATTTGATGCCATTACCGCTGTCTTATCTGAGCTTAGTTTTATCACATGTGCCTTCAGTTTTGTATTCCATTCCCCTATCCTTTGCTGAAGTTCTTCCTCAGAGTCCGTCTGTAATGCCACATCATCTGCATACAGTAGCTTTGTTGATCTATCCCCTCCATTCTGTTTGCTAATGTAGTCCATTACCAGTATGAACAGCAATGTTGTGTTCACCCACTCCCACTGAGAAAACCCTCTATGAGGCGGAACACTGTTCATACTTGAGTCATTGTTTCCTTGTACATAGCCTGCATTAATTCTACCAATGTTTCTGGGACTTTGAATGACCACAGTACTGCCCAGATCAGCTTTCTTTTGACCTTATAATATGCTTTCTGTAAGCCTAGGAATGCCCAGTTGGACTCGTTCCTCATCTCTAGGTTTTTCTCAACTATTTTTCTCCCTGCAAGCATTGGGTCAGTTGTGCTGCATCCTGATCTGAATCCTAACTGCTCATCGCCCATCTTACATTCTACTGCTCTGTGTATGCATTTACTTTCATGCAATGTGACAGGACTTTGATAGCTCTGCACTGCCCACAGTTGTGGATGTCCCCTTCATTCTTATACACTGGCATGAGTACGTTTATTCTCCAGTCATCAGGGATACTCCTTTCTGTCCACACTAGTAGTACCCTCAGGATCCATTTCTCCCCTGTCTCGCCCAACATCATCTGCTGTGACCTCATCTATGCCTGCTGCTTTCCCTGATTCATCTTCCTTAGTGCCATTCTTACTTCTTCTAGGGTGGGCTGCTCTTCTTCTCTCATTGTAGACTGTTTCTGTGTGGTTTTCTTCATTCAGAAGTTGCTGGAAATACTCCTTCAATCTGCCTTTGAGGTCCTGTGGACTGATGAGCAGGTTGTTGCTGGCATCCCTTATGAAGGGTGTCTGCCTATCTTCTTTATCTTTCTGTCTTTGCCTTCCAACCTGATATAGTTTCTTTGTACCACTTACTGAGTCACTTTCCAGAAGTTGGTAGAGTGCCTCCGATGCCCCATTCTTTGCTATTCCTTTCTTAGCTTCTGTGTTAGCCAACCAGTATTCCTTCCTAGCCCGTTTGTTTTTTTCTGCTTCCCATTTTTTCCTGCACTCCTTTCTTTTGATCCCTTCCTGGACTTCTGCATTCTACCGCCAGCTTTCCTTATGTACCTTATTTCCATACCTGGCTCAGTCACATATCTGTTCTGTAGTCATATCACATGCTGTTTTGAGGCACTGCCATTCTTCTTCAGTTCTACCTATTTCCTCCTCTTCCTGGGGTGATAGAGCCTGGAATAATCCCTTGAACTGTTGAATTTTCTCTCCAGTCATCTTCCTGGTCTTCAGCCTAGTCCCTGTTGAACTTAGAGCCTTCCCTGACCACTGCTTGAGCTGATTGTGGGAACCAGTGGTTTGTGCTGTGGGCTGACTGTTTCACTGGGGATGACTGCAATCATGGATTCTACCCCAGTGCCTTTTCCTTACTAGGAGGTAGTCTACCTGATTTGCATGTTGGCTACTCTTGTACGTGATCTTGTGACTGTCTTTCTGAACCCTGTGTTGGCTACTATCAAGCCATTTGCCAGACAGAAGTCTAGAATGACTTCTCCTCCTTTATTCTTGTTACCCCACCCATGTGTAAATAAATACATAAAGAAAACAAAAATACCCATTACAGTGTACACTCTGTGTGTGTGTGTGTGTGTGTGTGTGTGTGTGTGTGTGTGTGTGTGTGTCTGTGTGTGTCTGTGTGTGTCTGTGTGTGTGTGTGAAGTATTAAGATTGAAATAAAGAATGATATGAGAAAGTGGCTTTGCGACAGCAAGTGCAACTTTGTAAGGACCTCCATGAGAACTGAGTACCCTATTTGAAGTTCATGTAGCAAAGCAGATGTCACCTGTACTTATGAACAGAAATGGTAGTATTGAAGGTTTCTGAATCCCACATTTGAAAGGTTATTATGCACAGGAATATCAACAAAGTAAACATGATGGCAAAATCTAATAGGAATGCATACAAAAATCAGCACACATATACCACAAAGATGGCCAGTGGGAGGTTGGATCAAAAGAAAAGGGTGGAGCAATTCATATTCCTCAGAGCAAAGGGCAAAGCTGTAACATCCAAGTACACACCAGCCAGCAAGTGTACAAACATTGACAATGGCAACCAACACTGCATCAAGCAAAACTTATAAGAGTTTGTCTAAAGATAGAGCTTGGATCAGTTATGCAGATAAAGCCCCATTCAGATTTTTACGTATTTTATTTAATAGATTCATAGGTAGGTACTAGGCTATCTGCCCGAAGGCATTTATAAGCCTAGCCAGAATGCGTTGGCTTTCCCTGCCCCCTTAGATTAGTTCCCTGTGCCTCTGTCCAGCAGAGCCACTGAAGTGATCCCTGGGGTAAACTTTCTGTTTCCCATCCACTCGTCAAGGTTTCTTTTGAAGAGTGTTAGCGAGGAGCTCTGCCTAATGTAGATTGGAATCTTGTTCCAAAGCATGGGAAGTCTCTAGGACAGGAATCTATCCCTCCAGCATGTCATATTTATTGTTGTGGTGAGGTTTAGACCCCTAGTGCGTGTGGCTCGACGGGATAAGGTTTTCTTTAGGTGGAGCATGTCCATCAATTCTGGGTTGGACATGGCCTTGTATGTCAGGCAGAGATCACCTTTGAGTAGGCGGTATGCAGCCGAGTACAGCTGGAGTTTCTTCAGTCGAGCTGCATAGGGCATCTGTTTGAGGCCAGTGATCCTCTTGGTGAGGTACTTCTGTGGTCTTTCCAGCTGTTGCAGGTGTCTTGTAAGGTACATCCCAAATGGGGCGTTGTACTCTATGATGGGTCTGATGAGTGATGAGCAGAGGGGCGCAATGACCTCTTGATCTGGATGCAAACCCTTTTGTGATTAGGTGGGCCACATAGAAGGATTTTCTAACCACTTTGGCAATGTGATTATCAAAGGTGAGATTACTATCTACTTGGGTCCCCAGATCCCTTATTACGTCTTCCGTATTTAGGGGACTACCACCTATGTGGTAGTTTGTGGGTAGTTTGTTTTTTCCAAAGGGGATGACTATGCACTTTTTGGCATTTAGCTTGAGGCCATGATTTTGACACCAGGTATCCGTCTCAGTGAGACCCTTTTGGAGGATGTCTGTGTCAGCTGAAGAGTCAATTAAAGCCCCTAGTTTGCAGTTGTCTGTGAACTTGGTCAGCTGTAGTCCTCCTGTGCTTGCCTATACCTCTGAGATGTATATGCCGAACAGGAGGGGTCCCAGGACTGTGCCCTGGGGAAAGCCACTTGTAATCGGTTTAGAGTTGGACCTAGCTCCCGCAACTCTCACCATATGGGTTCTGTCCATGAGCCAGTGGTTATCTTTGGAGTCCTTGCCAATTTTTCTTTTGAATCTTGCCTTGGATGATTTTATGAGGGATCGTAGTTTCTTGCTGATACTGATCAGGGATGTCTTCCCTTCTTGGGATTTTACTCTTTTCTGTACTAGCTTCCTCCTCCCATTGTATAGCTTGTTTATGGCAGGAGTCCACCAGACTGGTTTCCTTTTCTTGGAGGAGTGAGTCTTGGTTTTGCTTGGGATAGCATGATCCATGCATTATTGTAGGTGCCCATAGAATGCATTAGTAAAGGATTTTGCAGCTTGGATAATGTTATCCTTTAGCATGGTGCTTTGAAACTTTCCACCTCGGTCTTAAGTAACGTGAAGTTTGCTTTTGAAAAGTTTTACACGGTGGTTTCCTTGTCCGGGGGTGGGGGCAGAATGTGGATTTGTTTATGGTCAGATCTAACCAGCGAGGGGTTGACCTTCGGTGTGGAACACCAGTTGCCCGTGTTGGTGATGACCAGGTCCAATATGTTGTCACCTGTGGTGGGAGTGTTGACCAGTTGAACCAAGGCCTTTGAGTTTATAAATTCTAGGAAATGTTGGGCAAGGGAGTTAGTACTTGAGTAGTTCTCCCAGCTAATGTTTGGGTAATTGAAATCACCCAATATTAGGGTGTTTGGTAGGACCTTTATGATTCCCAGTGTTTCCAGAAACACTGAATAGGGGTCCTGGGACATGGTGGGTGATCTGTAGCAAGCTACAATTTGAATTGCAGTTTTGCCAGTTGTTAGTTGCATGTGGATGATCTCTGAAGCATCGTGATGTGCCACTAAACTGGAGGTTTGGGTATCCTTGATGAATATGTATACGCCCCCACCTTTTGTATTTCGGTTTGGGTTCTGTGGCCGAAATGTATGGTATGAGTTGTAGCCTGGTAGTGCTGAGGTGCTCTCTGGAGCCTTAAACCAAGTTTCTGTTACTGCACATATATCGATTTTCCCCATACTGAGGAGTGCCTCGAGTGTGTGTATTTTGAGGTTTAGACTTCTGGCATTGAGTAGCATTACCCCCAGTTTTTTGTTACTTGTGCTGTTTACAGCAATGGGTTTGTCTTTTGAGCCGTGCCTAAAAAAAGCACTATGGGGGTGGCAAGAGCCTTGGCCAGTATTCAAAAGCCTAAGGGTGACAGGTGCAAGCTGTCTCTAGCGATGCAGCGTGGCTTGTCTAGCATGTCATCCCAGGTGGACAGACACTGGATCCCCTTTGAATGACACCAGAAACATAGCCAATTGTTGAAATTGAGAATTTTTTTCTTTATACCATGGTATCATTCCTGGTGAGGGCAGGATGCTGGTCAGGGTCATAGAGGCCTGGGCTACATGATCAGAGAGCTCTTCCATGCCTCTTTTCATCTAGTCCAGGGAGGTACGGCTCGGGTCATTCACACCAACATGGACAATGACAGAGTCATATTTGTACTTGTTCTGGAGTGACCTGAGTACTTGTGTTATGTGGCGGATCCTGGCACCCGACAGACAGCTAACAGTAACCTTCTCCTTATTCAGCCTAGTGACTGGGACGTCAGTGTGCCTGACTATAGAGTCACCTATTACTAGTATGTTGGGTATGTTATTTTGCCTTAAGGGCTGTGATTGCATGGCACGCTGGTTTTGTGAAGTATGTGTTTCATGGTTTGTGTTGGGGGTGGTGGTTGCTTGGATGTTTGCTCTGGAGGTTTCTGTTGCTTTTGCAGATTTTTATTTAGAGCCTCCAAGTATGTTTTCCTGTATTTACCTGTGTTTGTTGCCGGTGCTGGTTTAATGTGTCTATGCGAGACTGGTGGTGTGATGCAATTATTTCCCTTCTTCTCTTAACTGTTTGATCCAGTCTTGGGTTGAGAAAGCTTAGCCTCCAGTTTGGCTGTATAATTGCATCTCTCGCATGTATCAGTGATGGTGGTAGGAGGAGGAGAGGGTTGTCTTTTTACATGAGGCGGTTGTAATATTGCCTCAAAATGCTCAGATTTACCAGTTGGACTGGAAGAGTACACCTGAAACTGCCCTTTGGACATGCCTGGATAGGTACAGTGAACTGTTTTGCTGGATGGCTGGTAAGGTCGAATAGAGAGCCTTGTCCTTCTGTGCAGTACAGGAGGGTCTAGTACTAGGGTTTATAAGTGCTTGCTATGAGTTTTGAGCAAATGCTGGGCTGAGAAATGAATGGCTTGAGTGCTTAAGTTCAAAGTGTGTCTAGTTCCAAGGGAAAAATTGAATAGAAGACTTTGTGGAGCCGGGAATAGTTATACCCTAGCTAATCAGCACTGCCCAGCACGCAAAACCGGGCAAATGCGGTATTTATAGCAGGGAAATGAAAGAGAGAGAAATTAGCCCAAAATGGCCAATAAACTACTAATTTCTGGGCTGAAACCACTCCTCCAGGGACTGATAGGCTGCTGAAAGCTCCCCTCTCTCACAGGTGAACAGAGAAACTTCCTTCTATCCAAGTAAGGTATGGGCAAACACAGAGATTTGTAACACAGCCGTGAATTCAGCACTAATGTGAAAACTGGACTATATTAGCTTAGAAATGTGGAAAACGTTTTTTTTTGTTTGTTTTTTTTTTTTTTTTTTTTTTCCAGAAAATAAAGCAGATACAATAAAAAAAACTCTTTAAATGCACAGAAAAAGGATACTTATTGTTATATATTGCAGATCAGAGTTGTAGTCAATGCCCCTAGTGATAAAGTAGGAAGAAACACAAATACAGTAAAAGCAGATGAATAAAGTGCAATTTTTTTATATATATAAAACAATAGAAAATGAACAAACTGATTTAAACACGTTACGCAATTAACCAGAAAAAAGCTCAAAAGTGAGCCCTGTTTCAGCAGTCCTCAATCAGACAAGTTCTAACTGCACACTCCTGCTACTAGGGTGCAGGGGAACCTTCTCCAAAAAAAGATGGCCTGGATCAGTGCTCAAGTTATACAAACAAGTTATACAAACAAAGCTAGATTCAGCAGGCCTGAATCTGGTCTATGCTACAGCAACAAGGCGCACCAATTTCAGAAAGAAACAGTTCAAATATGCAGGCACAGTAAGCCTGTGATCAGAAATTCCCAGCTCAGAAGGGCAGAATCCAGCCTCTCCTCCCACAAGAGTGCAGACCACATACCCTCAATGTAGAATAACTGGCCTGAAGCCCAAATGCTTAAGCCAGAACTAATACACTTTTAGAATAGCAGACACTGGGCCTTCAATCGGCAATTCCCAGCTTAGAAGGATGTAAGCTACCTGTTCTGCCACAACAGTGCAGACCACAAACCTTCTTAATGTAAACCAACCATATGAAGCCCAAGTGCTTAAACCAAAAGACTTAGAATAACAGTTACAATTTAATCAGGCTACTACCAAGCAGTAATAAATGCTGCGGTAGCGTTGTCGCCTCACAGTAACACCTTGTCCTGTTCGATTCTCAGCTAAAGCGTGTTCTGTGTGGAGACATGTGTGAGTGGGCATACCTTCGTTGAAGGTTGTACATCAGGGCTGGCAACTCTGTACGTTAAAATCTACTGCCAATCATTAGCGGACTGGAGTTCCGCTGTGGCAACCCCTAATCGGGAAAAGCCGAAAGATACAACAACTTTTAAGAAAAGGAAAATAAAGTAGGAGGAAACACAAATACAGTAAAAGCAGATGAATAAAGTGCAGTTTTTTTAAGTGCAAGGAGAGAGGAAGGAAGAACCTAAGTGGGTTGTCCTTCTCAAATCTTCTCTCTGTTTTAAGTAGAGTGAACACTAGACTCAGAATATAATCTCACTGTACTTGGTTAAGTGAGCAAATGAGATGGACCAAGGATGAGTGTTCTAATACAGACTTACAGGAGGGGTGGGCAATTCCAGAGCCACCAACACTAATATCAACACAAGAACCGGGAGGGAGGGTAGAGAACTAACTGCAGAGAGAGAGACAGCACACTGTTCAGAAACACAATTAGGAAACAGAAAAAAATAAAAATACAGTACTTTTAAAACTGCAAGTTTGTACTTAACAGAAGACTAAAATACACTACTGCAAGTTTTACTTAACTTCAGCTTTTAATGCAGATGTTTGTAGCCAAGCAAGTCTCTCAGAAGTTGAGCATACTTTGACATTTGTTTACTGGAAAAGTCCAACTGGGCCTCAGGGAGAAAACCTCCATTAATACAACTTGTTTAAATGTGACATTACTAACATACAATTAGTATTGTAGGAAAGAGAAAAAAAGTGCACAGTGGAGTAAGTTGGTATAACAGCTTCACAGTATGTAAATTTCCATTTTAAATGTAGGATAACATAGCATTGCATGTAGTCCTAGCTATTTGGGAAAGTGTGATGTAGATTATAAGTAGAATGAACAGAGGTGGAAACATGAGAATCTGAAGAAAGGAAGAGGGGTAAGTAGTCAAAACATCATGAAGCAGGAATATTATCCACCTGGGGTCGGCCAGATATCTTAACAGCTACAAGTGCATAAGTTGTGTGAAACATTGACCCTGGCTTTCAGTTCAGGAAGATGCTAGCCAAGTAACAGGTATCATGCTGAGCTGATGAATTGATTATACAGACATCACGATTCCTCAGTGAGTGAATGAATGCAAATCATTGTTCACCAAAAACAAAGAAGGTGTGATACATATGCATGGGAACTCTAAGTCAGAGAAAATGGCCTAAGATTTACAGGCGTCTCAACAATGGCATTAGCTGAAGTGTTATAAATATCAAAGGAAGCCAGTTTTTAAACTGCAGATCCACATTAATATTCACATGGTATTTGTGTCCTAAGTTACATCTAAGGAAGTACTGGACACTTTAAAGTATCTGAAAAGACATATACATGTGCAGTTATGCAAGCTGTATCCTACTGCCAAGAAATACATTTCTGTGTATTTTAGTAAACCTCTTATTACTTGAGGAAAAATTGCTAGACATCATAATGGAAATAAGAGAGATTAGGGTTAATATCAATACTATGTGCTACCAACTGACCAGCAATTACTGGTTTCCTTGTGCGGCTGTGTCCATATAGACTGCTTATACAAGATGGAATGCAGGCATCTTGCTCAACAGATGAATTGATTATGCATGCAGACATTGTTACTCCTCAGTGAACGACTGCAATTGACTGCTCACCAAAAGGTGGTGAAGGAGGTGGTGTGATACATATGCATGGGAACCCTAAGTCAAAGGGAATGGCTCAGCATATTTAGAGGCATCTTAACAGTAGCATCAGATGACCTGTGATAAATATCACACAGCACGTCAGTGTTTAAACTGAAGGTGGACAATAATATTCACATTGTACCTCTATTCCCCTACCAAGAAAACTGGCATGTTCAAGACAGGGAGATGTGAGGTCATCTCTGACTTTGTTAATGAATTTTTCTCACATGAAGATGGGCCAGTGCTATCAAGAATCTTGGATGCCATCAATCCAAGAATTTTTGATAATTATTTTGCCGAAGTGACTTTCCTCTTGGAGAATCCCAGAAACAAAGTATGGTAAAACAGGATATTGTCGTCTTGAAGACATGCCATTCTGTTGGGGGAGCCAATTACACACTCCAGAAAGACTAGTCTTTGTGAGGATGTCAAACGCAGCTTGCAGAGGTTTAACTTGAACCTCAGTTAGTACAGCAAGCTCTAGACCTTCTTGTGTACACAGACTCTGTACAGATCAGAAAGCTCTACAAGTATGAAACATGTGGATGCCTAAAGTACAACAGTGAGTCACTACCAAAACAAGGTATTTTGTAAATGCTTGACGTGCATTAGACAGCCCAAAGGGAAGTGCAGAGAACTGATAGTGTGAACCAAACACAACAAATCGTAAAAATCTCCTGAAGCGATAAACAATGAGAACATGATCATATGCGTCCTTCAAGTCCAGGGTCACCATAAAGCAGTGGCCCATCAACAGGGGACGCACTGTCTGCAGAGTGAGCATGTTGAACATGGATACCGTAGCAAACATATTCAAAAGGGAGAGGTCCAGTACTGGTTTCCACGACAGCTCTTTATATGGAGACCAGGAACATTCTGGACTAGTAGCCTCTCATGCTTGCCCAAGGAAGGACCATAATCAGTTCCCATGATCCTTGAGTCCAGTATTCATTGGAGAATAGGAGGGAATAAGAAAGTCTGGTCGAGCAGATGAGGGGGAACCCCTTGAATGGGGGTAGATGCTCTTTCCTCTGTTGTCTGTAACCCCAGCTGACAATGTTGAGCAGTTGAGCCCCCAGTTGTCAGAAACCTTGATAAATGCATCCTGTAATCAACTGTCTCAACAATTGTTCTAGCCATAGCCACCCTCTTACGTAGGAAAATGTCAGAATGTGCTACCCCATACCTCTCAAGTGTACCTCATTACGAGGAACATTCCTCATTTTGGGTCTTAAAAAGCCCATGTTCCTTAAAGTTTCACATTGAAAGAGTATGTCACACATTCAGACTTAGGAATTTTTTAACTGAAATCTATGGCAAATAGTACTGAATCATATTAATACATTAAAAGAACATTTCATAAATATAAAGTAGCACATTTTAACCATCCAGTGAGCTTCCTAGTTGAAGTTGTTACTAAGCTGTAAGTAGATGTTTAACGTTTTGCCCATTTGTTCCACATTATGAGAGGCAATGTTCCTCATTTTGTAGATAGAAGGTTGAGAGCTATGTGCTACCCTACCCACATGGTGGGTCTTCTGTCTCTTTTTAGAATGCACTACTCATAGCTCTCAGTTGTGGAGACTTTTGCAGAATGACCACATTTCTGACTCATATTGTAGTCCATTTCCCAGAAAATCACTGAGGACTGAAGTCATAAAATGGCAGCCATTTGATCTTCAGACTTAATTTCCTTCAGAAAATTCATGCTAATGCAATACCTGTTATTCTATCAACTTTCTAAGCATGTGAGAGCAATATTTAAAAAAGTGTCCCTATGTTTGGGCCTTTGTCCCACCCCCCCCCGCATTATTTGTGACGTTGTCCTAATTTCCTGCTTTAAGAGGTCGTTAGGTATGCCACTAGTCTAGTCTAGTGGGAAAATCCCAGGGGGGAGATGCACCAACACTGGAAATGCACCCATATCTGAAAAAGGCAATGGCATAGGCTGCAGAGGATGTACCTGACCCTCAGGTTGTGGTACTAACACCACACCAGTGAAGACATCCATAAATATGGAGAGCCAGTAAGTCTGAATCCCATGAAAAATGAAAAGAAGTAACCAGAGCACAACTACGAGGGGGTTTTGAATAACATTGAAGCATATAGTTAAAGAATACAACAGGGAAATAAGTGTCACAAAAAAAGTATAAGAAATGCTGTACATTCCAAACAGGTGCAAAGCAGCAATCACTGACCCAGCATGGAAGACACCAGTTATAACTCTTCAGTTCTTAATGGGTGCCTTGAACATTACAATGCTACAAAGTTGATACTGTGGTTCAAACACTGACGAAAAGGTTGGACAGCTATAAAAGGTAGAGTTAATGGTTAACAGTAACATTATATGACTCCATATAGGTGTGACTCTGCAAACCACAAACGATCTAGTTTCAAACTCCTAGCTCCTTGCCACTGTCAGGGATGGCCTTTGTTCAACTGGTTCCCTACACAAAAGGGCTCCATAGTACCCTCCACATAGCACCCAGAGCCCCCATCCTGATCTACCTACACCATCCAGATTACTTTTTTCCTTCCTTTTTCTCCCATTTTGTCTTACTCTTCATTATTCCTGTATTCATTCAACACACTTTAAAGAAACCATTTCTTTACAACAAAACAATAAACAAATAAATACTGGGAAAGTGCCCCTGCTAGAGACAGACCCTAGGCGGCCGCCTAATTGGCCTTTGTGTCCATCTATGGCCACTGTATTTTGGCCTGTGTATCAGGATTCTACAAGAGGTTCTCCCGTTTGATTCTCGTCTGGAGCGCCTTCTGTCTGGAGTCTGCGTGTCCTCTCTGCCGTCAAGTGACGTTAAAGACATGCAGGTAGGTGCGATTGTGAATGGGTGAGCCTTCGTTGAAGGTTGGGCATCGGGCTGGCAACTCGGCACCGTAAAAATCCACTGCCAGTCATGAGTGGACCGGAGTTCCGCTGTGGCGACCCCTAACCTGGAAAAGCCAAAAGCCTTTTTTTTAATCAGGATTCTACAGCAAAACAAAATACAACGTGAAGGCACAGTCTTCAAGCAGACACACTCAAGAAACTTTCTAACTAAAATAAGGAACTCTAACTGCAGCAGCTCTTAAAATGAGATAAAGAAAGAAAATCCTGGAATGAAAATCTTACACAATGCAAACCACCAGAGGCCGCCATATCTTTATATATTTGGTCAACAAATGAACAAATGTATAGACTATTTTTATTTTAAAAATAGTTGAGCTGCTTACAAATATAAAAGCTCTCCACCTTTATAAAAATTAAGAATAAAGGAATGAATTAATATACAGAAATATAGCTAATTACCACCACATTATATAAAAGTTCAACCATATGACCATTAGCTATATTTGATCTTTTATATTAAATAAAATATAAAACATAAAAAGAAACAGATAGCCAAGCACCAGAAACCTCTGCAGCTGTAAAAAGTAATAACGAACAGGATACACAAAAAACTGCTGAGGATAGGCTCCAGAGTTCAAAGCAGGCAAAAAATACCAATGAAAACTTTACTGAGCAGTACTACTTTATTGCAACACACTAGCGCTTTCACGAAATGCTTCTTCAGGTGTACAAGTTGCTACAGATACCCACACCTTAAATATGCAAATAAAATAATCACATGACACACTCCAATCAATTTTTAGTGTCACAATTTAAAACAATTTAAAAAAAATTTTAATACAATAATAAATCTAATATACTATAAAAAGACATAAAAATGCATATATAAATATATAATTTGATTAATTGTCTAAAAATGTATGCATAAAAGAACATAAATTACCTAAATAGTGCTCTTTCACTGAGTACAGATTCCATAGGCATATTAATATACATACAAAGCAGGAATTACCTAAATAGAGGTCTTCTACTGAGGATAGGTTTCATAGGCACATGATCATTCAAACCATGGCCATGATTCGCTCTTAACATCACTATCCATTTAGCCTCTACCTCTTCTGTTCTAGCTCTAATGTCACCTACTCTCAAATTCTCAAAAGTCCTAGACACAACCATAAAAAGGAATTTATGCCGTTCCCCCATGCATTGTACGTGTTTAGCTAAGGCATTTGTACTACTACCTTTACCTATATGGTAATTATGCTCTCTTATTCTATCTTTCAGAGTCCGATCAGTCTTACCAATATAGAAACATTTACAGATAGTGCAGGTAACTAAATAAACAATGTGCATGGTTTCACAATTAGCCTGTACCCTAACATCATATACTTTACCCGTGTCTAACCGGGTTCTTATGTAGCTTCGGTAATCCTTGTATAATAGGGACTGTGTAATGAGATACTCTAAGGAACTTAACCTGATCATCCGTTAATAAGCCTAATTGTGTTAAACATTTTAAATGTTCAATAACTGATTCAACCATCGTCTGCATTCGAAATCTTATTACCTCATAAAAATCAACATTTTCCAGCATTTCAAGCATTAAGCAGTCATAATCTTTCCTATTAAGTAAAACAATCCCCCCACCTTTATCCACTGGTCTGACAACAAGGTTATCATCATTTTCTAAACCATACAATGCTTGAAATTCACCTTTCGTTAAATTATGTCTCCTACTACTGTGATGACTAACATTATATACTTTATACATATCAGCTAAACATATTTGCTCAAAAGCATTGACCAATGGTATAGGTTTAGGAATAAATGTGCTGGGTTTCCTCATTGAAAAATCAAAGGCATTAGCATTCTGTTTAAACGTACATTTCAACATAAGATTTCTAGTAAACATTTTAAAGTAAAAGATTATATCAGTAATGGACATGTCTACAGTAGGAGTAAACAATAAACCTTTACTTAACACATTTAACGCCATAAGAGGTAGAGGCTAAATGGATAGTGATGTGAAGAGCGAATCATGGACATGGTTTGAATGATCATGTGCCTATAAAACCTATCCTCTGTAGAAGACCTCTATTTAGGTAATTCCTGCTTTGTATGTATATTAATATGCCTATGGAATCTGTTCTCAGTGAAAGAGCACTATTTAGGTAATTTATGTTCTTTTATGCATAAATTTTTAGAGAATTAATCAAATTATATATTTATATATGCATTTTTATGTCTTTTTATAGTGTATTAGATTTATTATTATATTAAACATTTTTTTAAATTGTTTTAAATTGTGACTTTAAAAATTGATTGGAGTGTGTCATGTGATTATTTTATTTGCATATTTAAGGTGTAGGTATCTGTAGCAACTTGTACACCTGAAGAAGCATTTCGTGAAAGCGCTATTGTGTTGCAATAAAGTAGTACTGCTCAGTAAAGTTTTCATTGGTATTTTTTGCCTGCTTGAACTCTGGAGCCTATCCTCAGCAGTTTTTTGTGTATCCTAAAATATAAAACATGTATACATTTAGTTGATAGAATAGCAGGTTTGGCATCAGCATGCATTTTCATAATGCTTGAATGGGAAATCAGAAATCCACCCTGGGTCTGGCCCCCATGTCTCTAACAGACAGAGATAGATGGTGGCTATGCCCAAGCTAACATACTCCCTGACCCCACATAACCTTTAGAAACTTCCTAAGTAGCATACTCCCACCTAATAAATGTACATTATACACAGGGGCAGAATAGGGCTGGGTTGTACAGCTAGGCTAATAAATGACCTGGTTGCTGTTAGCCTAGTATGTACCTATGAAATGAGCAGCTATGTAAAACTGTACTCATGCATAACATAGGCATGTAACCAGTGAATAAGCAGTTACAAGGAAAACAATGATTTGTTTGGCTATGAGATAACTGACTCTCTTAAAATGCCACAGCATTCAGTTATTATTGTGCTGTTTTATGATTGGAAAAAGTTGCATTATATGACTATAAACTTAATCATCTTCAGTGTACACTTAATCAATAATCTAGATCCATAAGAAGACACTGTACACATAAGCACTGTGTTCTGTAACATCAAAGGTCTACCACTGATATACAAGAAAGAGAAATGTCCACACAAAATGAAATAAGCATTTGTTGCAGTGGGAAAAACACCCATGTACCCCTTCTCCTTAAGTATCGTAACAGGACCTGTGGGATATCCAAGTACAAATGGCAAATGCATTGTGAACAATAAATGTGCCCACTCCCTGTGTGCAGCCTTTAACTGCTGAGAATAATGTAGTCGAACTACAGTTCAAAAAGTCCACTTTTGTTTTGCAAATCTCCAATCTCTTGCACACCCTGTCCGAAACCTGTCAGCTGTCCAGATCCATATTTCTGCCTCATAATTTTGGTCTGCCCTTCATAAAATCTGTGGTCTTCTGGCTAAATTATTGTGGACTGAAGTTACTAAATAATGGCAGACATTTCTGTTTTACACTTCATAATCTTCAGAAAGTACAGCCTAATGCAAGGCTTTTTAATTCATCAAAACTTTCTAAGCTTATAAGAGCAATATTTAAAATCTGTCCCTGGTTTTAAGCTTTTGTCTCACCATTATATTTGTATTTGTCCAGAGTTGTTCTGCCAAGAGAGTGGGAGTATAGCTCTCAACTGTCTATGATTTTGACTATTATTTTAACTCTATCCCCCCTTAAATCCTAAAACTGTTGCTTTTGGAGAAAAGTTTAATTACTCTTAATAAATGACAATAATTAAAGTTTCAGACTTCTCTTGTTTCAGGAAATGTACATTTATTCCAATGTTCTTATTCTGTCAATGTCTCAAGCTAATAATGCTAGTAATAAAAGTCCCTGATTATTTCTGGATTTGCCCCTGATTCTTAGGTTCATAGGATGATACTAGGCTATTGGCCCAGAGGCCCCTATAAGCCTAGCCAAGAATTTCACCCATGTTCCCACAAAGTCAGCACCTGTTTTCCCTGTCCAGCAGGGACACAGGTGGGATCCCAGGTGTATATTTTCTGTTTCCCATCCAGTCATCCAGGTTCCCGAGGGCTAGTGAGGTACTCTGACATGGAGAGGAAATCTATTCCACAGATGGAGTCGTCGGGGCACAAATCTATCCCGCCAACAAATTCTATTAATGTCACAGACCAGGTTAAGACCTTTCATGTGGGTTGCGCGAGTGGAGTTTGACTTATGGATATGCAGCAACTCCGTCAAGGCTGAGTCTGAGATGGCCTTGTATGCCAGACGCAGGTCACCACTGAGCAGTCTGTATGAGACTGAGTAGAGGGACAGGGCTTTTAGCCTATCTGTATAGGATAGGTGTTTGAGAGCCTGGATTTTCTTGGTCAGGAACCTCTGTGGTCACTCCAAATGCTGCATGTGCTTGGCAAGGTACATGCCGAAGGGGGCATTGTACTCAATAAAGGAGGAGTACAGGGATGTTATGACCTCCTTGTTCTTGGATGAAATACCCTTACTTATGAGGTAGGCTATGTAGAAAGCCTTTCATACAACGGAGGCAACATGGTCAAATGTCAGGTTGCTATAAACTTGGGTGCCCATTCTCTTAAGATTTGTCCTTGATTCATTGTGGACTATGACTGGGAGGTATGTCCATCCCTCCACTGTCAACTACACAAAACCTGGTATCAGCATAAACATTTGGAATGCCTGATAAAAGGAATAAAAAACAGAGAAAACTTGTAGCTACAAGCAGTACAGAATGTGAAGAAAGTCTCCATCTCTAATCATAGAAAGTTTCCAATTATAGCAAGTTCTATATCATTTCACAACATTTTTAGTGGACAGAAAATTAAGACAATGCCTTTAATAATTAGAAAACTGTGCAACACAAAAATAGGTTCATAGGTAGATACTAGGCTATCTGCCCTAGGGCATTTATAAGCCTAGCCAGAGTGTATTTGGCTTCCACCTCCCTATTAGATTATCCTACTGTGCCTCTGTAAAGTAGGTTACAGAAGGTACCCTTTTAAGATGAGTTTACTGTGCCTCTGTCTAGCAGGGACAGGAGAGGTCCCAGGGGTGAATTTGCGATTTCCCATCCACACGTCCAAATTTTTAACTGCTGTTGTTTTTCTTTTCTGTCTTTCCTCCTGCAAATGTCAGCACTTTCAGTAGATTTATCATTCCAATGAATTTTCTTTCCAGATGTTCCATTCCTGCCTGCAAGTTTTCTCTAAATCTATCCACAGACCTGAATATGCTTTGGAGCAAACAAAAACAGTTTCTGAACATTAAGCATGATTGCCTGACATTATTGACTGGAATCAGTGATTTAACAAACAATAAAATAAATTATGAGGGTCCTAGACTGTGATTCCAAAGTGTCTAGGACTATTGAATGAAAGTTCAATAGTCCGAATGAGCGCTTTCGTTAAAGTGTGTTAAAAAAAAAAATTTAATTTATGTTTTTGCAGTGGGGCAAGCCACCCTGCACCCCTCATGTGAGGGGCTGTGTCCCCCACACCCCCCTACTTAAATATTTTCACTCCGAGGTCACGCTAGAGTGGGGAAAAGGGAATTTTCCCTTATCCGTACCTTAGTACGACCTCTGCAACAGGCATACTTGCGCAAAAGTGCTTCTTCGGTGAAAAGCACTTTCGGGCAAATGTGCCAGGCCGAATCGGGGATTTGTATGGATCCCATTCCAAAATCAGAAACTTCAAAAAAAAAAAAGCAGTATTTAAACATATATCAAGCCAATGATCACCAAATCTTGGAGAAGAGAATATTCAAAGAAATGGCGATCTTGTACTTGGTATGTGCAAATCTACATTTTCAGGCATTCGGCCTTTCTATTCCTTGCCAGACTCATAGTAATGAGTCTCGACTAAGAAACAGATTACTGGCTCCTGTCACTACAGTGAACAGGGTGTTAGTAATATGGAATGGGGGGAGGAAGAGGTGACTGGGGCAGAAAGCTGCAAACTATATAATCCAGCTGGGAACATTTAAGCCTGCATATCTTCCCTAGATCAACCCAGGGGGAGAGCATCATGTTTTGAAGATGTTTTAAAGCCTAAAGATGTAATTGCGTGGAGCAATATAATTACAGAAAACACAAGGTAAAAAAAGGTGGTTTTATAAACTGTTTGAAAATAAGCTCAAATGCATATCTGTTCTGTGGGACTAATATTGGGCATGATAGAGTCAGAAGAAGACAATGACATTGTTTATGTATTTCTGGGCTTTTTTTCTTTCTGCTGGTTTCAGAAGAATACTTTATTGAAGGAGGGTTGGGCCAGGTCACAGCAACAGGACCGGAATGGGGAAAAGGGGAGGGGGGTTTGTCAGTAGAATGAATGTTTTTGGGGGAAGGTGGCATAGATATAATTTGGCTTATTACAGCCATTTTTTTTTGGCTCTTCACTTGATGAGCTAAGAGAATGGTTGAACAGATTTCATTTAAAAAAAATATTATTTAAACTGCAGCAAACTGTTGTTAAAGAGCTGCTACAATTGTTACACTGCCGAGCACAGAGTGCTATGGTGTTCAAGGTTTAAATAAAAATAATCTTTTTAAACTGTAGCAAACCGTTTGCTACAGTTTTGACCACACAGGGAGCACTACAGTTTGAGTGCTTGTGCAATTGGGGTTAGCTAATTACACCTTCCCAACAATTTGCACACAGGCAGTTCCCATTTCACCCCCACCCCCTTGCCCTATTCTGGTCCTGTTTCTATGCCCTGTCCTAACCCTCCTTAAATATTTTATTTAAAAATATATTATTTTAAACTGCAGCAAACCATAGTGAAACAGCTGCTATAGTTTATACACTGCCTACATGGAGTGCTATGGCACTCCAGGTTAAACAAAAAAAAACTTCTTTTTAAACTGTAGCAAACTTTTTGCTACAGTATACACCACACACGAAGCACGACAGCTTAAGTTTGCAATCGGGATCAGCTGATTACATCCTCGCAACACTTTGCACACAGGTAGTTGCCCTCTCGCCTCACCATAGCTATACTACTGGCTCTTAGCATTGGGTGCCATAACTCAATTAGTTCTCCTAGAAGAAAGAATAAAATAAAAATACATTGCAGTGGTGTCTGCATACCTCTCCACCTCTTAGCATAAGAAATCTGGACAAAGCCCAAAAATAATGGGTGGACAAAGACCCCAAAATAGGTACAGATTTTAATGATTGCTTTTATAAACTTATAAACTTGCTAGAGTGAAAGGTTTTGTGTTAGCATACATTTTATGAAGTTTATGAAGCCTGAAACAAATGTCTGCCATTATTTAGTGACTCAATTTTTAACGATTTGCCTGAAAATCACACACTTTATGAGGAACAGACTAAAAATATGAGGCAAAAATCTGGACATTCTGTGAAAATCAGAACAGTTGAAAGGTGTGGTTGTCTGTAATGGGATCACCATTACAGAATATTCGAAGAATGTGAGCAAAAACTGAATACTCTCAGATCACCGAACCCCGCGATGAGGCAGTCTTGAACTTAGTATGTCCAAGTCCGTACTTCCGGTCATTCAGTCTCTGTATTGGTCAGCAAAGTAGCAAGTAAGCCGTAAGTACAGAAATATTCAATATTGCACTAGTCTTTTCTCCATTAAAAGCATCACGCAGAAAACAAATTAAAAGAAAAGACCCCTGTCCTCCAACAAAATTCTGCAATGCACAATGGGGCTTATCACATCATTGATTTAATTAATTGCACATTTGCATTATGTCTGATGGGACATGTACAGAAAAAAAATACAATGCATTGCTTTCTGTAATGTGATTGTCACTTTACCAACTAATTAAAGCAATTGCCTTACTGAACACTAGAAAAATATTTGCAGAATAAAAAATCACAAATGACTATTTGGCTTCAGCATTGTTTGCAACATCACTGGAGTACTGGGCTGCACATACCTGTAATACGACTAAAAAAAAAAAGTTTCCTGGACAACACTGACTGTATGGTCTGCAGCTATCTTAAACTGTAAAGAATCCCTCAACAAAATAGATACCTCCAGCAACTTGTAAAATCTGTATAATTCCCATGGATGAATTGTGGTTTTATTGGATGTTAAACCAGGATTGAAATGACCTAATACATATATAATTGAGGCATTTCCAGAGTGAAAGAATAAGGAAAGACTGCATTTGGGCTGTCCAGCAGCAGCAGCAGAGAAAAGAAAACAAGGGGCACTATTTCCATGTTGTCCCAGTGCCCATAGATTTTGAAAAGTGCCGCAAGAGTGTTCCTGGGTTTATGACAACCAGCAGTACAGAAGTTGCAGGAGCAGGGTATGTGAGAAACAGTTGATTTCTCTTACTAGTGGAAATATTCAGTACTGCTAGGATCAAAAAATGGGGAGAAACTCATTGCTGAAATGAAGAGTTGTCTTCAGAAGCAAGTAGTGTTCCTTTAAGTCAGATTATGCTTCTAGGAGTCAATACTGATGAAAGTTTAAAATAGGATTATTACATAAAACAGTTACTTAAAAATACCTACCAAAAGCTATGTGTACCCTAGAGTCAAACAGTACCTCACAGATAATTCCAGAAAACGTATTACTCAACCTCTTTTCATCCATTCACTGCTTCATGCTGCTCCCATCTTGACTGACCCCCCACAATACACTAAACTCTCACTCTTAGAACGGTGCTATAATAAGCTGGCAAGATTTGCCACTAATCATCATTATAGGGCACATCATTGTTTGCGCCTAAAAATAACTTCAAACATTACACTTTTCCAGCCAGTCTCTTCCCACATACTCCTCTGTTATCCAGACAAATGCCCTAGTTTGAAAAATATTCTCCAACTTTATAACCTAAGTAGACAGCTAAGATCCACTGACAAAATGTTATTATTTATTTATTGCATTTGTTTACCGGGAAAGTCCATTGGGCCTAGTTGAGTCCATTTTCAGTGGAGGCCTGGGGAGAAAAGCTCCACATAAAAGTCAACATTACAGAAATACAAATATCAAAAATACAAATATAAAAAATGTAGCACTATTTACAGTTTTTAGTAACTGTCCAACCAGTGCCTCATGTCCCTGCCCAAGTAGCTGACACACACACACACACACACACACACACTTACAGATAAGTATTTATACAACTTCACAGACACTCCTGGGAAAGGCTGACACAGATTCTCCAACTGTGCCCCTCTACCCAGACTATACGGTAGTAATTACTGCCACCACCAGCTAATATTTATCAGCTACTAAAAGGCCCTTGAAAGGGTGTCCAATTATTACTGTGCAATATTATTATCCAATAGTAATGTAACTAAGCAATGAAGGCTTATTGGAAGGGCTTAGTGCAGGATCACTTATAATCATTCAGTGTACTGTAGTGCTTAATTTATCTCTACATAAACCAGCCACAGTTGAAAAGGGTTTAAAAATATTTAATAATAAATACTAAAAACACAAGACAATACTACTACACCACAGTGCTATTCAAGAGTTCAGAGATCACACAAAAACTTAAAATAATTCAGTAGTACAGTTCTGACATAACAGAAAAACACTTAGTCTGATCTTTTTAGTCCTAGCTATTTCTACAAGAAAACAGACTTCTAAGATAACTTACTTAAGAGAGCATAGGCAGTGCTGAGTCAGATGTCCAAGATCAAAATGCTTAATAATCTCTGGTTCTCACTGTTTAAATTGAAACTGCAGTTCTGCTAAACATTACATCATCTTTTACACCTTCCTGGTTCCCAGGCCACACAGAAACTGCATTTACATTATTTTACACTTAGAGCAATAAAGGACATTCCATATGTAAATTCTGGTAATTAACTTTAGCTTTAAAACAAAAGGCAGGAAGCCTTTATTTAGCTGAACTGGAGCCGACTTGTAAAACATCAAAGGCACGGATGAAATAATTTTAATTTCAAAGGACCAACAAGAATGCTTGACTTGGCTTTCTTTACAGCAGATTGCAATGTTGCCACATTGTTTTAAGTTCAACATTCACAATATTTACAAATAATAGAATTATGCATCAAATTCTGTTTGGCTAGGATGGCAGCCTTCACCCATCTCTACCCAGTCTTCACATCTCTCCCCCCCCCTGGAGAACTCAAGATAGTTTTTCAAGTAACCCTTGAGAAACGCCACTTGAGAGGGTCAGGTCTATCTGAATATACCTCACCCCATTCCCTGTCTTGGGAGCCCATCTGCATTGGCAAATATCCCACTGTGGTGCTGCACTGACATATATGCTTGCAACCCCAGGCTCCATCTTAGCAACTTGGCATTTTGCTGGCTGGCTCTGTTTAACCATATTAGAGGGTTGTGATCTGTCATTAGAGTGAATTTTTTTCCATACAGTTAAGGCTGAAGTTTCTGCAGTGCCCACACTATGGCTAGACATTTTTTTTCTACCACTGCATAGCATTCCTCCCTGGGTTGGAGCCTACGACTGAGATAAACCACTGGGTGCTTTTCCCCCTCTGAAGAAATCTGGCTAAGTACAGCCCCCACCCCATGGTTTGAAGAATCCACTTGCACAACAAATTATTTGCTGTCATCTGGACTGGCTAACACAGGGGGTCCTCAAAAAGGTTCTTTAAGCTTCTGGAATGCCTGCTCACTTGCTTGGGTCCACACTAACTTATCTGGCCTGGTCTGTGAGGGAAGCAGCTATGGTACTATAACTGGGGACGAACTTTCTGTAGTACACTGTTGTCCCTAATAATGCCGTCATCTTCTTCTTAGTAACAGGTGCAGGCCATGCCTGAATGGCTTCCACTTTGGCAGGTTCTCACTTTATCTTACCACTCCCCACCCTATGTCCTAGATAGGAGACCTCTGCCATACCCAGCTGACATTTGCTCGGCTTAATGGTTAACTTTGCCCTCTGCAATCTGCCCAGCACCTCCCTGACATGCTGAAGGTGCCCTGGCCAGGAATAGATGTAGATGGCAATATCAACCAGGTAAGCAAGGACAAACCCTCCTGCTCCTGCTAGCATATGATCTACCAGCCTCTGGAATGTTGCTGGGGCATTCTTTATCCCAAAGGGCAACTTTGTGAACTCATGCAAGCCAAAAGGAGTCACAGAGGCTGACTTCTCTCTAGCACTGGGAGTCAAGGGTCAAGGACACCTGCCAGTAACGCTTGGTAAAATTGGTGGTTGTAAGATACTTGGCCCCACCCAGCTGCTCTAGGGCCTCATCTGTCCTAGGCATGGGGTAAACATCCGACTTTGTGTGACTATTTAATTTCCTGTAATCCACACAGAACCTGGTGCTGCCATCCTTCTTTGGCACCAGCACCACTGGGGAGGCCCATGGAGTGTTGGATTCTTGAATCACCCCTAGTTCCACCATCTCCTGTACCTCTTCCCTCAGAGTCTGTCTGACTCTCTCAGGCACCCTATAAGGGGCATGCCTAATAGGCCTTTGGGGTCCTGTATCCACCTGGTGCTGCACCAGGTGGGTGCACCCTGGTTTCCCAGTGAACATGTCCCCAAATTCCTGCAACACAGCTTGAATTTCTCAAACCTGGGTAGGAGATGGCTGCTGGGACATTGCTACCCCTTCCACTGAGGTGTCAGCCCGAGCCTGACTGAGATAATCAGTCCCCAGATCTCTCTTAGACTCCTCCTGCAATCCACTGCAAATGCTCAGCACAAGGGCCTCCCTATCTTGGTAAGGTTTCATCATGTTAACATGGTGCAATTTGTGCCCCTGCCGTCTGCCTAGTAGTTCCACCATGTAGTCAACATCACTTACCTTTCTAACCACCTTGTAGGGTCCCTCCCAACCTGCTTGCAGCTTGTTGTGTCTGACAGGAATGAGAACCATTACCTGCTGTCCCACAGCATTCTCTCTAGCTCCAGCATTCCTGTCATACCACATCTTTTTCTGTTATTGGGCTTCTGCCAGGTTCTCCTGGGCCAAGCCCATGAGTTCCCTGAACCTTGTCTTGAGGTTTAGGATGTATGTCACAACAGACTCCTTGTGAGATTTGCACTCACCTTCCCACTCATCTTGAATTAAATCTAGAGTTCCCCTCACCCTATGCCCATACAGCAACTCAAAGGGTGAAAAACCTGTGGATTCCTGGGGAGCCTCTCTGTAAGCAAAAAACAGATGGGGCAAATATTTGTCCCACTCCGTCTTAAACTGATCTGCAAATTCCTGTAGCAATGACTTGATTGTAGGGTTTAACCTCTCAGCAAGACCATTAGTCTGGGGATGGTAGGGGGTGGTCTTCATGTGCTTCACCCACAAGACTTCCACAGACAAGCCAGCAGGTCTGACATGAAATTGGCACCTTGATCAGTCAGTATTTCTTTTGGGAAACCCACCCTGCTAAAAATCTCTAACAAAGCTTTTGCCACCTTCTCTGCCTCAGTGGAGGACAAAGCCACTGCCTCAGGGTATCGTGTAGCATAAGCTACAACCACAAGGATATACTTTTTCCCTGTGGAACTTGGGGTACTCAGAGGACCCACAATATCCATAGCTACCATCTGAAATGGCTCCTCAATCACAGGCAAAGGCATCAAAGGAGCTCTCACCTTGTCTCCTGCCTTGCCTACCTTTTGGCACTGCTCACAGGTCCTGCCATACTCTGTTACAGCTCTGGAAATTCCAGGCCAATAGAAGTTTTGCATAATATGTCTCTCTCTATGTTTTATGCCCATATGACCTGCAAAGGGAATATCATGGGCTATGGCTAGAAGCGCCAAATGGTAGGCTCTAGGCACCACCAACTGCTGTACTCTCTCACCTTCTAGCCCACCCTCAGGGGTCTACTCTCTGTAGAGTAACCTTTTGTCCCAGTATACAGATTCCCCTTTTCCTTGAGAATCAGATGCCTCCCTAGCTACCTGCCTCAGGCCTTGCAGTGTAGGGTCTGATAGCTGAGCCTGTCTCAACTGTCTCTTTGTAACCCTTCCCAGCTCCCCTTCCACGGAAAGTCTGGCATCCTTTGACAGTGATGCCTCACTGTCAGCCTGGGTACTACTATTCACCTCTACCTTTGCAGTCACTCTGTCCAAGGGACCATCAGTACCCACAAGCAGCTGTGGCTCACCTTCAGTTTCACTACTACAGAGTAGCTCCCTCCCTGAAGTAACCACCTCAATAGTCCTGGCCACAAACATGCAGTGGGTCTGGGTCTCCCTCAGGCTACCAGACTTACCTGCTTGTCTCCAAGCCTGACTGCTTGTAACTGCACAAGCACAGGGTACTACACAATCAAAATCATTCCTTAACTAGACATCTGCAGGGATATCCTCAAATGCACCTACTCACTGGATTCCTTTTCCACCCTCCCAGTCAAGGTGAACCTTAGACAAAGCTATATGGAATGGGATCTCTCCTAAAGCTCTGACTGGAGTAGTCTGCCCAGGCAAGTAGTGCTGCTCTGTAACCATTGCAGGCTTTACAATGGTTATATCGGAGGCTGTGTATCTCTTAGCAATGGCCTCTTTGCCATTCACTACAATAGGATATAACCTCTGGTGGTAGTTTGGTACCCTTGTTGTCCCAAGACAACCTACTGTTGGCATTTTGTCTTTCCGACTTACTGGCTCCCTCACCTTTGGTTCCCCACCTTGCCTCCATGGACACCTGTATGCCACATGGCCCCACTGGTTGCATTCAAAACATTTAACTCTAGCTCCTGAACATGTACCTGGACTAGTGGCTTCCCCTGCTACTGGCAGATTCTGTTGGGGCAGTCTGTGCTGCCAACCATGGGTTCCTTTAGACCCATGAGCAGTACTTTTGGTCCCCTTCCTTTGCAGGGCTGCCCTGCTTGCCAAATATAGGTCTCCCTTCTTCCCCAACTCATCTGAAGGTAGCACATTGTCTATCAGCTAACCAGATCTTCATGCCCTCAGGCAAAGTGCTAAGGGCTTGTTCCCTCACCAAAAGGTCTGCCAGCCCTTCAAAAGTGGTGACCTGACATCCACTCACCCAGCTATGAAAATAAGTGCTCATATCAGCAATATATTCACACACCCTTTCATCTGCCTTGCGTCTTTGCTCACAAAACTTTTTCCTGTACATTTCAGGTGTTAACCTAAAACATTCTAAAAGATATTTTTTACAGCAGTATAATCAAAAGTTACAGCTTTCCCATGGAGTAAGTGGTTCAGGAACTATACCCAGAGCCTTTGGTCAACACTGTACTATTTGCATACCCTCTCAAACATATGAATGAAGCTATCAAAATTATCCCCTTCTTTAAATTGCGGAAGAAATTTACAACCTGTTGTGCTTCTGGAGTCCAGTCGCTCCCTTCCCCATTACCTCCATGACTCTGGTGAAGAGTCAGCATTTCCCTCTCATGCCTCCTCTGATGCTCCTTTTCTTCAGCTTCTCTCTCCAAATGTCTGCCCTCCAACTCAAGTCTCTTTAGCTCCAGCTGGATTTTTAAGTCCACTGCAGAAAGGTTGAGCTGTCCATTCTCTGAGGATATTGTATCTCCACTGCCAGTCTGATTGTCCTTCGCAGAAAGGTTGAGCTGTCCATTCTCCGAGGATATTGTATCTCCACTGCCAGTCTGATTGTCCTCCTGGATGCTGTTTTCTGATGCAGCTGTAACCAAGGCTGCAATCAGGTCTGCCTTAGTCAGGTTTCCACCAGCTGGCTCTTTGTCAGCTTTTCATACTCCTCCTCTGCTGACATTCTGCCTGCTCACCCTGACTAAGCTAACAAAAGAAATAAAACAATTCTGATATGAACTCTGAGTATTCACTCTGTGGCTGATTTAGAGTGCGAAACACCTTCAGAGATCACTGTACATAAGCTACAGGATTCACTCTACCCACACCACTAGAAGCCAGTTACTTAATATGTGATGTGGATATCCCTACCACTGCAAACCACATGTGATGCTCGTGCACTGTCCCAGCAATCAAGGAGCCTCAATCCTCACCACTAACACAAGAGAGGGCATCTCATATAAGATGAAAAGATAACAAATACACACAGTAAAGTGCAATTCCCTTAAGAGCACACATATCACAGTCAGTCCAGGGCTGGTTGCTCCCTTGATCCCCAAGTCCCTAATAAGACTCCCCACTGGCACAGCTGTGGGATCCAGATCTCAGCCTAGCTGGCAAGCTAAAACCTCCAGTACCCTCTCTGTCCAACCAGTGCTTCGTGTCCCTGCCCAAGTAGCTGACACACACACACACACACACTTAGAGATAAGTATTTATACAACTTCACAGACACTCCTGGGAAAGGCTGACACAGATTCTCCAACTGTCCCTTTACCCAGACTATACAGTAGTAATTACTGCCACCACCAGCTAATATTTATCAGCTTCTAAATTTCCCTTAAAAGGGTGTCCAATTATTACTGTGCAATATTATTATCCAATAGTAGTGTAACTAAGCAGTCAAGGCTTATTGGAAGGGCTTATTACAGGATCACTTATAAGCATGCAATGTACTCTAGAGCTTAATGTATCTCTACATAAACCAGCCACAGTCAAAAAGGGTTTAAAATATTTAATAATAAATACTAAAAACACAAGACAATACTACTACACCACAGTGCTATTCAAGAGTTCAGAGATCACACAGAAACTTAAAATAATTCAGTAGTACAGTTCAGACATAACAGAAAAACACTTAGTCTAATATTTATAGTCCTAGCTATTTCTACAAGAAAACACACTTCTAAGATAACTTACTTAAGAGAGCATAGGCAGTGTTGAGTTAGATGTCCAAGATCAAAATGCTTAATAATCTCTGGTTCTCACTGTTTAAATTGAAACTGCATTCTGCTAAACATTACATCATCTTTTACACCTTCCTGGATCCCAGGCCACACACAAACTGCATTTACATTATTTTACATTTAGAGCAATAAAGGACAGTCCACATGTAAATTCTGGTCATTTAACTTTACCCTTAAAACAATATTTAGCCAGACTAGGGCCGACTTGTAAAACATCAAAGGCAGTGATGAATAATTTTAATTTCAAAGGACCAACAAGAATGCTTGACTTAGCTTTCTTTACAGCAGATGGCAATGTTGCCACATTGTTTTAAGTTCAACATTCACAAATAGAATTATGTATCAAATTCTATGTGGCTAGGCTGGCAGCCTTCACCCATCTCTACCCAATCTTCACACAGTGTAGAAGAGTAGAATGTTGATTTTTTTTTTGTTTATCATTTGATTACGATTACAAGGAACGGCCAAATGAGTAGGGGCCCATTTTCAGTGAAGGCCTAGGGAGAAAAGCTCATAAGTATTGCAAACAATAATTTTACAAGCTTCAAAAATAATACAGAAACATCTACACTTTAATTATACCACATTAGACATAATGTGACAACATTGGTTAAACGTAGATGTGACTTATATGGCAATTTAATATTTTGAGAAATTTTAGCCAGTTTAGAGAAATAAAAGTTAAGGGGGTGTAATATGAACATGATCTTGAAATGTGAAATGAGAGAATAACAGAGTGATGGTATATTTATATAGAAAGAATCAGGGGAGAGAAATTGATTGAAGTCAGGAAGTGAGTAATGAAATTATTTATTTTATTTATTTATATTTAAAAACAAACAAAACACACCAAAAGTGGTCAAACCAATAAAAACAAGCAAAACACCCCAAAGTTAAACCAATAAAAACAAGCAAAACACCCCAAAGTTAAACCAATAAAAACAAGCAAAACACCCCAAAAGTCAAACCAATAAAAACAAGCAAAACACCCCAAAAGTCAAACCAATAAAAACAAGCAAAACACCCCAAAAGTCAAACCAATAAAAACAAGCAAAACACCCCAAAAGTCAAACCAATAAAAACAAAACACCCCAAAGTTTCAGTTGTGACACGTTGAAGTTTATTTGGTTTCATCCAGCTGCTGTGCCAAGTGGGTTTCATATTTTTTGATTTATTTACTGGGCACATCTCGCTGGGCCAGTGGCTCATTTTCAACAAGGCCCGGGGAGCAAAGCTCCAAGCAAATATTTACATACAGTTATAAAAATTTAACAATGGACATGGTATTAACACTCAAGACAACAATAATTGAAATCAGCGATGAAGGTAAGTTAATCATATGAAAAAAGTTAAACAGATTAAATAACATTCTGTACAAAAAATAGAATGCCTTGGAGTGCCTAGTACACAAGGTGAGTATTAGATATACCAAAATAAGGTTCCTATGCTGTTTGCTAGCTTATGGTATAGTAACAGTTTTGGGAGGAAGTGAGTGAGAGATGGAGAGGATAGGGAGTGCTAGTTGAGATACTAGCTGATTACTATGGAGAGATGTTTAAGGGTTAGACAGGTAGTAATACAATACATAATACAGTGATGGTAGTTAAGGATGAAAGAGGATAGTAGAGAAACATTGACATAATATTAGCCTGGATTGGTAGATCCACATAGCCACTTGCTGGTAAGGTGATCTTTTAGTAATTGAACTTTGTCTCAATGTTTTTTTTTTTTTATTTCACCTGTGTTCTCATTTGTCTGTATATAAATACTATGTTATCATATTCATTACTCTGACAATTGTAGGATTCCACATTGTATTCTTTGCTGTATTTCTCTGAAAAATGTGACTGTATAGATTAATTTGCCTGTTAACTGTCATTGGAGCTTTACTCCCTGGGGCCTCCACTAAAAACGGGCTTTTCATGGCCCAGTTGACTTCCCCGGTTATCAAACTGAAGTAAAGTACAAAAAAATAGCAATTGTTTGAATGTGGGAGTACAGGTGGTATTACATATTTCTTGTGGTAATGAGTTCCAAAGTGTAGATATTCTATTAGAGAAAAGGGAGTCTCCAAAGCTGTTATAAGATTTGGTTACTTTTAGAGTTCATAGATTAGTACTAGGCTAACTGCCCTTGTAGGTCATTTTGAGCCCAGCCAACTTCCTTGTGTGAGAATCAAACCCTGCACCTTGTATCTATAAGTTAAACATCTTAACCAGTATGCCATCCTCCTACCTTTTGTTGTAGGATCATAATGAGTGAGCATTAGAGTAGGGTTGAACAAGGTGAACAAAAATAAGCAGCAAAGGAAGAGAACCACAGGAGCAAAATTCAGTAAAATACCGTTAATTGGTAAGCACTTCTGTCAGGTTTAAAATCACCAAACTTCTTCAGACATCATTTTACAAACAAACCTAGCTATATTTATACCAGTGTCATAAATACCAACAGCCAGTGACATCAAGTAAACACCCCCAACATGGTTCATTTAAAAATTCAGGAGCCTACAAGTTTAAAAAAATACATGTTCCTTAGAGACATTTACAGCACTATTAATGTTGCATTATATCCGTCTACCATTTGAATTTATACATTCCACCACATTTCTAGTAATAAAGAATGTAATTCTATCTATCATAGGCTTTTAATTTGAGCAAACTAGAAATGGACACCATGTCATTTAATCCTGGTGGACAACTAGTATTCAAAAAAATCTGCCACCATACCTCTTTCTCTTCTAAATATAGCTTCCATGGTCCCCCATGAGATTCACTTTGTATCTGCTGTAATACCGCAAATTTAAAAGTGTGTTGGGGAAATACCTTTAAGTGTCTATATAAGGCATTGCTTTCCTTATGTTGTGCTATTTCATAAAAAATGCTAATAAATTCCTTGTGACAATTTGCGTTGTGTTTTGTCCACATAGTATCCATCACATTGTGTGCAAATATGAATTACTGCCCGGGAGTAGCAGCTATATTTGCCCATTATTTTTATAGTCTTGTCCAATACTGATGCTGGACCCAGTAAAAATATGCTGACAATGTTAAGGAAAAGGAGATCAAGGATAGCCTTGTGGTACACCTTTGTTGACTGAGAGGGTGGAGTGCCATTTTACTAGCTGATACCTATTAAACAAGTAGTTATTGAACCATAGAAGGGGAGGCCTGAGATGGACTTAGTGAGGACACTTGAAGTAGAGGTTTGCTGTGGCAAACTGTTTCGAAGGCTTTAGACAAGTCTAGAAATAAAGAAGTGCCTAGTTTACTATTATCTCTTGCATTACTGACAGTATCTGTATAGCTTAGAAGTGCAGTAGGTACTATGGGAGAGACGTAAGCCGGGATGTGTAGGGGATAGGAGTTCTTGCTCCTTATAATAGTTTAGTAATTGTAATTGTTTTTAAATACTTATTTCAAGTATTTTTGGGGGGATAATATTGCTATAAGTCTAGAATTAGTGATGTTTGTTGGATTTCCTCCTTTGTATTGAGGGATAATGTGCAGTTTTTTTCCCCAAAGACTAGGGAACATATGATTCCTGGATCGACCTATTTATAAGGATTTAGACAAGATAGGCAGTCCTATTGCTTACCCTTTTAAGGCACTCACTTGGAAGGTCATCAGCTGAAGTTGCGCATGGTCTGGCTTTCTTGAAATGTCATTTTATATAGGACATGGACAGAGATTTGAAGGTCAAAGTAGATGTGGTCATATGTGGCTGTTGGGCAGGTTTATGATTAGACAATGGGTAGCTAGTTAGAGTTACAGCACTAATGAAATAAGAGTTAAATTCTGTTGCAGTTTTGGGTGGTGAGTTATTGTGAAAGGGGTTAGGGTTGAATTTTTAGCAGGGATGTAAGATTTCTTTAATGGTTAACCGGAATTTTTAGGGGTGCATTTATTATTGTTCTGAATGTAGTTATAGTTGTTTTTTGTCTTCTTTTATTTGCTTTTTAGAGTGGTTGCAGATCATTTTGAAGTTTGAGATATTGTAGTGTTTTATATTTGTGCTGTTCTTTCCATGCTTTTTCTATATCCTGCATTAGCATTCTACGCTTTTTGGTTAGCCAAATTATATTATTATTTTTTTACTCTTCTCCTTTTAGGGGGTGCAAGACTATTTAGAAGTTTTAGAAAATGTGTATTGAATTAATTTATAGCATCATCCAAGGGAAGGGTTTTTAGGATGTCCCAGTTAATAGAAGATATCATAGTAATGAATATTTCTATGTTAGACTTGGCCAGGTTGCATGTTGTTTTATAAACATGCTGTTTAAGTGTATGTGTGACATGTCTAGTCATAAAGAATGGGAGAGGATCATTGAGAGAGTCTGACATTTGGGTCTGTGTTGGTGAATTTACTAGGATCTGATCCAATCAAATAAGATGTTGCACTCTTTCTGCTGGTGAAGCCATTGGAGGGGCACGTGACAAGTAATGAGAGTAAGTTATCTGCCCATCAAGTTATACTGAAGGGACCTTTGTACCCGTTTATAATTGCAAGGCGTTCTCACTCTGTGGGAGATTATCAACTTTGTTTTATTTAGCTTCTGACTTGTACAGCAAATTGGTGTTCTTCAGAAAATAAATTGTTAGGAAAAGACTGCTTCTAATCTTCTGACCCCAGTGGAATTTGCATTTACTGTGATGGTTTGGAGAAATCAGAGGCCATGAGGATGGGTTCTGCACAGACAGTTTAACTCTCTTGAAGGCCATGTTCATTTAATCCAATCAGGACTCCTGCATTTGCTGTCCATTTAATCCAATCAGGGCTTCTGCCATTGGAATGTTTGGTCAGAGGCAGACCACTGTAGTGAAGTCTTAGATAACAATTTACTAACCGCCATCATCTTCAAAACCCCTTTCTCCAATTTCATTACATGAAGTTGGGGTGTTGTGTCTGCTGTCAGCATCTCTCTTGATTCATAGCCATTCTCTTACCATCTTTGAATGTCATGACTGCTTCAGGTCTTCTCTCACACTATCCCTCCATCTCATGTTTGGATGCCCTGGTCTTCTCTTGCCATTTTGTTCCTCCCATATCTTTGCATATTGTCGTCTTCTTCCATGTAAATGTGACCGAACCACTGTAATCTCTTCTCCTGGAACTTCTCTGCAGTTGCAGCTACGTTGGCTTCTGCTATGATGCCCTCTTCTCTTCTTTTTCACAGCGCGTAACCTACTACCTTTTTAGGCTCTTCATTTCCATCACTTCAAGCTTACTCAGCTGCTCTGCTTTTACTTCTCAGGTTTCTGTACCATACAGTAGTATTGGCGTACCTCTCAACTGTACAGAGTTTTTGCAGAATGTCCAGATTTTTGCCTCATATTTTTGGTCCATTTCTCATGAAACTGGTTTTCTGGCAAAATAGTGGCAAATCATTAAAGAGTGATGTTAGAAAATAATGACAGGCATTTCAGTTTGTTTCAGACTTCACACCCTTCAGAAAATTCATGCTAATGCAAAACCTGTTCCATCAACTTTCAAAGTTTGTAAGAGCAGTATTTAAAAACTGTCCCTATTTTGGGCCTTTCTCCCACTTTTATTTATGGCTTTGTCCAGATTTCTTGCTCTAAGAGATTGAGAGGTATGCGTACTAGCCATAACAATATTTTGTACACCTTACTTTTCATAGGCTATGTTAAACACTGTTAAACTACACTTTTTCAGTAGTCTGTACCATTACTCAGTAAAACACTGAGACAGTTCTGCTGTTACAACATTCATTTACTACGCACGAGGTTTACACCGAGCATAACAATGAAAGTTTTACACACCAAATGTAACTTCAGCTACATCACAGAAGAAAAAGACCCGATACAAAGGAAGAAGTCCCAATCTTTATAGTATATTTTCTGCTTGCATCAGCAGTTTAGTGAATTGTCAGAATAACATGTCTTTTCTCTGAAGCTGGGTTGTTATCAGTCCTTGTCACATATATCAAATGTTCCTTTCTGAAGAACAACTCCTTGGGCCTTGGTATATCTCACACGTCCTATTTGATGAGACACAGCTGCATACAAGAGTTCATCATGACCTGCTGGTGGATAATAGATTTCACTAAGCTACATAGTTAATGTATTTTGCTTCGGCTTCCATTTAACAATGAATGTCAAGCTATAATTTGTCCAAGTCAGGTAACTTGAGTTCAAACTGAGTGCACTCTACAATTAGCTAAAATGCAGAACATTATTTTACATTTAAAGAAAAAAATATACATTTCAACCTGTTCCTTTCTCTCACAGTTCCCTCCCTCTATTTAAAAGGCAGAAAATGACTGTCCATTTTCAACTTTTTCTTCAGTTGTACGCATTGAAACCTTCTCCAGTTTATTTAGGTTAACAGTCATGATCTGCTGAATTCTATATGTTTTTCGCAAATGGTAACTTGTGTAGCGATTCCAGATGGTTAGTATGACTATAATCCCTAACACTACTAGTACAGAATGTATTAACCAGTTTAACATTTTTTTTCCCGAATTTGACCAACCAGCAAATATATCCCATCAGTTGTGAGCAGTGTATTTTTTGGTCTTTTCAGCCAAACTAAGTAGTTTATTTTTTGCAATGATGCTTAATGCCTCGTAATACAGAATACTTGTATTTCTTTTTTCCAGATATTCTTGAGAATTTTAGTATTGTTCATTATGTTTTTTAAATTATTGAAAGATGCAGTTATATTGAGAAACTGTATTAAGTCATAATACCAATTCTTGGAAACATTTACTTCTATAGGTTCAGTGAACACATAACTTTTATTATTCCATTTAAGGAAATTAACATGTAATAAACATCCTACAAAAGATAACTTTAAGATATGACCTATATCTTGATCTGTAACCAGACAAACTGAGTAGCCACTTCTATAAACATTTGAAAAAAAGAAGGCATAATAGTCCATTTACACAAATTAACGGAATGCAGCAATAAGCATGGTTCATAGAGAGGTGAATGATGCCCACAAATTGGCCCATTTTGAGTCTGTGTACAGTACCCAACTTTGTGTTTTTCCCTTCATATCTATATAATTACCTTCAAATTATGGCAACCAGTACTCATATCCTCCTGGTATGAGGAATATCATAGGTAACACAGTAAATTGGCACACAATAGTTGCATCAGTAACATTATAATGCATAAACTTTCCTGTGCAATATTTTGGAGTACAATGTTACTTCAATGAATAACCTAATCCAATTGGTATTAGGTATCCATTTAGCAAACAATTGTCGCCAAACATTTTCATTCCGTAACATAAGTTCAGTTTGTACTCTATTTTTCTGAATTTCCACATATGAAGATTGCATAGTACACTTTGTCCAGTTCACAAAAATTGTGTTACTGTCAAATTTTAATTGCTGCAGCTGCATAGCATTATAATTGTCTAAATATTGCTGCTGATAATTTATATTGTGCAGGTGTGTCCTCCATATATTTGGATTTCAAAATGCTTGTAAATACATAATCTGAGATATATCTTCCCCCACTACTTTTAATCAATTAGTTAGAATGTCATTGTCAGCTGCATTAATAGCACCCATTCCAGTGCCCAAGCCACCTAATAGAGTATTATACAATGCCATCTTATATCGGCACCTGCCTGTGTCTGGAAACGTGATATTAAAATGTATTACAGCTTTTTGGTATTGTCTGCCTACCATTGTACAGGTAAAAGGGATTTTAACCAAATGTTCTGTATGAACAGAGGTAGGTTTACCTGTTAATATTGATAGAACATATGCCCAATGTATACAGCCTGTAATGATTGTGACATTAGTACATATTACAGAAACTGCAGTAGTAAAATGTAGTTGTATCTCCATATTATTGGGAGGAAAACTAATTCCCTGTATAGTATGATTACCACACTTCTTCACATAGGTGAAGACTAGCCATTGTAATGATGGTAGATATTCCTTTGAATTATTGCTTTTTCCCAAATAAAACAGAGGAACTTGACAACATTTAATAGACACTTTGGAAACAAAAGCAACGGTTACCTTAGGACTATTTGGACGGATGTAATAATGACCCCAAACCGTCAACCAAAAGGTAACATTACTGGGAATTTTTGTGTGCCTGAAAGAACAACTAGCATTATATGGACAAGTAAAAATTGTCCTGCTGTCTTTACCCGCGAAAACAATTTACTTTTTCTGGACATCTACTCCAAGCTAGGTTTATAGTGTTATTGTCAGTTTATTTTCCAAACTTGCATTCCTTCTGTTTGACACCTTACCCCAAGGGCTCCAATGGGTAAAATCAGTACAATAACAAACAGAATCTTCATTATGAATGATATAAGCTTTCCAGCTTAGTGGTACTAATCTGAAAGGTTATTTTGATAGATGCTTTCTCAACTGTTTCAGACTTGGCATTTGCCATGAGCCACAAATGTTCAGGACAAGGTGGCCAGTCTTGACAGGAAGATCAGTTGCGGCAAAACTCTCTGCTGCTTTTGTTAGATGCTGGTGAAATGAATTTTCTGCAGTAGAAAGTTCATTACCTCATGATTCACCAACGGTCTGAAGGATGAATACTGTACTGCGCCACAGTATTTCGCCCACCAGTCAATAGACGAAGTTAGGAAGAGAAGAATCGATTCAAAGAAAGACTCTGCTGGAATGTTGCACTGTGAGAGGCTCACCTCCCTGATCGTTTTGACTGGACTGCGCTCGCCACTGTTAAACTACACTTTTTCGGTAGTCTGTACCTTTACTCAAAGAAAACACTGAGACAGTTCTGCTGTTATTCATTTACTGCACACAAGGTTTACAGCTAGCATAACGATGAAAGTTTTGCACACTAAATGTAACTTCAGCTACATCATGGAAGAATCAAAAGACCTGATACAAAGGAAGAAGTCCCAATCTTTATAGTGTCTTTTCTGCCTGCATCAGCAGTTTAGTGAATTGTCAGATTAACCTGTCTTTTCTCTGAAGCTGGTTTATCAGTCCTTGTTCCATATATCAAATGCTCCTTTCTGAAGAACAACTTCTTGGGCCTTGGTTTATCTCGCACGTCCTATTTGACGAGACACAGCTGCATACAAGAGTTCATCATGACCTGCTGGTGGATAATAAATGTCACAAAGCTGCATATTTAACATATTTTACTTCTGCTTCCATTTAACAATGAATGCCAAGCTCTATATTTGTCCAGCTCAGGTAACTGAGTTCAAACTGAGTGCATTCGACAATTAGTTAAAATGCAGAACATTATTTCACATTTAAAGAAAAAATATAAAAGAAATTCATTTCAACCTGTTCCTTTCTCTCACAGGCTTTAGCATTTTTCTTTCACATGCTACCACTGAAAATTTGTGCAAATTGGCTAAAGCATGTCAGATTCCACCTTTAACCCCCCTCATCATGACTTTTTCTCTATAACCATACCTCCCAGGTACTATTGAAGCTGTTAGCCTGTCCTTCCTTTAATAGCCAAGCAAGTTATTTAAAAAAGAACCTTGTCTTGCTTTTCAGTTTGTGATATCAGGCATCATGCAATGGACTTCTTCTTTTGGGGGTTTTGATTACACCTTGACTTATAATATAACCCAATTACCATGATTCAGATATGCTTATACTACACCTGAATGTGGGGTGTACTGAAGAAGACCATATGTCATGGAGATATATGTTTTCTCCTTAGAATCTTGGGAAAAAGCAATTTGCTTGTATCCCTTGGTCAAACCTAAAGTAGTGAGGTAAATGGCCTTCCCCAAACACTCCACCAGTTCATGTAACTGAGACATGAAATAATGTCCAATTTTGATATGCTGTTCAATTTTCAAAAATTATTACAAAACTGGATAGATAGTTCTACCCAGTTTTGGTATCAGTACAATGTTCCTTTCACTACTGCATTATTCAATCCCACAAAGTTTTAGAATCCTTGTATTTCCTGTGTGGCTTGTTTTTGAACTTCAGTGATTCTTTACGTCCTGAAACTTACCTTATGTATGGGTCATTTCAGTGCGACAGATAAGTGTGATTTAAACCAGAAAGTTTGATTAAGAGTCCATGTACCCTAAGAGGAACTCTAAGGCTTATTGTTTTTGGGGTCTTGGATAGAGAGGGGGTATTATTCTGAATTATTTGGGGTACTGTGATTAATTCTTTTGTTCCTATTTTGTGATATCCCATCATGCTCCTCTACCACATTGATCTCAGACTCCCAAAGGTTAGTAGGTGTGTACTATACTAACAACCGCTAGAGTCCCTTATAACCCTAGTCATGCAACACAAATGTGCCCACAAATTTGCTTTATATATCAGGGGTGATTTATTGACTGCCTCAGTCTATCAGAGAAATAAGTGCCAGACCAAGGTTGAAATTCTGATCACCGATCCGTTGGTTCAAGTTAGGCATAAATAGCGATAAGGAGGAACTCTGCTTCACATGGATGGGGACCCTGTCCCAGGGAATGGGAATTCTCTGACAAACATATCTGTTTCTCAAGCATATCCTATTTATGCCACAAGCAAAATTTAGGTATTTTAATCTAGCAGCTCTGAAGCGGTTTGCTTTTTGGATGTGTAAAAGGTTCATCAAAACTGGGTCCAGGAATGCCAGACAAAGATCCTCTCCCAAAAGTCTGTATTATACGAGTAAAGAGGGCTTTGAGGTCATCAGTTTAGGACATTTTGTTTACTCCCTGTAATGCTTTTGTAAGGAACCTTTGTGGACACTCTATGATGGGTCTAATGAGGGCCGAGTACAGTTTTTATGATGACCTCTCCAGACCTGGATGCCAAGCACTTGCTTATAAGTTGAGCCACATAGAAGGATATTCATTCTACCTTGGACACATGTTGGCCGAAGGCTAGTTTGCTATCTACATGTGTTCCCAGATCCCTGACTACTGAATTAACTTTTAGTGATGTTTTATTGATACCGTAGTTACCCAAGATGGTTGACTTCCCAAGAGGTACTATAAGGCATTTCTTGGCACTGAGTTTTAAGCCATGGCTTTGACGTCAAGGATTTGTCTGTGTTGGGTCTTTCTGTAGGGTGTTCTTATCTTGAGGGGATTCAATGGCTGCTTCTGGTTTGCAATCATCTGTGATTTTGGTTAGCCAGAGGCCTTTGACATTAGCTTTGACACCCAAGAAGTAGATGCCAAAGAGGAGTGGGCCCGATAGAGAGCCTGAAGGGACTCCACCAGTGACTGGTCTCTTTGTGGAGGTTGTCTCACCGATTCTAAATTCCTGGGTCCTAGCAGTGAGCCAACTAGCTATCCAGCATGTTATAAAGAGGTATATTCCTAGTTCTGTAACTTTGTTGTCAATGCCTGAATGAGGTATTATATCAAATGTTTTAGCCAGATCTAGGTAGGCAGTATGCACTGTTTTTCCCTCATCAGTTACCTTAGTGACTTTTTCAAAGAGGTCCACCAGATTCAGTAAGCCTGACCTTCCTTTGAAAAAGCCTCCCTCCAGGGTTTTAATACATTAATGAGGTAGATCTGTTCAGAATGTCTTTTCCCCACATGTCCATAGTATTCCTCATAAAGGAGAACTCTGCTGACTTTGGTACCAATGGGATGTTAAATCCTTAACATCCTGTAACAGCAGCATCAGTGGTTCAACAGGTAACATACTAACCTTTAGTGCAGAAATTTCCACATTAGGTAGATTGATTGCTGACACTCAGTGCAGAGTAATGATGGTGCTGTACTCCTGTGTGTACTGGCCTTTGGATGAGAATTTAAACTGCTGTCCCATCTCCTCAAGTTGGTGGTAGCTCAAGTGGATATACAAGATCCCATGGTGTTCTTTGAACAGAGTAGGGGTCCTATATTTATATGCAAAAAAGAACTTTTATTTATGACATATTTACAAATATTTACAAATATACAAATATACAGAGATACAAATAAATAAATATATATATATTCATACATTTCTTTACAATCATTTTAAATTTTCATCCCTATTAGACCCCAACTCTTTTTTTCCATAACTATCTAATTCTGCTTAATATTATTGCTAAAATCCATTTACCATTAAACATAATTTCATTTATTCCTTAATACCATGTAAAATAAAATAACTTTTTATCTGTTTTTAGCATATTTCTAACTTCTATTCTTATAATATCAATCTTCTGTCATATCCATATTTATTTTATCCACTTATTTTATATCTTTAAAAAAAAAATCTTGCCATAGTTTTCCCCAAAAGTTTTTAGTCTTTTACACTTCAAAGATATATGTTCAGTAGTTGTTCCTTCTTGACAATGTAAACATATTATATCACTTTTAGACTCATAGGAAGTTGCTAGGCTATTGGCCCTGAGGCCCTTACAAGCCTTGCCAAGAACTTAGCCCATGTTCCAGAAAGTCAGCACCCTATGCCACTGTCCAGCAGGGACATAGGTAAAATCCTAGGGGTGTATTTTCTATTCCCCATCCAGTTATCAAGGTTGTGTTAAAAAGGGAGTCTATTCCACAAAACGGGGAGTCTCTGGGACACAAATCTGTCCCACCAACAAGTCACAGACCAGGTTGAGGTCTCGCATGTGGGTTACTTAAGTGGGGCTTCACTTGCGGATATGCAGCAACCCCATCAGGGCGTGGTCTGAGATTACTTTGTATGCCAAACAGAGGTCATCTCTGAGGAGTCTGTAGGAGACTGAGTAGAGGGACAGGGCTTTTAGACTATCTGTGTATGGTAGATGTTTGAGGCCCTGAATTCTCCATGTGAGGAATCGCTGTGGGCTCTCCAGCTGGTGAATCTGCTTTGTGAGGTACATGCCGAAAGGGGCATTGTATTCAATAATCGGTCTTATAACTGAAGAATACAGGGATGTTATGACCATGTCCCCTAGGACAGTACAGTTGTGCAGTGGTAACATTGTCATCTCACAGCAAGATGTTCTCCAGTTTGATTCTCGGCTGGTGTGCCTTCTGTGTGGAGTCTGCATGGCTTCCCTGCATTCGTGTGGGTTTTCTCCGGGTAATCCGGTTTCCTCTCAAGTTTATAAAGCATTTTCCCCAGGCTTCCACTGAAAATTAGCTTCATTCCAAGTCTGACTTTCTCAATAAACAAATGTTAAATAAATAAAACTTGGCCCTGGATGAGATACCCTTACTAATGAGGTGGGCAATGTAGAAAGCTGTCCATACAATGGAGGCAATATGGTGGTCAAAAGTCAGTTTGTTTCCTTTCACCTCTGAATCTGTATATATAACAAAGGGTACTAAACAAGGATGTCTCATGTCACCAATTCTATTTGCTTTGGCAATTGAAATATTGGCAGATTCAATACGTAACAGTACAAAAATCAAAGGAGTAGATGTTTATGAACAATACAATTCTAAAGTAATGTCCTTTGCTGATGACATATTATGACATATTAAGATTATCCAATACAAATGAGATGTTAGAAGAATTAGATATTTTAATTGACATATTTTACAGGAAATCTGGACTCCATTTCAGTAAATCAAAATTTTTATTTTTAAATAAAAAAAAAGAATTGCAGATGAAGGGGAATCACATTATAGGGAAACAAGAATCTACCTTAAAATATCTAGGAATTTAGTTATGCAAGGATAATAATGAATTATTCTCAAAAAACTGCAATATCATCAATACAATTAAAATCTCGGTGGAAAAGTGGAACAAAATAATATTAACATTTGAAGATAGACTACAGTTAATGAGAATGGTTTTACTACACAATATTCTATATATAGCTTTGGCAATACAACTGTTACCAGAAAGGACTATACTCAAAGAAATAAACTCATGCCTAATAAAATTTTTATAGGTTCATAGGTTGATACTAGGCTATCTGCCCTAGGGCATTTATAAGCCTAGCCAGAGTGTGTTTGGCTTTCCGCCACCCTTTTAGATTAGTTGACTGTGCCTCTGTATAGTAGATCACAGAAGATAGCCCTTTTAAGGTTAGTTTACAGTGCCTCTGTCTAGTAGGGACACAGAAGAGATCCCAGGGGTAAACCTATGATCTCCCATCCACTCGTCAAGATTTTTCTTGAAGAGGGTCATTGAGGGGCTCTGCCTAACATGGATTGGGATTTTGTTCCAGAGTCAGGGGAGCCTCTGGGATATGAATCTGTCCCTCCAGCATGTTCTGTTTATTTCTGTGCTGAGGTTTAAGTCCCTGGAGCGTGTAGCTCTAAGGGATTTGAATTTCCTGAGATGGATGATTTCCCAAAAGAAACAGAATAGCTTTAATACATCATATCAGACCATGGAAACAGGGAGGATTAAACTTTCCTGATATAGAAACATATATAAAAGCATCAGTATCTAATATAATCTCAGAATGGATAAATCCAAATTATTCCGCAAATTAGAAAGAATTACTAAGTGTAATATCAATAAATGAATTTGATTTACAAAATAAAATTTCAAACAACAGATGAAAACAATTTTCCATGGCACATATTATGTATTAGTATGCAATATAACATAACTAAGCCCACTAAAACTCATATGATTGATTATTACATTGACTCATTTAGGAAAATCATTAATGCAAATATAGAGTTAAAAATCTGGATTGATCTTTTAACACCATTCATAGTTACAAAGAGCTTTCCACATAAAATATACAGAGAAATAATTCCTGGGAACAGAAAGGATGTGTTTGTTAGTTTCAATGTATCAAAGAACTAAAAATTGTGGAAATGCAAACAATAGAAACAACATACAAAACTCCACAACAAGATTGGCTAACTATGCAAAGCAGTCTGACGTATTTGCAAGATTTATACAGAATAGTTAGTAATTCTTCATTTAAAGAAATACATAAACTTATGAAATACCTATATGAAGTCATATATAATGATTATGACATGGGAAATAGTATTCTGAAATTTTACAAGATATTGATAAATTATAAAACACCACCCAAATTCTCATATTTGAATTATATAACAAAAGGATACTCATTACAGCTAACTGAAGAAATTAAATCAAATATTTTATAATCAATAAAACATACATCCTTTATACAATACTGGAAAGTTTTTAATTGGAAATGCTTGCACAGAGCATTCTTAACCCCAGACAGAATTACTAAAATTAATTCTTCCACAAAGGGAATATGTTGGAGGTGTGAGCAAATACACAACGCAGACTGGAATCGCATTTTTTCGACTGTGTTAAAATTAAGCCATTTTGGAATGGTATTAAAAACTTTTTACAAGCTTTATTTAATGAATCGTTTAACTTATTATTAAATGTGTATGAAGGTCCTCATTTGAATGAGTCAAATATGTATCTAGTTTGGACAGTACTTGCAATGTCAAGGAAGTGTATAACAAGAAGATGGAATACAAACACAATACCGACTTTGGAAGACTTCTACAGCCTACTGAAGACCACAGCATTGTTGGAAATTAAAATTAAAGAATGAAGGATTCATCCTAAGCCATTTATTAACAATCCACGAAAAAAAGTGTGATCATTGATTGACACTTTACAATAACTGAACAGATACACTCTGATAACTGGATTGTTATACCTATAACATAAATGTATATATTGAGCTCTGTTATAGTGTCAGTCTGATGTAAATAGTGTACATAGTTATTTAAGATATATACAAATACTATGGAATTTAATCAACTGTATTTGAAAAATAAAACATTTTTTAGAAAAAAAGTCAGTTTGCTATAGGTTCATAGGTAAGTACTAGGCTATCTGCCCAAGGGCATTTATAAGCCTAGCCAGAATGTGTTGGCTTTCGCCACCCCCTTAGATTAGTTCCATGTGCCTCTGTCCAGCAGAGCCATTAGTTCCCTGTGCCACTCTCCAGCAGAGCCATTAGTTCCCTGCGCCACTGTCTAGCAGAGCCAGTGCAGTGATCCCCGGGGTAAATTTTCTGTTTCCCATCCACCTGTCAAGGTTTCTCTTGAAGAGTGTTAGTGAGGGGCTCTGCCTGATGTATATTGGAAACCTGTTCCAAAGCATGGGGGAGTCTCTGGGATAGGAATCTATCCCTCCAGCATGTCCTATTTATCGTTGTGGTGAGGTTTATATCTCTAGAGCATGTGGCTCTCTGGGATTTGTTTCTTTTTAGGTGGAGCATGTCCATCAATTCTGGGTTGGAAATGGCCTTGTATGTCAGGCAGAGATTACCTCTGAGTGCTATCAACCTGGGTTTCCAAATCCCTCACGACTGATTGCATGCTTAGGACCTTATTATCAATGTGATCATTTGTGGGGACGTCATTCTCCCCGAAAGGGATGATGCATTTTTTGGCATTCAGTCTGAAGCCATGTTTCAGGCACCAGTCATTTGTTTGGGTGAGACCCTCTTGGAGGATGTCCACATCACTAAGGGAATTGATGACAGCACCCAGCTTGCAGTCATCTGCAAACTTGGTCAGCCATAGCCCACTAGATTTGGCCTGCACCTCCGAGAAGTATATCCCAAACAGCAGAGGCCCCAAGACTAATCCCTGGGGTACACTGCTTGTTACGGGTCTACTACTGGAGGTGGTTTCCCCTATTTTGACTAGGTGGGTTCTATCAGTGAGCCAGTGTGCTACCCATCTCATAACATATGGATTGATGCCTGGTTGAGGGAGTTTTTCTATTATGCCTGAGTGGGGAATAGTATCAAAGGCTTTGGCCAGGTCAAGGTAGGCGGTGTGCACAGTCTTCCCCTCATTCATGGCTTTGGTGACTGTCTCAAAGAAGTTGACCAAATGTAGCCGACATGACCTTTCCAAACCAAAACCAAACTGTGTAGGATTAAGTTTCTGGAGGTTGCCAATGTCCTTGTTAATGCAGTCCTTGATAATGCACTCCATGGCCTTGCAGATCAGGCTAGTTAGGCCGATGGGTCTATAATTTCCTGGATCAGTGGACGTTCCATCTTTGTACAAAGGGATGATGGTAGCTGTCCTCCACGCTGCTGGGACAAAGTCAGTACTTGGGCTTTGGTTGAATAAGGTGCATAATGGTGCTGCAAGTTCTTGCCTGAGTTCATGTAGGATGCAGCCTGGGATATTATTGGGTCGCATGGAGGCTGTATCTTTACCTTTGAGAGGGCAGTAATGACTTGCTCCCTAGAGATAAGGAGGGGGGGCAGGTAATGGGGATGTCCTGTTTTACTGTTGGGGGGACACAGAAGTGAAGTTTTCACTGAACCTGTCTGCCAGCTGGTTGGCTGTATCTATAGGCTTTGTGTATGTGTTATCTTTGACTACCAGCTCTGAGCAGGTCTGGGTGGTTCCCTTGAGATGGCGGACAAATGTGAAGAAAGCCTCATGATTGTATTTAGTAGATGTAGCAGTTTGGACTCGAAGTTTGCTTTGAAGGATTTTACTAGTGCTCTTATTTGCTTGTTCATGCTAAAGAGAGGTTGCTTCCAATTAGACACCTGCTCCTCCTTGGTCATGGACAGCAATGTTTGTCCTTTTATTATAGTTTATTTATTGTAGATGTCCACCAGACAGGTTTACTGTTCCTTGAGGAGGATTTCATCCTGTCTGGTATTCCTGAGTCCATGCAGCTATATCAAGGCTCATATAGTACTTTGGTCTAAGTTTGGACATAGGTGCCAGTTTCTTTGGAGGGGGAGGGGGCTGTGAAGCTGTTTGTACCTTTCCTCAGGAGGTTGTAATCAGCTGTGGAAAAGTTTTTTTGTTTGACCCTAGCGGGGAGGGGGAGTGGTCTGGGGATATGGTGTCTTCGAAAGTGACTGCTTTGTGGTTGGATCTTACCAGGGATTATGACACAGTATTGATACTGCAGTGGTTACTTATGTTGGTTAATACCAAGTCCAAGATATTTTCACCTCATGTGAGGGTGTTAATGTTTCTTTTTACTGCTAATGTATCTGTTACTGTTTTCCACAAAAAAACTTTACATTCTGCTTTCTGATACCACCATCTGCTTCATGTTTTTATAGCTTTTTGTTTTTCATGTTAGATTAGATTTCCCAATAGTTTTGCCTTGTAATGTTTGTCTTTACATTCTCATATCATACTTTTCTTTCTTTTTCTATATCATCAATTTATATTTCCACAAAAATATTTTTTCTTGGTAACATTTTATTTCTTCATTTAGACACTGTTTTTCCTCCTTTAGTATTTTTACCATACCCAAACATTTATTGTGCTTATATTTATACAGTTGTATTACTAATCTCATATTTTTCACTTACTCCCTTTTAACACTTTCTACAAATTTAATGAAGGGTCATATACTACTGAGTTAATTAACCCTAAACCTCCATCCTCTTAATTTATATACAAAACATATGTTTTTGCTGGATTGTATCTAGAACCCCATACAAAAAAAAAAGTATCTGCCACACTTCCTTTTCAAATACTATTGGCAGCATACATACACTTGCTAAGTATGTTATTTTCCCCAGGAATACTAAATTTATCAAATAAGCCTTTTTCTGAATGACAATTTATATGTTCTCCAGAAAAGACAGGTTTGTTTCATTTTTTTTTTCTGTTTTCCCCCAGTGAATTCTGCTTACATCTTTATTCGCAAATTTTATACCTAACACTGAAATTTCATGCACAGTAAAATATATACCCCCATCTTTACTAAATACCTAAACCCTAACTTTCTCTATGTAAAGCCATCCCTATCATCACTAGACACTCATTTGCGCAAATTGTTACTTTTACCTAAGTTTTGTTTTTTGCAATTATTATAATGTCATCTGCATATGTTAACAAAACTGGAATTGTTAACCCTTCAGGTGTTGTATACCCCTACCTTTCATTTTGCAATTTATTTCACATACTATCACTTTCATAATTAATGCAAACAGTATACAACTGATTGGACATTCTTGTCTTACACCACTCTTCATATGCACCTCTTGGCTTAACCAGCCATTTACAAGTATTTTACTTTATTATTACTATGCTCTGACATACATACTTTCTTAACTTTCTGCCTTATATTATATTCTTTCATTATTACCCATAAAATTCCACGTTTATGCTCATTAAGGTCTCCTATCATGATTTCTGCTTCTTTTTTATTTATCATATCATCCACAATTTCTCTATCATTAATTCTTGACCAGTCTTCCCCTTTATACTATATATACTGTCTTCCATAACATTTTCATTTTAGTTTCACATCTCTTTTGTATTATAGTCATAAAAATGTTATAATCATTATTATTCAATATTGTTGGTCTCAGTTTATTTAATCATCTTCTACCTTCCTTCTTTTATATGAATTTAAGCATTCCACTACATAATTTTTTTATACATAGACCTTCATTTAACCATTCATTTAAATTGTGTAAAACATTTGCCAATGCCTTCAATTTTTATACATTTCATAAAGTATTCCATCTGTTCCTTCAGCTGAATATATATTTACCTGTTCTATTACTTCCTCTATCTCATAAAGAAATCTCCTTTTTCAGCTCTGTGTTGTTTTTTTTCTGTTTTTTTTACTTCCCATGTTTTTCCCTACTTTTTTAGTCATCTCTTGTACATATTGTAATACACTATTCATAATATTTTCCGGGGGTCTTTATTTTTCTCCTTTTACATGTTTTATTTCTCTCATTGTACTACACTCTTCCTTTACTAATCTGCTTAAGTTACTTGATAGTTCTCTTTTTCCTTGTAAAAAATATCTTTGCTTATATAACAATTCTTGTATTTTTTTATTTCACTCCTATAATTCTTTATTTGACAAAGTACTCACCATCATTATGCTTTGTCTTCCAGTGCATCATTATATCTTTCTTTCATTACTTTTCCTCATATCAATTTTTTTTTATCATCCACCATTCAGACCAATTTTTATAAAATGTACTCACAGTAATATGATCTTTCCATAACTGTATTAGCAATCTTTCTTTTTCATTCCATACTTTCTCATTTATCTTTTTATTCCTTTGCATATTTTTATATATTCCTTGTTTTCCTTTATCTCTAGCCATATTGTAAAATGATCAGATGAATCCTGTTTCAACTACCCCCTTTCCCTATAACTAAAACTTCTACTATAAAATAATCCATTTTGTACATTCTTATTTTGTAAGTCCATGAAATTTTGTCCCAAAGTTTTAACTTACCACATCTTGCAACTTCTAAAGGTTTTCTTATATCATTTCCTTTCTTTTTATGCTTGCCTCTTAAGTCACAATTAAAGTCACCTGCTGTTATAATATTTGTATTTATCGTTTTCTGTACAATAAGCATATACTGTTATAATTCTTTATATTTATTCTTTCCATTTTACATCTACAGTGGTTAATCCTTCCCATTTTTTATTAAAGTTACATCTCATATTTACTGTATTTCTAAATAATACACCTATTCCAGAACATCCCTAATTTCCCACAGTCCAAATTATCTTTCCTCACCATAGTTTCTCTGTTTGTAACATTTTTTCATTTGTTAAAAAAATATGTCTTCTAATATAATTATATCTACATTACATGTACTACACCCCCCTCCAAAATCCCTTTTCTTCTTACATTAGTCTTAATATTATGCACATTACAGAAAGCATTCTAAATTTTTAATTTTCCTTTCCCTTCGATTCACGGTTTCATGCGTTCATAGTTAATTAGTAGGCTAACTGCCTTAATGGACCTTTCTAAGCCTATCCAATTTCCCGCCAAAAGGTGAGAACCACACAGTTTACTTTGTGTCTGTGAGTTAAATACCTTAACCATTATACCAACCCTTACCTATTAGCTGTATCTATTCTTTTTTCTTTTACTATCTCCTAATTTATGTATTCTTCTCTGTCCTATCTTATTTTTCTCATCTAATCTTTCTTCTATTTGTAATTATTCTAAAATTTCTTCTTTGTTCGTTTTCTTCTTTCTTCCTCTTCCTCTTATTTTTATTTTTGCAATCTGTCCAGAAATGTCTGATTTTGTTACATTTATAACATTTCAGTTGACTTTTTTTGCATCATGTCCCATTTCCCCACAATTGTTTTTCTTTTATAAAAGTTACTTATCAAATGCCCTTTTCCAAAAAAAAAAAAAACTGTGTTGGGTTGTCCCCGGTATTTTAAGACACTCATATGCCCCCACACACACATTTATTAGACTTGGTATATGTATTTTTTATATTTATATTTTTAACACAATGTTACAGTCCCATCTGCAAGTCCATAAATGCCTTCTATCATAAACTTTTGTAATGTCCAGTACTTCTTTACATAAAGTTTCTAAATGTCCTTTCAAAGTATCTATTCCCACCTCTGTTCAGAATTCTCCATGAATTTTCTTTTTTGATTCCCTGTTAAATGCTTTTTTCACATAATGATTCCATTCTTACAATATTTTTTTTTCATATGTTTGAGAAAAATGTTCCATTGAAAAAGCAGTCTCAGATATAATGTCACAAAATGCCCTTGCTAATTAAGAATACTTCCTGTGCATTTACACCCAAAGGAGTTATTAAATTGCCCCACACTTCATACCTGTCCTTTGTTTTGTCTTATTTACTTTGAATCTTTACCACGTACTTCTGTTTTTCCTTTTCTTCAACCTTTTTTGCTGCTACTTCTCTTTTGCCGCCTTTTACTTTCTCTGCATTTTTTCTTTTCCATCTTAACAATATTCTTCAGGATTGTCTCTGCATCCTCCTCTTGTATTTTCTCTATAAAGTTCCCATAGGAAATGTCTCTCTCATTTTCTGTCTCACTCTTTATCGTCATTTCTTTAAGAAAATCATTCGGCAGCCCTCACGACTGGAGAATTGTAATTATACATCCATCATTGGCTGACTCATCTCCATCAAACAGATTTCTTTGAAACATCTCCTCAGAATTGTGTACACATTCTCTGGTATCAGTATTGGCTTTCCCTTCCATTTCTCTCACCACTCCATAATCTCCTCCTCTCTCCATCTGCCTTCCTGTTTCTCCAGGCCACCTCTGCATTTGGAATAGAAGTGCTCATGCAAAATGTGTCCCATCCACAACAACACTGAATAGGGTAAGTTCCCTAATGCCCTCACCAAATTTCTCCTAGTACTATAAAAATACCACTTTGGGTTTCTCCTGAAAAGGCACTAACAGCCTAATGGGGATAACCTAGTCAACAAAGAATAACATTTAAAAAAAAATCCAGCATTTGGAGCAACTCTTGTAATACTCAGGACAACTAGTATAAACATTTCCTGCATCTTTATTCCCTCTAATAAACATTAATTAGTATTCACGCTTTGGTTTTATCACTACCCAGATGAACACCCGAAATGTGGCTGTGAGCCACATTCATTAATGTGACCATAAATGGGTAGAGCGATCAACAATTCATGTGTAATTTCTACCCTGTCTTTTGCTTCTCCATAGGGTGTATCGTTCTGCATCATAAAATGAGGGAAATGAGAAGAGAGCCTGTAAGGAAGTATGAATGCTGGTTAGTTAAACATTCCACCAGATTATGTCCTTCCTTTTGTGCATCTCTGGAAATGAATGATCTGTACTCCTGTGCAAGTAAGACAGGTACTGAGACTCCTGCATCTCATTTATTTGTATTGTTTACTGGGACAGTGCACTGGTCATCAATAACCAATTGCTGGCTCAGCATGGGTTAGTAACAGAAACTATACATTAATGTTATGATTATAGTACATGTATTGATATTATGGTTAACTTATGTTATACATGAATGCATTCACAAAGAGGTAAACATATAGAATATGTTAAACAAAAACATAATATTCAAAAGCAAGATATGTGTACATATTTACAAAAATGGCATAAAGGACGTAGAGAAGGAGAAAGAGCAAATTAGACAGTAGGACTGAATGTGGAGTATGCGCCATTGTAGGTAGGATACTATCTTCAGATTAATAAGCACCAACCCCTTCTCCCCAAAGAAGAGTAATTCCGTCCATTGTTTCTCTGGTGCATCATTATCACTGTTTGCAAGTTAGTCTATTTAGATTTTATTACATGTTATTTTCTCCATGTTCATCCTGTTCTTCTCCCTTCTTTTATGTCTGGGTTCCTTTCTGTCTGGGTTCCTTTCATTTTCTTTGCTCTTATCCCTTCTTGCACCCATCCTGGATTCCATGACATTATTCCCTTTCTCAAAATTAATTTTGCCCTCCCTCCATTGTATGCGGTCTCTCTCGCTCTCTCTTTTTATATTATAGTGCTACCTGTTTTGTTCATTTTACTGTGGGTTATGACTTCCCTTACAACTCTTCTTTTAATGTAATCCATTGTAATGTATCCAAACAAATACGTTATTTCCAAAGTCAACAAGTTCTGCATTCCAGTAATATGTACGGACTCATTGTATGATGCCCATTTGGCAAGTACTCATCACATTGTTAACAAATCCTAACTTGTGCTAATTGTAACCTGTTGACGGTGACCCTTTGGTATATAATGTGTAGAAATTTGTCATTACATCCAATCAGGCTATTTCTAAAACCATGTTAAAAAAAAAAAAAAAAAAGGTAAATATGAAAAAACTATCCTTCCTTCAAGTACTGTTTTACAAATGGTAACTTCTTTTTTTATTTTCATTTGATAACCAAGTAGGAAGAATGGACCAAGGACCATTTCCAGCATCAGCCTGGGCCAAATGGCAAGACAGTACACACAGACCATGAGCAAGCATGTATTTACACTGTATGTACAAGAACAGTATGAATTCATAACAAAGCAATATGTGCAAGCTGCCATTCTCACAAAACTTTTCACAGACCTGTAAAACAGGTTATCTAGATTATCAAAGTAATATTTGCAGTTCCATTAAAATAGATATGTCAGGGTCAAAGTGGCTTAAGAGATGTTTGCTATGAAAGCTTTTATTTTATTTATTTTTTATTTCTATTTTTCTTTTGTTTACAGGGTTTGCCCAACTGTTTTTGTCAAAAAAATACTTTTCATTGAAGGTCAGGAGAGAAAAGCTCTAACATATTACAAACATTTTTAAACCAACATTTAGTAACTGCATGAGCACACATTAATATACACGTACATTTGCTAAATTAGATTACATTCATGCAAAATAAATAAAATGCTTTTGAAAGAACTTAAATTGCTCTGCGTTCATTAATGCTGTGGCTATGAAAATGCTTTTATGAAATCTAAGAAAAAAAATGCTAAGAAGCATGTACTTGTAAGACATCATGCTGGAATTTAGAAAGACATTCTTGAAATGTTCAGTATTTTTGTCACAGAACTTTAGTATAGCACTTTTCCTTTTACTAAATAAATATAGTCAGATTTTATTTTTGTAATTGTTGGTGGAAAATATATATTTTTTTCATTTGTATAGCAGACCTGGAATACACAGCAGTCATTCACAGATCAAAACTCAAACTAAAAAAAAAAAAAAAAAAAACAGATGCGAAAAGCTAAAACACACAGGGGAATGGGGCTTAAACTGCAGGAGAAGAGAGAATCTCAAACATAAGTCTTCTTTAAATTTTATTTTTTGTAGGAGGGCAAGCCTCCCCACACCGTCAGACTTATATATACTAGCTCCTTTATTGCCATACCTCAGAGAAAAGAGAATATTCTTAGAAATGTCTGTCTTGGGCTTAATTTATGCAAGTCCATTTTCAGCAATTCAGGCTCTGTGTTTCAGGACACACACTAGCAGGTCCCTGTATTTCAAATGGTTACCATCTTCTGAAATTACAAATGCAAGTTTTGCTACAAATGTAAGACCCAGTATTGCAAATCCCCCCAGCATATACAGGTAGTCTTTGTTTTGTTGAATCTCATTTCACTGACTTTCATTTCACCCCAACCACATCACAGAAAACTCAAATTACTGAAAACTCATTTCACAGAAAGTCATTTCACTGAACTGCAGTTAGTATATATGCCACTGTGTAGAGTGTTGTAAGACAAGTAAAAGGTATATGTTCTTGTTCCTGCTGTAGTGCTATCCTGGAGTTAGTATATATAGTTAGGGGGGCTGGGTGGGGCATAGCCCCCCCTACCTTGTTTGTTTTATATTGTATTTTACCAAAGACTTCAAAACAATACATTTTAAGCAGTAGACATGCATAGTTGCACCACCAATGACTAACCCTCTTCAGAAGCAATATGTACTCAAACTAAGTGGGGGGTTATGCCCCACACCCCCCAGTGTGGGAAGCTGTGCCCCCACACCCCCAACTATATTATAACTCCAGGATCACACTACAGTGGGGAAAAGGGCATATACCTTTTACTTGCCATACAGTACTCTACACAGTGCCATGTACACTAACTTCAGTTCAGTGAAATGAGATTCAGTGAAATGAGTTTTCAGTAATTTGAGTTTTCAGCGATGTGGTCGGGATGAAATGAGATTCAAAGAAACAAAGTAGACTCAGCATATACATATACTCTGGCAGTTATGTGTGTGTCAGCATTCTCCAACATTAATTATTTTCACTGCAAGAACTGCTCTAAACTTCTTTTGCCAGCATTGAAACCTATATGAATGAACTTGAAGTATGGTTGTTTTGTAAATGAAATGCCAGGTATCACTTCTACAATGAAATTATAATTTTTTTCACTGGTAAAACAATTATATAATTCTGCCAAAAGCTTTCTGCCTTCTGACATTAAATACTTTTGCATTGCAATACTGAATCTGTTTGTATCCACATGTATGACTTTGCAAATGGTGCATGTCAGCATTAAGAGATAAATAATAAAATAAACCTTTTATAGCTCTGGTGTCAAAGCTGTGACACGGCATGGTGACCAGTCACCTGATATTAGCATTGACATATAGTGGTCTTCCCTTTGCATCACCACTGTAGTTTTTGTAGGGATTAATAATAACAGTTATCTGATGACTATGTATATCATTTGTGGATTACATATTTACTAAGAAATTTGGTAGACAGAAGTTAGCTGTTTTCAGTGAAGAAAGAATCCTTTGTTTACACTGATGTGTTGTTATGGCTTACAGTTGCTACTAAATCAACTATTTGAAATGTTTTGTATATTTATTTATGTTCTTGTTTTCTTTTGTTTTCTTTAGGTGCTTGCCTTTGATCCAGATCTGGGATTAAATGGGACTGTGGTTTACAGTATTAGCCCTGCAAACAAATTCTACTCCATCGCTACTACAACAGGAAAGATCCGGACAACTGGAGTGGTACTAGACAGAGAGAACCCAAATCCCACTGATGCAGAACTCATGAGGAAGATTGTTGTATCTGCTACAGACAGTAAGTGGTGGTTTCAGTTTTATCTTCTCTTTCTTTCTGTCTCTCTCCCTCTCCTCTTCCTGATTCTCTCGCCCTCTCTCTGTTTCACGCTTTCTTTCAATATCTCACTCACTGCTATGGAAACGTTGACCCTGCAAAGAATTTGCAGTGGTTTGATATGTAAGAACAAGAAATCAATGTGTTTGGCTGGGCTGTATAGACCAGAGTAAGAAATCAATGATTATTACCATTAGTATCCTGAACTGGATTTTACTGGCAACCAGTAAAATAGGCAAGCAAAGGTACGACAATTCAGAAGAGTATGTACTTTGCCGAATGAGCTATACTGTACGAAGGTGTGTTTGAACGCATTTCCACCTACAGTGAAGTATTATGTAAATTTAGAAAACCCAGTTCATAGGTATGTAAATGTGCATTCATAGGTAGGTGTGTTGTGTACTGTGGTATGTATAAACATTAAGATTATTACAGGGTACAAATGCTCAAACACTTTATTTCCATAATTCCATACATGTTTTGAAAATACTTTTTGAATAGTTTTAACTGGAGGATAAGAACCAGCACTTTTATTATAGTAGTTCTCCAGCAAACTAATAAAATGCTTTTGTCTGTCATGTGACTAGTGAAGCTACTACTATAAGGAGTGCTAATGCATTTCAAAACTATCTTCCTGATACATGTATATGGTCCAATATAATAAGCTCTAATGTTATGACAAAGTAAGTTTGAGACTGTGTCATTAACAGCAAATTGTAGTATGTTACAATTTTTATTACTGCGATTTTACTGCCAGTTACATACGTTTCCATTTTATAAATACTGTGATTTTATTTGTACTTCTATATTTAATGTGATACAATTACATGATTATAACTTTTTTATTATTATGGAGCGTTTCTCCCCAGGACTCCATTGAAAACGGGTTCTTCTTGGCCCAATGGACCATCCTGGCAAACAAACTGCAAATAAATAAATAGATTCATAGATTACTACTAGGCTAATTGCCTTTGTGGACCATTTTTTTAAGCCTAGCTAATTACCCTGTGTAAGAATCAAACCCTACACTTTGTGTCTTAAGGTAAGCATCTTAACCATTATGACAACCTCCCACCCATTTATACATCCTGCAGGTCCAGAGCTAGCATATGTGCAGTTCTCATGTTGGGAATGACATATTTCTTTTAACAGGATGAAGCAAACTTGTATTGACCTGAATGCATTAATGGTTTGCACAGTCATTAGTTTATAATACTATAACATTTGAAATTAGTGTGTACAATATCCATAAAGCAGAAAACAATGATACCCCTCAAAGCAAAAACAAATGCACTATATTTACTCTTCCAATATGCTACTAGAACAACATGACTTATCGAATACACGCCACATGCCAGTATCATAAAGCACATAATGAAATGTGTGCAATCCTCTCTAATTAAGCAAGACTGAGAAAGTCTTCCTTTCACATATGGTTGCTATGAAATCATATTTCTGTATCTATATATCCAGGACACAATGCAATAAAATATTACAGTAAGTTTCATAATAGTCTTAAAAGAAGGCAAAATTATTTCACCTGAAAAAATATTTCTGTAGAGAAAAAACAGAAAAGAAGACTAAAATAATTTGACCATTTGAGATGGGGAAAGCTTGGCTGTAACCTTGCAAACAGAGAATGGAGAATGAAGTCTTTAGCAGCCAGTAATGAGAAATCAAGATAAGGTGAGCGAAGCGTTTAATTCTAGGAGGAAAGCATTTTTGATAGAAAAGTAGAAAGCTGGACAGCTGGCACAAAATGCTTTTAACAGCATCCTTTGTAAGAAATAGAAATAGTGACAATGAAACATTCCTGTCCGTTTAGGTTTTAATCGACAAAAAAAGTTTCTTGCCTTATGACCTAACCACATCAGTGAAAAGCGAAGATTTTATAGAATTGTCAGCTGAATTGTGGGTGAAAATGGCAGTCAAGTGATGTGTGAGAGCACATGAAGGTTAAAATGAAAACGTTATCTCCGCTCAAGGATTCCAAGTTAAACAAATGGCTTCCCATGAAAGATATAGAGATCTATGTGATGGCTTAGGAGTGAGCAAACAAAATGCTTATTTTAAAAAGCACCTCTGAATATCAGTGAACAGTAGAAATAACAGCAATAAGACATAACCAACTTTGTGCTAACTAGCATATGAACATTCCAAGTTATTTTGCAGATAAGGAAATGATAAATGGACCCTTTAATGATAATACATGACAGCTATAAAATGCAAGGCATATTAAAAGATTTGCACATATTTATGGAGAAAAGTATTAGTGACTCACAAACAAATGTGAATTTTGCCTTGGATGTGTATATACAATAATTCTGGCAAATACAGGCAGAATACACATCACAAACTTATCAACCCGCAGACATTGAAAGTCTAGAGAAAGGCCTTAGAAAAGTAGGTACATGTGGCCTAAAATGTAGACAGCTAATTATTGTGAAATTTTCCCACTTTCAGTGAAATTTTGGGATATAACCACACAGACAGCCATGTTTAAAAACTCAAATTGAACTGACAAAAAGATGCAAAATGTAAGCAAAATAGTCACATTTTATCAAGCTTTGACTGTGACGAATAAGTGTAAAAATCAGCTGACATGAATGACATCAGAACTACCTGTTATAAAAGCCACTTGTATTTACACAATAATTTGAGAGAACATTTGAAGGGGTAACGCCTCTGTATCCCACTCCTTTTCGCCAAAGAAAAGAATACAAAAAGTTTCACTGCACTTTTATTACCATCTTAACATGGTAGCTCATTTTGACTTTGGTACTATTAATTGGCCGTACACTTTGCTGAACAGCAAAAGCGTTGCATAATAAGCATAAAATACTGAAGACACCTAATTTACTTTTAGTCCAACCTCCACAGGAGCTTAATATGCTGCTGTGAAGCACCAGATGTCTGACCTGAGGATTCGTTAAGGTGCTACAGCATCTCATTAAGCACCTCGATAAAAAGGCCCTGCTTCTGGGATACGGTATTTTGTAGCTCATAGATACATTAGACACCATGAGGAAAGACCTCATCATTGGCTTATTTATTGCATTTGTTAACTGAGAAAGTCTACTGGGCATAGGTGAGTCCATTTTCAGTAGAGGCCCAGGGAGAAAAGCTCCATATAACATTAATAATATATACAAAAAAAAAAAAGCACAATATACAGTGCATATATAGTCTCAATGCATGGAAATAAATATTAAACACAATGTACAAGTTATTTATAAACATTACACATCAACATTGTGTACAATTAGATCATTGAGGATGGAGTTAGGCAGGTAGCAGTTTTTGATTGTTACTTGTTGTAGTTTTGTAGGCATAAGCAGTTGAATTCAGCAAGTCAGAGAGATTTGCATGTCTGTAAAGAACATATAACTACTGTGTGAAGTGAACAATGAAAATCACCAGGGTATGGATAGTAAACATCCTCACGTCAACAAACAAATAAGCAATCCAAAACACACTCAAGACAAGGGAGAAGACACAGGTGTAGTATAAAACAAAGGTTTTATTAAAAGATGAGCACTTTTGCTCTAAACATGGATGCTCCTTCAGATCAATAAATAACTTAAAATCAAGGCATTTTATGCAGAAAAAGAAAATACATTACAAAGTAGCCATCCAAATCAATCGTATATATCATGGGGCTATATTAGTTAAACAAAAGTTTATCTAATCGAACGCTGACATCATCGCAATCCAGGATCTTGACATGTTTTCTGAGATTGTGGTACAGTGAAGATGGGAATATCTGCCCTTTCCTCACTGTAGTGCGATCTTTGAGTTGGAATATATATTTAGTGGTGGGTCACAGCCCCCCAAAATTGCGATTTTGAGTTCTGGGGATTTTCGATGATCTCAGAGTTCGATTAGATAAAGTTTAGTTTATCTACTAATAGACCCTATATCACATGACTTAAATGAAGTAAGACAATGTAAAACACAGTGTCCATTCAGAGCAGTCCGTTACTGGCACATGAGTACTATAGATCCATTCATTCAATTTAAAAAGGGGAAGTGACTGGAGGTGCAGTTTCAAGAGTTCTGTTTCATTGAGACCATAACCTTTGTCCCCTTGAATCATTAATATCCATTCCAATTCATTTTTTTCAGTCAAATTAGTTAAATCCCCCAATCTCATACTAGTTAATTGTAACACTAAAAAAAAAAATGAGTGTTCAGATTCTGCTGAAATACCATGCTTAGCTAGCGCACTCCTTTCATTGCCGGTATGGATATCATAAATAGGTTCATGAACACATTCCTTCAATGAACTTTTTGTTTACTCTACATAGAAGGAAGGACATAATTTACATCTGGCTACATAAACACATGTTACAGAACTAAAGTGTCTTTTCTCTATGCAGAAACTGCACCATCCACACAGGGCCACCCTTAGCAATTGCAGGGCCCAGTCTGGGCCATTTTAGTTGGGAACCCTCAGCTGACCCCTCTGCATGTATCACTCCAACTTTCCCTCCATGCTGGCTACCTGGACTTAATATTATTGCAAGTTAGTTGTCAGAGATACGTAGTATTACTGCATGCTGAAAAAAATAAAGCTATATATTTATGTATTAGTTTATATTTTGCCACAAGTAATGTTAAAACAGAAGTAATTGACTGAAATCCAGATTTAATCCCAGAACCAATATCTCCTCTAGCTTTTCCCTGGGGGTCTGCTTAACTCCCTCAGGCACACTGCAAAGGGCCTGTTTGATGGCCCACTGTGAAACCCTGTATCTGCATGCTGCTTCAAAAGTTAAATATACCTTGGCGTACCAGTAATTATGTTGCCAAACTAATTTAAGACTGCTCTGATCTCCTGAAACTGTGTAGGAGATTGCTACATACCCCTACCTCCATACTCTGCTGCATATCCCTTCCTCCACACTCTCACTTAATTATTTTACTCATCACAGGAGGTGCAGTTTCAAGGGTACTGTTTCACTGAGGTCATAACCTTTGTTCGCTTGAAGCATTAATATCCATTTCAGTTCACTTTCTTCGGTCAAATTAGTTAAATCCCCCAATCACATACTCACACTAGTTAATTGTAACACTTAAAAACAAATGAGCGTTCAGAGCCTGCTGAAATACCATGCTTAAATAGAGCATTCCTTTCATTGTGTGTACGAACACGTTCCTTCAAAGAACAGTTCATCTTACCCACATATAAGGAAGGACATAATTTGCAATAATAAAAAAATAATAAAAATATTACTTATTCGGAAAAGGAGCTGTATGCTTTATGCCTTTGCATTTTACATTTAAAATATATGCTATATGTCAGATCGCACATGTTTGGTAGTGTCATTGGAGGGGGGGGGAAACTTTAGGCATTTAGCATACTTATCAAAAAGCACTTCACTTGCGCATGGTGAGAGAAGGGAAGTATTTCTTGGACAGCTGTTGGAAAGAACCGTTACCATGCATTGCCAGGAGAAGAACTACAAAACTGCAGTCAACTGGGGTTCATAATTAAGTATTTGGCAGTCAGACTGTAGATCATTATAAGTCTAATTAAAAAATATTCAGACTTTACCTCCACCATCAAGGATGGCAAGACAAAATAGACGGGAGAATTTGTTGTTGTCCATCCAATTACATATGCTTACATCGAAGGTGGCAAAGGTACTAGTCTGCTTGTCATGTAGTTTGTTCCAAAGGTACACATTGGGATATAAATCTATAATGCCAACATGTCTTATTTATTTTTGGAGAATGTTAAGCAAGCAATGATGTTCAACAGGGTTTGTGCTACTCAGAAAATAATGCCCGCCCAGGAGTGTTATGAGGCCCGATGCCACAGGCGGAGAGCCTCACACCCATAAAAGTCATTATTTATGCAGTAACACACACCGTGGAGGGCAATGTTAAGTTGTCAAACTCACCTTCATTCTTGCTGGTTCGGAGCCGATCCTCGGCTCCGACTCGGCACTTGCTAAGCTCGAGAACTCATTTTTCCAGCTCGAGGCAACCCTATATCCCATGATGCAAGTGGTGACTACCTCAGATCTCGTTTGCCGCTTCGCGAAGAGGTCTCCTTTTTACGAGCTCAGATAAAGTTTCAATTTCTTCAAGATTAGTCAGAGTTTTTCCCCTTATTTCCTATTTGTCCTTTATTGGGTATATTATTTATACTTATACTTATCTCCTACCTTATATTCCCTTCCTTTACGTTAGGATTTATTTCCTTCAGGCCTTAAGCCTCCCCCTCAGTTATTTCCTGTCAGGTTGTGTGTGTGTGTTTTTTGGGGATTAACTGTGTGACTGTTGTGTGTCTGTCTGTTTTTGGACATTATTATGTCTAAAGAGGTAAAGGTCTCAGGCTTCAAGAAGTGTGACTCGTGCTGTCAGAAAATGTCTCTGACAGACGGTCACACTTCTTGTGTGTATTGCCTGGGGCCTTTACACCTGCAGGACTCCTGTGCCATTTGTCACTCCTTTAGCCAGAGAGTCCTGCAGGAACGAAGAAATAAATTAATTCTTCGTGGCTTGTTAAAGCCAGAGGGTTCTCCGACCAAGGCTGGGTCGGTTAAACCCTCTAAGCCATCTAGAGCCCAGGCTGTAGTTTCTAAGCCTTTGGCTGTGGCTCCGACTCCTTCGGAGTCTAGATCGGCTCTGGCTGGAGCCGATCTTTCTACTTTGGAGATTGTTGTGTCGGCTCCGTCCGGCTCCGACACACAAATACCCATTACTTTGTCCGCTCCGGCCGGAGCCGACGTGTCTTTATCCAGTATTGGAGTCGACAAGTCTTCGGCTCCATCTGGAGCCGAGGGGTCATCGGCTCCGATGGCTCCATCCAGGAAGAGATCTCAGTCTCCTTCCCTGGAGTCGATTCGTTCGGCACCGGGATCTCCTCTTTTGTCAGAGCGGAGCCATCGGAGCCGATCTTCAAGATCTTCCAGGCTATCAGACCATGATTTAGAGAGGGTGGTAAGCAGACTGTTGAAGTCACAGGCACTAGCCCAAATGCTCCATAGCCCGTCTCAACAGACGTCTGCTATTTCTCTTCCCCCCGAACTTCCTCCTTCGACTCTCCTTCAGAGTTCGGAGCCGGAGCTTCTCGGAACGGTGACCGTGGGTGCGCCGGAGCCGATACTTCCCCTTTCGGCTCCGACGTCTTCGGCTCCGATCTCCTCCATGAGACCTTCGTTGGAGGGATCCGGTTGTCGAGTCTCCCTTGTCGGCTCCGAGGGGGCGAGTGGCATCGGACCCTTGTCCGACCCTGCTCTCCCTCTTGGAGCTTCGGCATTGGTGAGCTCGGCACCGACATCGGCTTCGGAGCCTTCTCTTTCGGTGGGGCCGGGAATTCCTGTTTCTTCGGGGTGGGAGTCTTCTGGCCTCCCTGGGAGAGGAGCCTTTGAGGTGATGAGGAGTGTCCTAGCCTCCGAGCTAGATCATTGGTCTATTCCTTTAGCTCCTCCATCTTCGGTGCCTGTTGATGTCTCTTGCCAGTCTCTTGCTCCCGGACCCAGAGATCCATCGCCCCAGGTTTCCCCATTGGGAAGAACTTCCTCTTCCAAGGTTTCTCCTGATCCTGCAGCAGAACCCCCGCGTAAGAGGACGTGTAAGAGGAAGCACACAGACTCCCCTGAGTCTACTACATCAGATACCGACTTAGATGAGTCGGAGGGTTCCCCACGGTCCCCCTCTGAGGATGTCTCCTTTTCAGACATCCTGGAACTCCTTAAGCAGAGGGGGAACTGGCCTTCCATTAACCCCTCCGAGGATGAGTCTGTATACCTGGAGGCTTTCGGATCTCGACCCTCCACCTCCTGGGTGTCTCCGCCTTTCGACCCACTCATTCAAGTAGTGGCTCGTAAGGCGTGGGCAGCCCCGGATTCTGTGGAACCAGTTCCTAGGAGGCCCTACAAATTCATTACAGCCCCTGCAGACAAACAGTTTCTTTCTAAGGGCGTCCCTGTTGAGGCTATGGTGGTGGTGGCGGCCACCAAGAAGGAACTTGCTGATCCTTCTGTGCCTGTCCATCCTCCTAATAAGGATTCTAGGACCATGGATAGGTACGGCAAGCGGATGTTTTCTTCAGCGACCTTTGCTATGCGTTCGCTGAACTACCTTTGTCACTTTACCAGACTTCAAAGAGACATTCTCAAGGAACTAGGTGAAGTGGTTCAGGATCCTTCGGCGACTGGGGCTCAGGAAAAGATTGCCTCACAGCTAGGAATCCTTAATTCTTTGACTAACTCCTCCATGCGGCTCATTTCTTATGCAGCCGATGGGGCGAGTAGGGCCGCAGGCACAGGAGTGGCACTTAGGCGTCAGGCCTGGATGCAGCTTTGTAATTTTGCAGACCCTTTTAAGGCGTCCTTCACCAATACCCCCTTTGACGGTTTGGCTTTGTTCGGGCCTCAGGTGAAGGATACATTGACCAGGTGTGAGCAAGACGGCAAGACCCTTTCTGCCGTAGAAGTCCATTTCTCCACCCCTTCAAGACCTTATCCAAAGGGTCAGAAGGGAGGGAAAATGTGGTTCCGTAAATCTCAAGGAGTCACGCCAGACACACGTGGTGAGTTTACCCCCAGAGACAGAGGGGGTAATAATAATAGGTGCCGCCCTAGGGGCAGAGGGGGTCCGCAGAATCAGGGTAGCAGGGAGACTCTCCCTGATAAACCCTTCCAGCATCCCTGAGGTGTTGCCCGACTGCCCACCCTTGGAGGCAGTCGGGGGAAGATTGTCGCTGTACCCAATAGCCGGGCGTTCCCTCTCTCAAGACAAATGGGTACAGTTGATCATATCCGAGGGCTACAATATCCCTTTCGAGAGGTATCCCATTCCTCATCATTCCCTTCCAGACGTCTCACTCGGTCTAAGGGAATTGGCAAAACAGGAGGTATCAAAACTCCTAGCAAAAAGAGCCATCCAAATAGTGCCAGCAGACCAAGTAGGATCCAACACCTACTCAAGATTCTTTTTGGTCCCCAAAAGGACGGGAGATTGGAGACCAATTTTAGACCTCAGCAAACTAAACAAGTTTGTCAAGAAGGCAAGGTTCCGGATGGTCACGCTTCAGTCCATTCTACCCTTTTTGGGCAAGGACAACTGGATGTGCTCAATAGACCTTCAGGATGCGTACTATCATATAAAGATTCACAGGCGCTCCAGAAGGTTTCTCCGCTTTCGGCTGGGGTCCAGTCATTTTCAATTCAGAGCCCTGCCCTTTGGCCTCACTACAGCCCCCAGAGTGTTTACCAAATGCATGGCAGTGGTTACGGCTCATCTGAGACGTCAAGGATTCCAGGTGTTTCCGTATCTAGACGACTGGCTCCTCTCCGCCACCACCAGGCATCAGCTTCTCAAGGCCAGAGACCACACTCTGCAAACCTGCAAGCAACTGGGGATTTCAATAAATTTCGAAAAATCTTCTCTGTCGCCTTGCCAATCTATTACCTTTATAGACGCAGAATTAAACACTGTCAGCATGTCAGCCAGACTCACAGAACGAAGAATTCTGGACATTCAGAAGTATGTTCTGATCATATTACTCAGGAAGAAGATCAGAGCCAAATTTGTCCTGAAGGTTCTGGGTCTTATGGCTGTGGCCATTGTTCTTCTGCCATTAGCCCGCTTCCACATGCGTCTTCTGCAGTGGATGTTGTTCGCTCAATGGTCATTCCAGCAACTCCCCATGAGTCACGAGATTTTTGTCACGCAGTCGTGCAAGAGTCATCTAACCTGGTGGCTGTCTTCTCCCCTGCTCCATCAGGGCCGACTGTTTCTTCCCCCAGTTCCGGTTGCCACAGTCACTACAGATGCCTCTCTGATCGGGTGGGGGGGGCATTATCAGGGCAGGATGGTCCATGGGACTTGGCAACCCATAGAATACCATCTGCACATAAATGTCCTAGAGATGAGAGCAGTGCTTTTAACATTGCAAGCCCTCAACGACTTTCTTCCCTTAGGGACTATTGCAGTTCAGACGGACAACATGTCTGTAGTCTGGTATATCAACAAGCAGGGCGGGACCAGGTCCTACCCACTGTGTCGAGAAGCTCTCAGACTTTGGCAATGGGCGATCTCCTCTCATCGGTTTCTGATAGCAACGCATATCCCCGGGAGATCCAACCTCTTAGCGGACAGACTGAGCAGAGCTATTCTCATGCCACACGAGTGGTCTCTCAAACAATCGTTAGTGGACGAGATTTTTCAGAAGTGGGGCTTCCCTTCCTGCGACCTTTTTGCTACACCCCAAAACAGCAAATGCCCGGACTTCTTCACCCTCTTTCCTCTACCAGGCCATTCCCCGAGAGACTCTCTAACCCAGGATTGGCTCCGGGGACTTCTGTATGCTTTTCCTCCATTTCCACTGATACCACAAGTTATTCAGAAAGCTACCATATTGAGAGCCAAGTTGATCCTCATTGCCCCTTACTGGCCTCGACAAATTTGGTTTCCGTCCCTGCATCATCATCTCCTGGCCCAGCCTTGGCATCTGGACCCAGTCCCAGATCTTCTGACCCACCAGTCGGGTCATCCGCACTGGGCCATTCATTCTCTCAACCTCACTGCTTGGTTGCTCCACTTCCTTCCTTAGCCAGGCTTCCTATGATCTCTAACCCCGTTAGGAACATCATAGTAGCTTCTTTAAAGTCCTCCACCAGAAAGATTTATGCTAGTAAGTGGAAACGTTTTTCTTTCTGGGCAAAGTCTAAACACATAGATCCCTTTACTGCTCCACTGCATTCAGTTTTGGACTTCTTAGCAGAGATTTTTCAATCGGGATCTTCTTCTTCTACAGTTAAAGTCCAATTGGCAGCAATCTCTAATTTTCATGTTGGGTTAGTGGATCAAAGCATTATGTCCCACAAGCTTTGCAAAGCCTTTCTGAAAGGTATTTTTCTTCTGAAGCCTCCAATCAAAGATCCTCCTCCGCAATGGGATTTGAATTTAATGCTGGCATCCTTGATTCTCCCCCCTTCGAACCGGCTGCTACATGCTCCTTAAAGTTTCTTTCCTGGAAAACAATTTTCTTGGTTGCTGTTACTTCAGCTAGAAGGGTTTCTGAACTTCAGGCCCTCTGTGTCCGTTCCCCTTACTTGGTTTTTCACAAAGATAGGGTGTCTTTAAGAACTAATCCATCTTTTTTGCCCAAAGTTGCTTCCCAGACGAATCTTAACCAATCTATTGATTTGCCAGTTTTTTTCCCCAATTATTCAAACAAAGCTGAACAAAAACTTCATTGCTTGGATGTCCATTGTCAGCTCAGATATTATTTGGACAGAACCAAACAATTCAGAAAATCTGATCAACTATTCCTTTCCTATGCAGAGAACAGAAAGGGTCTTCCAGTCTCTAAAGTGACCTTATCCAGGCGGCTGTCTTCTATCATTTCTTATGTTTATCATCTTAGAGGCAAGCAACTATCCTCAAAACCAAAAGCACATTCTACCAGGAGCCTGTCCACATCCACAGCTTTTCAGGATAGGCTACCTATTGACACCATTTGTGCAGCAGCCACTTGGGCCACTCCTCACACCTTTGTCTCTCTCTATAAATTGGATTTGGCCTCTAGGGACAGGGCTAGGTTTGGTTCCACAGTTCTCAAGAGTCTGTTCCATTGAGCCACCCAGGATAGAGGTGCTAGGGACGCGGTCCCATCCAGCAAGAATGAAGGCGAGTTTGACAACTTAACATTTAGAAGTTATGTACATACCATAACGTTCCATGTTAGTTGTCTTCCCTCGCCTTCTTTCTTGCATCCCTCCCTCCTTCCCCCTGGCCTGGACTGATCTTGAGGTTGTACCTTCTTTTTGTTGAGGGTGTGGTTACTCTTTCCAAGAGTTCCCAGTAGGAAGAGTCTTTATTGCTAGTGGCTATTGGCCTAGTTTCTCCTACAGTTAGTTTTCTTCTTCCTGGGGAAGAAGTGTTTTTGGCAGGGTTTTCTTCTAGCTACCAAACGAGATCTGAGGTAGTCACGCCTTGCATCATGGGATATAGGGTTGCCTCGAGCTGGTAAAATGAGTTCTCGAGCTTGGCAAGTGCCGAGTCGGAGCCGAGGATCGGCTCCGAACCAGCAAGAAAGAAGGCGAGAGAAGACAACTAACATGGAACGTTATGGTATGTACATAACTTCTAATTATTGCACTTAGACAATGCTCTGTATCTACAATTATTATATTTACTTATTTATTTTTATTAATTACTGTATTATTTTTTTATATGTTTCATGTAAAATAGTTCCTCCACTTAATGTGTCAGAGTTGCTGTAATATACAGAAATGGTGGTGGAGGAAATATTTTGTATCCAAAATAGAAACTTTTCAAAAAAATATCCAGATATTTACTTAATTTTTGGGTCCCTTACTCTTAAAATGTATAGTTTGTTGCCACTCAGTGGGAGTTGAAGTCATTAAGGAATGATATAAATTTGAGTTTTATACTTTATTTCTTTCAGAAAAATGCATTCTGAACAAATTCTGTTATTCAAACAACTTTGAAATTTATAATAGCAATGTTTAAAATCAGTTGCTATTTTTCAACATTTGTGCCCCCTTTATTTTAGGCTTATCCAAATTTCTTGAGCTAAGTGGTCAAGAGGTATGCAAACTTCTTAACTGTTAATACCACTGGTCATTAGATCTCACGCTCTCAGTCTCACACACACAAATACAGTTGTTGTTGTTGTTGTGTCTTTCGGCTTATCCCGGTTAGGGGTCGATACAGCGGAACTCCGGTCCGCTAATGTTTGGTAGTGGATTTTTACATGCCGAGTTACCAGCCCTGATGCACAACCTTCAACGAAGGCATGCCCATTCATGCATGCTGCCACTCAGAAGACGCTCTAGCTGAGAATCGAACGCAACAAAATTGTGGTTCTGAAAATGCATGCCAACACAAATACTGTTATTTAAGAAACTTTATAATTTTATTAGAGCAATATCTGTTTTTATTTTTGGGGCTTTGTTCCCCTTTATTTTAGACTTTATCAAACTATCTTTAGCTAAGAATTCAATAGGTATGACATCCCCTTAACTTGCTACCACAGCGCGATTGTTCACATTCTTCACATATACGCATGCACACACACACACACACACACACACACACACACACACACACACACACACACACACAAACACATTTTTTTTTAATTATATAAAGAAAGACCAAGGACATACAATGAATGCTTACTGTCTCATCATGTTTTTGTTCAAAAAAATAGAACTTCCCTAGGCATACATCAAGCCAGTTAACATATATATAAATATATATATATATATATATATATATATATATATATATATATATATGTATGTATATGATATTATGTGTGTGTGTATATATATATATATATATATATATATATATGTGTATATATATATATATATATATGTGTGTGTGTGTGTGTGTGTGTGTAAAAATAAATCATCAAATCATTACCCAGTCATAGTCTCTCAATATCTCAAGGATTCCTGCCTAATCAAAACAACTTTAAAATTCCAACATTCTCATTCACATATGATACAGACAAGGTTCTATCCAACAAATAAATTGTTAAAAAATACATATCAATATATATATACATAAAAGTGAAACATCATCTTACAATACCCACTGCAGGAGAACAGAAGGAACTCGTTATTCAAGATACGTTGATACCCTCTAGTGTCCTATTTGATTATAACCATGCTAAAAACAATATGTAAATCAATATAAATCCCATCCCAGACCAAGTCAAAAAAATATATACTTAAAATTAGGAGCAGTTGTGAAATGAAACATTAATCTCTAAACATTGTTATAATCTAGCAGCCCTACGTTTTAGGACAGGGACCAGGGATACATCTGCCGATGTACAGGTCACTCATTCTCTAAGTTCCTTTAATCAAGTATTTGAGCTGCCATTTGTCCTGCAAAGGTAAAGGTGCTGAAAGAGGTGTGAATCTTTCATGGCTTGAAAGGCTTAGGCTAGATACAGGTCTTCACAGAAGGGCCTGTAAGAGAATGGGTACGGAGAGAGGGTTGTCCATCTGTGCTGATAACTGAGATTTTTGAGTCCAGTGATCTTTTTAGTTATGACTTTCTGAAATTCTCAAGTTGAGTGATACTTTTGGACAAATACATCCCCAAAAGTGTATTACGATAATCACTTTCAGGTACAAACAAGGCGATCTGACTACTTTGGAATTAGAGCAGGTGCCTTTGGAAATTAGATGAGCTTGACAGGCGGCTTTCCAAACTTTTGTGGAGACACGATCAAACAAAAAAATGATCAAAAAGAGTACAGAGAATCCTTTACAAAAGTGTCTGATTGGAGTGGTGTTACACTTATATGGTATACAGGGAATCCTTTACAAAAGTGTCTGATTGGAGTGGTGTTACACTTATATGGTATGTGAAAATGTTTTGTTTACCAAAACAAAACTACATTTTTTCACATTTAATTTCAGACCATTGAGTATGCACCAAATGTTGACACAACTTAAAGCATTTTAGAGCAGTTGTGAGTCAGTGG
>NC_056748.1:1146506139-1146513639 GCF_019279795.1 Protopterus annectens | reverse complement strand
TCAGTTTCCACCATTTGATCCTTAGTACTGCCCTCACACTCGTCCTCCTCTTCTTGATCACCAATGTCATCCTACAAACCACCATCCTATGCTGCCTAACTACACTTTCCCCTGCCACCACTTTACAGTCTCCAATCTCCTTCAGACTGGCCCTTCTACATAAGATATAATCCACCTGGTTGCATCTTCTTCCACTCTTGTATGTCACCCTATGCTCCTCCCTCTTGTTAAAATACGTATTCACCACAGCCATGTCCATCCTTTTCGCAAAATCCACTACCATCTGACCTTCTGCATTCCTTTGCTTAAAACCATACCTACCCATCATTTCCTCATCCCCTCTGTTCAATTCAACAACATGCCCATTGAAATCTGATCCAATCACCAGTCTGTCACCCTTGGGTACAGTCATCACCACTTGATCCAACTCAATCCAAAATTTTTCTTTCTCATCCATCGCACACCCAACTTTTGGAGCATATGCACTAACAACAGTCATCATTACACCATAAATTTCCAGCTTCATAAACATCACTCAAACTGAAATTCTTTTCACCTCTAAAGCACTCTTAGCATACTGTTCCTTCAGGATAACCCCTACGCCTTTTCTCCTACAATCCACACCATGATAAAACAATTTGAAACCGCCACCGATACACCTAGCCTTGCTACCCTTCCATCTGGTCTCTTGCACACACAGTATACCAACCTTCCTTTAGTCCATCATATCAGCTAGCTCTCTCCCTATACCAGTCATACTGCCAATATTCAAAGTTCCGACCATCACAATCACAGTCCTAGCCTTTACCTGCCTTCAGGCATGCCTTCCCCCTGTGTATGTGTGTGTGTGTGTGTGTGTGTGTGTGTGTGTGTGTGTGTGTGTGTGTGTGTGTGTGTGTGTGTGTGTGTGTCTAAATATATATATATATATATATATATATATATAAGTATGTGTGTGTGTGTGTATATATATATTTATGTATGTATGTATATATATATATATATATATATATATATATATATATATATATGTGTGTATATATATATATATATATATATATATATATATATATATCTCAGAAACACAAACCCAAAGCGAGAGCTAAGAATCATGCACTCAGTGCATAGGCGACTTTCCCAGTTCCTATTCACAGCCAGAGTTGGCGTCCGTGGATATAAAAACAAATGTAAAATTGCAACTTATTGCCTCGCAACAAGTAAGCCTAAATAGCTTCAGTCAAAACAAAAGAAGACTAGTATCCAAGATACTATAATATCCACTTCTTGAAAGCAACAATAGCTCCACAGTATAAAAATAACACCATTCGGTTCTCTGTAGATGAACGACTTTCCAAACCTAATGCATAGCCAAGTTTGGCATCCGTAAGTATGCATACAAATGTGAAACAGTAACTTACTGCCTCGCACCAATTAGTCCTTGATAGGTTCAACCAAACAAGAAGAGCCTGATATGCAAGGCACTACGATATCCACTTCTTCAAACTAGCAATAAATCCACGGAAGGACAGCAACACCATTCGGTTCAGCTAAAAAGATATTTATTCGTAAGCGCTTTCACGGCTGAGAGAAGCCGCTTCTTCAGACAAACACAGACGCGCCATTACAGCGCCAAATTTATACAAACAATTCAAATGTTAAAATCTCCTCCCACTAGCTTCCAGGCCAAATTTAAAGTAATAGTACACAAAATTGATAATAGAGCTGGAGAGCTCAAAGCACCGGAAGCGAATACATCAACTAACGTGCATGAAGCGCATATAATAACATTTAAAATAACATTGTATCCTACAACTATAACATTACTAAATAAAAAATGTATATAAAGAATGTAGCATAAGCTATAGTTCAGAATATTATAAGGATAAAAACAATGTTCAAGTAAGCATTGTAGCTCCTATAAAAACATGTTAAAACAATGATATAGCTGGTATAGCACTAATTGAGGCTAAGAAGCTGAAACATGAGGCATGAAACTGCTGAAAAACCTATTAAAACTAGACATAATCAGAGCAACATGTGTAAAACTGATAAAACAATCAATAATGTCAACAATAATGAAGATGATGTGAGGGATGAAACCCTTATTAGAAATATCAAGAGAGATATGGACAATGATCTGTACAAATTTAAACGCCTCCAAACTCAGAGATACCATATGGAGGCATGCCTAGCTAAAGGCATTGTACCAAGAGGGTTAAGAATCCTTAATATGCCAACCTATGGGAATCTATACCCGGGCCTGCTACAGAGGTGGCAGCAAATTAATCTGGAAGCCAGTCGGGCATACATCAGGCTCCTTATTGACTTCTTCCTTCCTATTGAGGAGGAATGTAAAAAGAACATGGATAGTTTACATCAGCGCCTGAACGCCATCATAGGTGATGATGCAACAGAACTATATATGCATGAGCTCTTTGATCGTGTTGGACGATACGAGGCTAACCTACTCAACAATAAAAGGAAGAAGTTGAGTAGGGACATCAAAGATTTTGCAGAGCAACATGTTTTTGTTTGGCCACGTACAACACATGAAGGAAGAAATGATCAAGAGATCAGTAGGAGAACTGGCAATATTCGAAACCAGCCAATGCCATCCAGGGACATGCCTAATGTGAGAAGACCGACTAGTAGGAATGGCCACACTGCCTCTAGTGACAATGCACTAAATAATGGCGAATACACTAATTCCAACCACAATTGTTCTACCAACGATGAACATTTGGTTACCACTGATGGGTTGCCCTCCTTGAATAACAATTTGGCCATAGGCTCATCCTCTGCTCAGCAAGATCATCCAGCCACCTCATTGGATGATGTACAGTCACCTGTGGATAATGTAGTCCCCTCTGTCTATACGACTCCATGTGGGAATGTTTCTGAAAAAAACACTGACATGAATGAGAATGGAGGACCTGCTAGCACCACCCTAGCAGGGACAGTTAGAAGGAAAATACAGTTGGATAGGGTAGAATTCCATAACCCTACGGAGGCTCCTTTTCCTATACGTCTGAATCGGAAAAGGTCAATAGAGAACGATCATGTACGGGGGGCCAAAAGGAAAGATCCACCACCTCCCCCGAGCTTACAACCAACTCTCCAGAACATCTGGGGCCAAATGGCCTAATTTACAACATTTCTAGCTATGTTCTGTCAAAACCAGAGATTGATGTCCTAAACAAAGGTATGTCATTCATACCTACATACTCCATTGATCATAGTCAATCCATCATAGCACTTAGATCTTTTGCTAGGAATGTTGGATTGAAATTGCTCTTCCATGACCGCAATAATGATAAATCGATGGGCTTCAAAAGAAGAAGTACATTTATGCCACCACTCAATTCCAATGTGGACATATTTGTGAAAGCTGTGGAAAAGGACATCTATGGAACACAGGGAATCCATGAGCATGCTTTGATAGACAATTTAACCAAAACACAGATGCAAGCTTTGAATAGTCTCAAGAACAATAAGGATATAACAATACGCCCCGCAGACAAAGGTGGATCTGTAGTTGTTCTGGACACGACCTATTATGATTCTGAAATGTCAAATATGTTGAATGATGAAGCCTATGAACAAGTGTCTATAGACATAGTTGCCAATATGAAAGATAGATTAGCTCGCATGCTACTAGATTGCAAGGCAATGGGCCAGTTAACAGAAGATCTTCATCTCTTTCTGCTTGTCGACTATCCTGTTGTTCCAACCATTTCGGGACTACCTAAAATACACAAGAATCTCTTCCATCCCCCCCTCAGACCCATAGTGGCAGGGGGGGGTTGGTTGACTGAGCCACTTTCCATGTTTTTGGATTATGAACTCAAGCAACCTATGAAGAAATCAGAATATATTCTCCAGGACACAGAGCATTTACTGAGAGATCTTCATATGTTAATTGGCACCCTTGATGGATGTGAGATTGACTCCACCATCTTTGTGACCATGGATGTCAACTCACTATTTACATGCATTCCTAATGGGGAGGGTATACAAATGTTGCACACGTACCTAAGAAGGCATTCTGAACTTGATGAGGATAGGATCAACTTTATATTGCTACTTATGGAAACAGTCTTGGAGAACAATATATTCATCTATGAAAGAACATGCTACAAGCAGGTAAAAGGGGTCGCCATGGGCACTAGCTGTGCTAACAGCTATGCTAATTTGGTCATGGCGACCTTCGAAGAAGTTTACATCATACCTGATCCACACATCCTATTTTATAGGAGGTTCGTAGATGATCTCATTTTCCTATGGAAAGGGAGCATTGAACAACTACAAGTGTTCCATCACAGGTTAAATTCAAGCAGTTCCTTTCTGATGTTCACCATGAGCTATGATACTGCCACTATTGATTTCCTGGACATCACCCTAATCAAGACAGCAGGCGTGATCAACACCAAGGTACATCGGAAATCGTGCTACAAACCCTCGTTCCTACATAGGGAGAGCATGCATCCGCCACACATCTTTAAGAACATCATCAAGGGTCAGGCCATGAGGGTCTCGAGGCTATCAACCAAGGAAACAGATTATAATTCAGGGTTGAATGAGTTGAGTGAAGGACTCATAGCCCGAGCTTACACACATGAAGAAATTCAAAGTGTGTATAGGGAGATGGATGATCTCAGGGAGCATAGAGCCAAACCTTATATGTTTGGTGGCCATACTCGATCTGATACAACCATTGAACATCAGGTTGATAGAGCGTTGGGTTTTGTTGTGCCCTATGGGCAAGGAACGCATAAGATTCAATCTATAATCCACAAACATTGGAACATCTTGACTGCAGAGGATAGTATCACTAAGATAGTGGGTCCTAGTCCTAACTTTGTATTCAGCAATTTGCTGAACTTAAAAAGACTGCTATGTGGCCCGAGAGGCAACACAAACCCGGAGCGAACAGGTTTTGAGAAAACCAGTAAATGTGGGAGATGCCCACAATGTAAGTACATAGACGAATCTCACTACTACAGACACCCTGTTTCGGGTCATCTTTGGACAATCAATTGTAGCAGTGACTGCAACACAAGGAACATTGTGTATGTGGCCCACTGTGTCACGTGTTTTTCTTTCTATGTGGGCAAGACTAATAGAACGCTAAGAGAAAGGATACGTGACCATATGTATTGCCTATCTCGAAGACAGGAATATAGTGCGTTAGCAAAACACACCCTCAGAGAAGGCCCTATGCATACATTTCTATTTCAGGTCTTCCAAGTAGTGGAGCCTAGCATTAGGTTAGGGGATACAACCAATCTTACGGAGCAAGCCGAATTAAGATGGATGTGTAGATTGGCTGCTCATAGAGAAAGAGGCTTGAATGAAGTGTTGTCTATAAAACCGTTTCTAAAAGGTAGACCATTGAGATAATATACAGGCATTGGCCGTGATTATATATTAAACTCTTGGAATGATATCTAGCGTTGGGTCATTGGAACACCTTTCAGGTGTTTGCTTTCCAACCTCTTTAGCCCCATGTCTACACTGTGCATGACCAACATCTTCCAGTTCTTTAAACACTTGGTTTATTAGTTTTTGTTCATATATACACTGCATATGTATAGTATCTTTCAACTCACACACGTTTGCTTCATCCTCAGTTATTTATTTGTGTTTTACTTGGGTATATACACTAAACCTTGTCCAGTATTTCATTACTTTTGTCCATCTTCATACATGAGACACACTCTTTGTTTGTTTTTCCCCCTTCATGCATTCTTACATTTTCTTGTTCCGTTCATTTGTCTACACCATCCTTTGGTCTTCCATTTAGTAATCTAATGCTTTAGTTATTCCTAATGTTTTATCAGTTTTACACATGTTGCTCTGATTATGTCTAGTTTTAATAGGTTTTTCAGCAGTTTCATGCCTCATGTTTCAGCTTCTTAGCCTCAATTAGTGCTATACCAGCTATATCATTGTTTTAACATGTTTTTATAGGAGCTACAATGCTTACTTGAACATTGTTTTTATCCTTATAATATTTAGAACTATAGCTTATGCTACATTCTTTATATACATTTTTTATTTAGTAATGTTATAGCTGTAGGATACAATGTTATTTTAAATGTTATTATATGCGCTTTATGCACGTTAGTTGATGTATTCGCTTCTGGTGCTTTGAGCTCCTCAGCTCTATTATTAATTTTGTGTACTATCACTTTAAACTTGGCCTGGAAGCTAGTGGGAGGAGATTTTAACATTTGAATTGTCTGTATAAATTTGGCGCTGTAATGGCGCGTCTGTGTTTGTCTGAAGAAGCGGCTTCTCTCAGCCGTGAAAGCGCTTATGAATAAATATCTTTTTAGCTGAACCGAATGGTGTTGCTGTCCCTCTGTGGATTTATTGTTAGTTTGAAGAAGTGGACATCGTAGTGCCTTGCATATCAGGCTCTTCTTGTTTGGTTGAACCTATCAAGGACTTATTGGTGCGAGGCAGTAAGTTACTGTTTCACATTTGTATGCATACTTACGGATGCCAAATTTGGCTATGCATTAGGTTTGGAAAGTCGTTCATCTACAGAGAACCGAATGGTGTTATTTTTATACTGTGGAGCTATTGTTGCTTTCAAGAAGTGGGTATTATAGTATCTTGGATACTAGTCTTCTTTTGTTTTGACTGAAGCTATTTAGGCTTACTTGTTGCGAGGCAATAAGTTGCAATTTTACATTTGTTTTTATATCCACGGACGCCAACTCTGGCTGTGAATAGGAACTGGGAAAGTCGCCTATGCACAGAGTGCATGATTCATAGCTCTCGCTTTGGGTTTGTGTTTCTGAGTTGTACCTTGGGATTTTTTAGGCTTCTTCTTTATATATATATATATATATATATATATATGTGTGTGTGTGTGTGTGTGTGTGTGTGTGTGTATATATATATATATATATATATATATATATATTTATGTATGTATATATATATATATATATATATATATGTAAGTGTGTGTGTGTGTATATATATATATATATATATATATATATATATATAATGTGCGTGTGTATATATATCTATATATATTTATGTATGTGTATATATATATATATATATATATATATATATATGTAAGTATGTGTGTATGTATATATATATATATATATATATATATATATATATATATATGTATAGAAAATGTGTGTGTATATATATATATATATATATATATATATATATATATATATATATATATATAAAAACATACATGAATATATATATATATATATATATATATGTATGTGTGTATATATATATATATATATATATTTATGTATGTTTTTATATATATATATATATGTGTGTGTGTGTATATATACATATATATATATGTATATATATATATATAGATATGTATGTGTGTGTGTGTGTGTATATATATATATATATATATATATATATATATATATATATATATAGATATGTATGTGTGTGTGTGTGTATATATATATATATATATATCTATATATATAT
>NC_056748.1:1146476139-1146498639 GCF_019279795.1 Protopterus annectens | reverse complement strand
ATCCTACCACTCGAGGGTCCCCATTAAATTTCAACATTTTATCTAATGACACCACTGTTATCTCTCCTGACACATCAACTAAACTGCTAGGAATAACCATCGATAACAATCTCACTTTCGATCAACACATCAATAACATCATCAAAACTGTTAATAAAAAAATTGGATCATTATACCGTATCAAACCTTTTCTCACACCTTCTACCAGAGCTACCATTGCCCATTCCCATCTGATTTCTACCCTCTTTTATGCCTCACCTATCTTCACTAACCTTAAGAAGGCCAACCTAAATAAACTAGCAACTTGTTACAATAGCATTGCCCGCTTTGCCACCAGTAACCCCTTCAGAACACATCACTGTCAAAACCTAAAACTCCTAGGCTGGCTGGAGCTACAAAACTGTCTTTTGATATCCCAACTTACCATTGCTCACAAGATACTGCACCAACCTTATAATACCCCTATACTTTCTCAACTTTTAATCCCTTACAATAATCTTACCTCCCTTCGATCTTCTTCTAAACTCATGACCAAATCTGTAAAGTCCCATAACTTAGCTGGTGACTCTCTGTTCTCTAATACTGTAGGAAGGATATGGAATCAGCTACCCACTGATATCACTCTAATCCCCTCCTTACCACTCTTCAAACAAAAAATCAAACTGTACTTCCAAAATCACTGGCTCTGCTCCTGCAGGACTCCTGACTGATCTTCTTCCTTCCCCCTATACTACTAATATCTTTACACTATACTTATTTACTTTACTTCGTCCTTCTTCCTATTGCCCTGCTACTCTCCTCCTATCCTCCTACCCTCTCCTCCATTTTCTCTCCCCCCTCCTCTTTTCCATCACAATACTCTTTTCCACTCTACACTTTTGCCTCTTTCTCTCTTCTGCCTTTGTATTTCTTCTGTAATTCCTTTCTTCTGAGTCTCCCATTCTACTTTTTTCTCTCCAACGGATTATCAAATATATGTTGCTAATCGTAATTGTTTTGCAATGTTTTACTGAATAATAATATTTTGAGTGTGTTCTTTAGAAATTTAGTTTTTTTTGTGTTACTAAACGTATATTCTTTTTGTACTGAATTTATTTTATAATTTGTCTCCTTGTAATTTAGTATCTGTGGAGCTTTTCTCCCCGGGCCTCTACTGAAAATGGACATATATCCAGCTAGACTAGCCTGGTTAACAAATGTAAAATAAAATAAATAAAATAAATAAAATAAATAAATATATATATATATAAACACATATACATATATATAAATATACATATACATATATATATATATATATATATACATATATATATATATATATATATATATATATATACATATATATATATATATATATATATACATATATATATATATATATATATACATACATACATATATACATATATATACATATATATATATATACATACATATATATATATATATATATATATATATATATACATATATATATATATATATATATATATATATATATATATATATATATATATATATATATATATATATATATATATATATATATATATATATATATATATATATATATATATATATATATATACATATATATATATATATATATATATATACATATACATATATACATATACATATATATATATATATGTATATACATATATATATATATATATATATATATACATATATATACATATACATACATATATATATATATATATATATATATATATATACATATATATACATATATTTATAAATACATATACATACTTGTACATATACATACATATATATATATATATATATATATATATATATATATATATATATATCTATACACACACACACACACGCAATTTTTTTCTTTGATCTTTATGATTGAAAATATTATAGGTTCAGATCTTTGTGATTCTGTTAGGACTCAAATGCTCAAGATTTTGATAATTCAGGTGTCTGTCTTAGTCTCATAGACATGTATTGAATAATTGGAAAGGACAGAAATCAATAGCAACATTCCAAATTTCATCACCTTGGTTTTGCCGTACTCGTTTTAAAGTTTAAATCAAAAAGGAAACATACAACTTCCTTCTGCAACTGGAACAACAAATCCTCACCACACATTCAGATGAAGTTTGTCTGAATAGCGATAGTGTTACAGATGGAGTTTCAACAGATAAGGTTTAGGGTTAGTGTTGGCAGGTATAATTAAGGTAAGCAGAGAGAAAGTGTTTGACTACATTGGCCTGAATAAAGATTTAAAAAGTAAAGTGTCATAGGTATTCAGAAGCTATACAACTGGAATGCTTTTATGCCCTTAAGAGGTCATTTACATGTATTCCATGGGCCTCCACTAAAGGAGGTTTAAGGCTTTACACAGCGAATACATTAGTATGGCTATGTATGCTTGCACACACCTATGCATATACAATATATAGTTGAAGGACATAATAGCTAACTCTTTGGAAAGTTTTGATGAATTAGGTTAGACTAAGGGTTAGTAAGGGGTTAGGATTAATATTTGTTTGTTTTAGTGTGTGTGTGTGTGTGTGTTTGTGTTGTAATCTGTCTTGGGTAGTGTAGTGCTATTGAAAGGATTTTCTAAGTTAAGGTTCAGGGTCAGGCAAAGCCCCCTCCCTTCCTTATTAATGCGTGCTAACCCTAATCCTGCCTCTACTACTGACTCTAAACTAAATCCTGCACCTTAAATTAGATAAAAAAACATTTCCATAGCTTTACTTCTTTTCAGACAAACCATGTCCTTTAATATTGATATGGTTTAGTTTTTTTTTCAGTTAGTGTATTTTTAGTGTAACTTGGTCACAGAAGTAGTGTGCTTGCTTGTTTTTTACTATTAATTTAATGTGGGTTTAGGTATGTTTTGTCTATGTTATGAATGGTCTGTATTTTGGTATCTGTATTGTGATTTGTCTACATGCTTAAATATACTCTCATCTCTTCTGGCAGCTTAGAGATTTTACATTTTTGATCCTCTTTTTTTTATAAACTTTTGAGTTCATTCTAAAAATCAAGTAAATAAGAAAAAAATATTTACATTGGGTCTAAGCATCTCACAAGCTATTCATCTGTCTTAATTTTAATGTCATATTTATATTACATCATCATCTTCTGATGTACCGCTTTCCCACTGTCTTGCTGTCCATACCAAGGCCTGTTAATACTGAAAAAGTAATAACACTGTAGCACAATACTGATGAACTTGAAGCACAAAATATTTTTTTTTTTTGCAAGGGGCAAGTCCTCCTTTTACCTTCCACATGGAGATTTTGCTCTTTGCTTAAATATACTAATTCTGTGGTCATGCAACCACAGAGAGCTGGCACAGCCAACAGGAATGAAACAAAACTGCTTCCACATTCAATCTGTAGCCTTGTGCAGGTGACATAATTTACCCAAACCGTACCCTAATTTCTCAAATATTGGAAGCAACAGTAAACCGCTGTTACCTTTCTTGAAGACCTTGCATGTCAGTAAGATAACATCAGGATGAGAATTATTAAACAGTCACACAACAGAAGTCATATGTATGACAGCGATGTTTTGTAACAGCAGATCACAATATTTCTTGTCCAGTGTTATCAAATTCACCATGAGTGCATCTATTAAAAAAATTGTCTCCATTTCAAAATCTCTTTTTTTCATCATGTTCTGTCAAGATGCACAGTTTGTGCTAGGTTTCACATTAAGTGATGATAGTATCACCTCCGATGGCTTCAGTGATGTGTAGCAGATTATTTTTTTTTTTGCCTGAGCTGCCTTCATGTTTTCTCAGTGTGGAAATTGAGTAAACTGTAGGTAATTATTATGATCAGGGTTGTTTGCTGTGTGTGCAGGTGAATTGTAGCTTTTTGTGTTAAAAGCTTCATCCTGTACTATGTCCATGCATTCAAACATCATTACTTCTTTTCTGATTTCCCATTTTTTTCTCACTTTTAGTGTTGCTGTAATGGTGACTCATTTAGCAATGAATATTGGGAGATACTTCTGGCTTCTCAGCAAGTCACTTGGCTACTTGGCAAAACCTATAGTCACACAGCTGAATCTGGAGTAACTTATTTAGTTAGCCTTTGTTGACTGTGTTTGTCCTACTAGATTAGTGGCATGTTTTCAAGGGAGACCTATATGGTATTTATATTGCTAGGGAAAAAATATTGAATCTAAGTAAAGAATGAAAAAAATATATAATTTCTTTAAAAGAACAGCTAAAAACTGAAATATTAATTTTCAGAATTATATTCAAATGAAAATTCCTCCCGTATAATAATTTTATAAATAAAGATAATTAAACAAAAAATATATTCATTATGTACAGTGTATGTTGAGCTCTTAAACTTTTGCCAAAATGTTGCTGTATTATAAAATTTAGAGCATCTGATAAATTGTAAGTTAAAAAAAGAAAATGAGGAAACATGCTTATTTGCTAAAATATAATAAAAATTGAGTTTAATAATTAACGTTTAAAAGTCTGAAATTGTAGGCCATAATTTAAAATTTAGTAAATTATCTCAAGCTTTAGATTTAAGTAATATATTTCTTGATTATGAAATAATTTTTATTATAAGCAAGTCACATAAGGTTGGTATAACCATTTCTTAGTGAGAGCTTTTCTGGCCCTTGCTAAAATGATCCATAATAATGGATATTGATGTTTTTCACAATTAAAAAATGTGATTATTACAGTGAAATTTGTAGAAGGATGGAAATTATCTGACTGTAATATGCATAAAATTTTCATTTTTTTACAAAAATTAGAATGTTTTGAGCATTTAGAGATTATATGTTCCCATTGTGGTTTTATCTCCAAATTACAACTACAATTCATAGGTTCATAGGTTGGTACTAGGCTATCAGCCCTAGGGCCTTTACAAGCTTAGCCATAACAATTCCCTGGCTATTTCTTCCCACACTATTTACTTCCCTGGACCCCTGTCTAGAAGTGCGATTGACGTGATCCCCGGGATGAATTTCCTTTCTCCCATCCAATCGAAAGGTTCCTTTTGAAGAGCACCAAAGAGGCACTGTGCTTGACATGTATGGGCAATCTATTCCAGAGTCTGGGGAGTCTCTGGGTCAGGAACCTATCCCTCCAGCATGTTTTGTTTATTGTGATGACAAGGTTTAGATCCCTAAAGTGTGTGGCTCTGAGGGATTGGGATTTCTTTAAGTGTAGCATGTCCAACAGCTCTGGGTTTGACATGGCCTTGTATGTTAAGCAAAGATCGCCTCTGAGTAGACGATATGCGACAGAGTATAGCTCGAGTTTTTTAAGGCGGTCAGCGTAGGGCATCTGCTTTAGGCCTGTGATTCTTTTAGTGAGGTATTTCTGCGGCCTTTCCACTTGTTGCAGATGTGTTGAGAGGTACATACCAAATGGGGCGTTGTATTCTATAATGGGTCTAATGAGGGATGAGTACACTGGGACAATGACCTCCTTTTTCCTGGATGAAAAGCCCTTAGTGATGAGGTGTGCCACATAGAAGGATTTCCTGACTGTTGTGGCGATGTGGTTATCGAAGGTGAGACCACTGTCCACCTGTGTCCCTAAGTCTCTTATCACACTTTCGGTGTTTAGTGTACTGCCACCTATATGGTAATTCACGGATAAATGTTTTTTTCCCAAAAGGGATAACTATACATTTCTTGGCATTGAGCTTGAGCCCATTGCTCTGGCACCAAGCATCTGTTTCTGTAAAGCCCTTTTGTAGAGTATCCACATCATTTGGGGATTCAATAATGGCTCCCAGTTTGCAGTCATCTGCAAACTTTGTTATCCAGAGTCCCTTAGTGTTGGCCTGTACTTCAGAGAAGTAGATGCCAAACAAGAGCGGTCCCAGGACTGAACCCTGAGGTACTTCACTTGTCACTTGTCGGGAGCTGGATTTGGAGTCAGCTACTTTTACAGTGTGGGTTCTATCAGTAAGCCAGTTAGCAATCCATTGGGTGATGTAGGGATTAATGCCCAGCTTAGTAAGTTTATCTATGATTCCAGAGTGGGGGATGGTGTCAAAGGCCTTGGCAAGGTCTAGATAGGCTGTGTGGACCACCTTACCCTTGTCCATGGCTCTGGAGACTGATTCGAAGAAGTCAATCAGGTTCAGGAGACAAGATCGGCCCTTCACAAACCCAAACTGGGTGGAGTCCAGTGTTTGAAGGTTGCCAATGTCTTTGTTTATATTTAAATTCATTATTTTAGTGATTTTATTCAATGTATTTGATGCATTAAAAAACTCTCTGAATAATGTCCCATGTGTAAATTTTTCAGAAAGATCTTGTTTTAGCTACCAATTTGAGCGACATGTATTTATTTCAGTCATTAGGTAAATCATATTCAATATTTGGATCTAATTTATATTCTGTGTTATTTTCCAAAAATAATATTATAAAGATCTAATAAAATGCAATTATTAATGTTATTATAAACATTTTATATATATATATATATATATATATATATATATATGTATATATAAAATGTATGAACCTTAGGTAAAAGTTTGCAGATTGCAAACATCCTATTGAGTCTAATTTTACTTGCAAAAAACTGTATGATACAATTAAGTGTTAACAGATTTTTATTTTTACTAAATTGAATTCCTCTAAGATTTGATCAGTTAAAATAAATTTAGGGCCTTTAAGGAAATTATAACCTTTGTCCTTTACATCTCCAATTATCCGTTTTTTATGTATTAGCTCCTTCTAATACATCTTTAAATGCACAGGAAGTTTCCATAGGTACCATAGCATATTTTACATCCACAGACCAACCACTTTCTCAAGCAAGTGGGACCTTGGTTTAACATCTCATTCAAAAGATGACACACTCAGGTGTACAACACCCCTCTTATGCTCACTGCAATGCCCTGAGTCCAACTGCCTGGTGTGGGAATAGACCCCATAGCCTCCCTTATCAGTGGCAAGTGTGCTGCCTGTTGCACCATTGACACTGCAGTTGTTATCTGATACTGCTGTGCTGCCTGTGACTATAAGTAGCCGCAAAGCTGGCAAAGCCAGTAACAACGCTTTCATTTAAAAGAGTTGTTTACACCATCCTGCATTGACTGTTTTGTTTATGCAGTTATAAAGTACCTAAATATGTGATGATTTTTTTGATCATATGTAAGTGGTGAAAAGTTGATATGTTATTTAATTTTATTTAATTAAACATTTTACTGTATGCCTAAGACTACTGATTCTACAAATATTATTTGAATGCAAAATAGCTGCATGACTTTGTATTTTACAGATGAGGTAGTGTTTTTATAGAATACTCCTTTTATGTTTACATATTTAAGTAAACTAAAATACAATGCAATAAAATGAATCTGCAAGTCAAATGCATTTTTAGGTAACTGGGCCCAGAATGCTTTGATGTTTTTTTTTTATTGATAGTACAATTATAAAGTTTAAGGTCTGAGGACTCCTTCCCCACAGTTGGATGCTAATTCTAAAGTCTTTAGTCTACTTATTTATTTTATTTTATTTTTATTTTACATTTGTTGACTGGGATAGTCCAACTGGATACATGCCCATTTTCAGCGGAGGCCCTGGGAGAAAAGCTCCACACATGCATACAAAAACTGTTACATTAAACTTTGTTAAAAACATTGTTACAGGTACAGAGAGTCATTTCTTCAGTCTTATTCAAATCTATAGTGTTACAATTTAACAGACTAGAAAGCACTGTAGAGGTGGCAAAAGACCACTTTATGACTTGCTTATATTGCAGGAGTTAGTCTGGATTAGCACAATGGCATAGCCATCGCTTTTTTAGGTACTGTTTTAGACTTTTTTTGAATTGGGTTAGAAAAGGCTTGGAAGTAAGTTCAGCAGGAAGTGAGTTCCAGATTTTACCAACAGAGTTAGCATAAAGAGAATCTCCAGATGAGTTGTTGGTACTGAGTGTTTGGACTAGAATTTTTTTGGATGAGCGAAGAGCTTTGAGTTTACTGTAGAGGGTAATAATGTTTGTCAGTACAGGAGTGTTTTCAGGTTGATTTAAAATTGTATGTGCTACTATTAACTGATTGTACTGAATTTGGATAGGCAATTCTAGCTACCCTAGAGTCTATAGGTCCAGACAGTGGTGTGTTCGATATGTAGATCCAGTGGCATATCTAGTGATATGATTAAAGCAGGTAGAGAGTTTTCTTAGGTCAGACTTACTCAGGTTTGTAAAGAGAGGGATTGCATAAAGTAGGATGAAAAGTAAATGTGTACGGGCAATAGCAGTCCTTAGCTATAGGAGTGAGAAAAGGATTAATCTTGTATAGTGAGCCAAGTTTTTTGTTAACCTTTTTAATGGTTTGATTGATATGCATTTCAAACTTGAGATTATTGCCAACTATAATACCTAAGAGTTTGGTACAGGGATCTGGGACAATGACCGTGTCATTATTGGACTTTATAGTAAAGGTAAGAGAGGGGGCTTTACATAGGGGGGGGAGCAGGAGCTTTGTTTTGTTGGGGTTTAGTAGGAGATGTCTGTTACAGAGCCAGTTTGCAACTGTGTTAAAAACATTTTGGGAAAGAGTCTGCAGACTTAAGGGGGGGAGGTGGCAGAGCAAATAAAAGTAGAGTCATCTGCATTGGCTCTACTCCCCTTAGCCATAGCTCCTTGGTCCTCTTACAGTTCTCCAGATCTACTTTCTACCATTCAGGTCTGCAGATCTTGACTCTGCATTGCATTTTCTACTTTGACAAGTTAGTGTAGCAATATGGTGATAGGTTTTCTGTTCTATTACCCTTGGTTGGTACCTTTTTCCATTCCTTGTCCTTCTAAGTCGTTAAGTAGGTGGTGGTTTTGTGTTGTCCGTTTTTTCCTTTCCCACCCATTTAGTGTATTGTTTTGTGTTGTGTGGTCTCTTGTCGCTTCTCCATAGCTTTTGTTTAAGTGTTAGGATGGATAAGGGGTTTTAAAAAGTGTGTCTCATGTGGAAACCAATTGCCTTCCCAGAACAGGCATTTAAAATGTGTTTATACTTTGGGACTGATGTGTCTTGATGCCAGATGCTCCATTTGTGAAAGTTTTAGCAGTAGGGTCATCAACAAGCATAGTGCTATGTTGGTGTTGAAAGGGTTTCTATCCTCAGATTCCTCTGATTTTGCATCTGTCTCTGGGATGGCTTCTCCCCCAGCTCCAAAGATTGGATCCAATAAACCTTGCCAGCAAGACTCCTGGCATACCAAAGGAGATAATGAGAGGTCCTATTCATCTTCTGCTAAGGAGATAATGAGAGGTCCTATTCAACTTCTACTTCTGGACTTGCTCCCTCAGGCTTGCTGGACCTGAAGATCCCACAACTTTTGGGCCCAGTGTCAGCTGCCCCAGTGCAAACATCTTGAAGTCAATTGACATCTCAGAGCTGATCACCTTTGGTGTCCAAATATGGGAAAGTTTCTCCTCTGACTCTAATTATTCCAAGTCCCTTCTTGATCAAAGGGGCACCTTCATGTAGGGCAGCTTCCCTTTTTCTCCAAGCACCCCACTGAGCAGTCACCAGAGTCCTCCTGGTCTCCTCCCTAGTTCAGCACCTATCCAGCTTGGATACATCATATGGGGGTCTTCTTTCAAAAGACCTTCTAAGCCCTCCTTGGTGACTTCATCCATCCAGTCATCTATGTTGGTGGGCAGCATCAAATACTCTGATTTGGAGCTGCTGATGTCCTTTTTTCAGGTGCTATTGCAATTAGGTCTTATCGCTTCAGGTCCAGGTAATGCACCAGAACCTTTGGCTCCATCCTTCTGGTTTCCTCCCTAGGCCCCTTTGGACCTAAGGCCTTCAGGGCCAGCTGAATTTCCACTCTCTGGGTCAGATCCAATGGCGTGGCTGTCTTTGACTACATCCTTTTTCTTTGTAGCCATGACCTAGATTTGTTAGAGACTGGTAGGACCTCAGAGCCATGGCATCAGAGCTGGAGCTAATAGGTCAGTGTCAATGGCTCCTGCTTCGGGATCATAGCTTCCCCTCAGGGATTTGGCTTTGGACAGCTTGGCACCAATCTTAACATCAGGACAAGGTGCTTCTCCATCAGGTTAAGTGCTGTCTCTTAAATCTTCAGGCTCTGGGACCCAAGAGGCCAGCCTCCATCTTAGCATTCGATGTTGTAGAAAGGATTATGTTCTCTCAAAGGGGTCAGATTTCCCCCAGCCGGCACCCCCTCCCCTTTTTTCATCCGTATCTGCAACCAGTCATCAGTCTGTTCCTGGACAGCTTACATCAGCCAGCCTCCAGTCTGCCCCCATGGCAAGGCTTCCATTTCCTCCCCAGCTTCATCAGAATTGGAGGTTTGGGGAAAGGGAAAGTTTGAGGAAACACCTAGATTCCCTGGAGGAGTCTCTCACCAAGGATATTGACCTCAAGGAAGGAGAGGGATCCCCCATGTCTCAGCATGAGGATGCCTCTTTTGTCAGTTTATTAGACCTGCTTTGCCAGAGCAAAGGCTGGGCCACCAAAGTGTCCTCTCCAGAGGAGTCAGTATTTCTGGATGCCTTTGGCTTAGACCCATGCATGCCTTGGGTGGTTCCTCCTACAGATGCCTTTATAGACCTGATATCCCAGAGGATTGGAAAGGAATCTGACACTGTGGGACCCATCTCCAGAAAATAAGGATGTCTCTCTCCCCAAGGACAGGCTTCACTGGAGTAAGGGTCTGGCCGTCGATGCCATTGTGGTGGCAACAGCCACCAAGAAGGAGATTTTTGAGGAGAGCTCCTTGATTTCCCCTCTGAACAGAGAATCTTAGGTGTTGGATTGGCTAGGGAAGTGTTCCTATGCCTCAGTCCCTTTTGCACCGAGAGCCCTTAATTACCTGTTACACTTGACATGACTTCAACTGGACCTAGTGTCTGAATTGCCTAGTACCCTCAAGACTCGGCAGTCTCTAAAAATGCAGAAGATGCTGGAGACTCACTTTTCTACCCTGGTTTCCATTGCCAATGTTTCTATGAGGCTTATCTGTAATGTGACCAATACAGCATCTCAAATGGCAGGCTCCAGTATAGACATGTGGTGCCATGCTTGGATGCATTTGTTTAACTTTGCTGACTGTTTCAAAGTGTCCTTAATTAATGTCCCTTTTGATGGGTCCTCCATGTTTGGGCCAAAAGTTAAAGACAGTCTGTCAAGAAGCAAATAATAAGGGAAGACTCCATCCACAATTTGGCATACCCCCCAGTGGAACTTTTCAAGGAATCAAAAGGAGGATAAGCATCTCTTTTTCAGAAAATCACATTACTCTTCCCAGTATGCTACACCAGATTGTTCCTCCCATGTACTAGATGGGAATTGTAGTGGACACCTGCCCACTGGGCAGGGTCAGTCCACAGAATTAGGGCTTGCATCAGGCTTTTTTGAATGGGTGCTTTCAACAATCCTGAATGGTTACCCAGCTGCTGCTCTCTGGAGGCAGTCAGGGGTTGTTTAACTTTCTACTCAAAAGCTTGGGAGGCCAACATCTCAGACACCCTGGTTATTACATTCCCTTTTTAGAAGTTCCAAATTATCACCCTGATCATCCCCCAGATGTTTCACCCCCATCAAAGACTCTGTTGCTTGCAAATAGTCATTCAGGAAGCCCCAACATATCAAAAAGCATCTGGGGGTCTATTTCAGGTTATTTCTATTTCCAAAGAAAACAAAAGACCTCTGACCAGTCTTGGATTTAAGCATGTTAAATATATTTATTAAAAAGACCAAGTTCCTAGTGGTTACAGTGCAGTTCATCTTTCTTCTTCTGAGTAAAGGCATTTGGATGTGCTCGATAGACCTCAAGGAAGCTTACAATCAGATCAAGATAGGCATTACAAGAGGTTTCTATGCTTACAGCTGGGGACCAGTCATTACCAGTTCAGGACCTTGCCATTTGGTCTTACCACAGTTTCCTCAGGTGTTTGCCAAGTGCATGGCAGTGGTCACAGTCTGGCTCCAGCTGCAGGCATTTTAGGTCCTTCTGTACCTGAATAATTGACTCCTCACCACCCCCACAAGGGCATTGCTGATCATGGCCAAGGACTCCTTACTCCCACTGTATAACGACTTAGACATCATAGTCCATCATCCAAAATCAAGCCTTCAGCGTCTAAAAATGTTAGAGTTCATAGGTTGTCCCTTAGACACAATCAACCAAATCGCCAAACTGCTGAACTCAGGGTTTTTGGCCTTTGGACTCGGGCCCTGTCAGTGCGTGCAACTTCAAAGCCTCCAATGCATGCAATTATGAAGATTCTGGGACATATGGCAGCAAAAATATCATTGGTTCCTTTAGCCAGATAGCACGAGGGGTCCGAAAAGGACTTTTGCTGTTCAGTGGTCTTTCCTTACTCATCCTTTGGATTTTCCAATACTGTTAACAAAAGTCTGTCACAAGCAGATTCACTGGTGGTTCTCCCTCAGCCATGGTCATTATCGACACCTCCCTCCTGGAGTGGTGGTGGTGGTGGTGGGGGGGGGGGGTATTTTGACGGGATGATGTTTCAAGGGGCCTGGTTTTCCACAGAGCCCCACATTTACATCAATGTTCTGGAGGTGAGAACAGGCCTTCCACTGCACGCTTTTTGAGATGCCTTTAACAATTTTCTTTTTTTTTTTTTTTTTTTACTCTTGCAGCCATTAAGCTTTGCCATTTCTCTACCTAGAGTGTATTTCCCCTCTCAAGACAGGCTAATCCAATCAAGCCTTGGTTGAATTTATGAATGCCTATCCAATCTAGCCAGGGTTGAATTTATGAATACAATCCAAAATTTGGACAGTGCAGCAGTAGCATTGTTGCCTCACAGCAAGAGGTTCTCTGGTTCAGTTTTCGGCTGGAGTGCTTTTTGTGTGCAGTCTGCATGTCCTCCCTGCTTTTATGTGAGTTTTCTCTGGGTACTCCAGTTTCCTCCCACTTTACAAAGATATGTAACTAGAGCATTTCACCCCGGGCCTCTGCTGAAAATTGACTTACTTTTAAGTCAGACTTTCCTATTAAACAAATGTTAAATAAATTAAAATAAAATTATCCAGGTCCCATTTGAAGAAGATGGTGTCTCACACTGCTTTATCTGCAGGGAGAGTCTATTCCAGAGTTGAGGGAGATGCTGAGTAGCAAATCTGTTTCTCCACTTTGCTTTTCTGATCTGCTGAAGCAGGTTTAGATCCAGTGTTCTGGTATTTGTGTAGTTGTTTGATTTGAAATGGTACAAAAGCTCTTAGACTGCTCAGGAGACAAATCTGTTATGGGCTCATCAGAAGAGACAGGGTTTCTAGTAATTTCTGGTAGCTAAGAGATCCCCTTTGGTAGGAACCTCTGAGATCATTCCAGTATATGTCTGGTGAAGTATATTCCAAGGGGGGGATCATTGTATTTGATATATCAGTGCTGAATACAAGGGTACAATAACGTCTTTAGAATGGATGATATTCCCTTCATAATCAGCTGTTCCAAGTAGAAAGACTTCCTGACAAATGTTACATGGTGACTAAAGGAGAGGGAATTATTAACACAGATTCCCAGGTCGCTAATTAGATTTGCATTTTAAAGTGATGTATTCTCAGTGATGTATACTTGTGAGATGTATTCTCTACCAAATGTGAACATTTTACATTTTTTTATCATTTAATTTAAACCCACTTTCAATACACCAGGCATTTAAAAGTGTAACTTCCTGCTTGGAAGGCTTCTCTGTCAGAAGGCGATTTGACATTCACTTCTAGTTTGCCATCATCCACAAACGTGGTTAGCCATAGGTCTTGGTTTTTAGTACGCAAGTCAAAGAAGTAAATAACAAACAAAAGCAGTCCCATCAAACAGCCCTGTGGGACATCACTGGTCACCTTTCATGTTCAACGGTGCTACTTTTGCTACCATCATTAAGTGGGTTCTGTCTTTTAGCTAGTTTACCATTTAGGGTTCTATTTGGCTTGGGTGTTGAAGAAGGCAGGAGTCTGGCATTGAATCAAGAGAGATAGTGAAAGTTCACATGATACCCCAACCTCATGCAGAAAATGAAAAATCTTGTCTAACCATTTTTTTCTGTGTGGATTTTAACTTGGTCTTTTTTTTTTTTTTTTCCCATGGTGCTTGAGTCGTAACATCTGGGCATTTATTTTGGTTACTGGACTTACTACATTCCAGCACCAGTGGACTGCATGTTTTGTGGGCATTTAGTTTCAAGTTGAAGTTGAAGCACCTGAACCCAGACACTGTACAATAAAAATCAACATAGACGTCCAGTTAGACAATGCAACTCAGTACTTTAACAATACAGTCCTGGAAGTCCTAGATTATGTAGCCCACATCAGACAAAATGCATGTAAAAACTAAACTGAACCCATGGCTACCAAAACACACTAAACTCCTCTTGAAACAAAGAGCCAGAGCACAGTGGTCCCACGATCTTACTAATAAACAAACAAACAACCCTCCAAAACTACCAGCAATTAAGAAATGCAATCAAAAAGCAAATAAAAACCAGCACCATTCAACAGCTCAACAGAAACACCAGAATACCCCCCACCAAAAAATGTGGGGCCTATATAACGCAAATTCTCAATCCCAAACATTCCTCCACCTCTAACCCCTCCTCCCCAGACACCACCGAAGGTATAGTGACTCAATTCAACTCTCACTTTACTAATTCCATACTGTCCCTACTAAATCATAACACTGCCAGTCCTCTTACCTCTACCACCAATCCTGTAGTATTTAGCCTTAAACCAATACCCAAGTGCTACATTAACAAACGTCTGCATCAACTGAAACCTTCTTCCCTAGCAGCCGATCACCTCCCCTGTGAATTCGTGAAGTTGGCAGATGATGCCATAACTTAACATGTCTTCCTACTAACAAATGAATCCATCTCTCAGCAATATGTCCCAAAACTATGGAAGATATCCTGTATCATCTTCCTACACAAGGGAGGCACTTCAATAATGCTATCAAACTACCGACCCATCACAATACTCCCTCACCTAGCAAAAATCTTAGAGAAATGTATATATTCCCAAATCATCCCCTATCTCCTGCACAATAACCTCCTCTCTGATGCTCAGCATGGCTTCAGGCCCAAGTGTAGCACTACATCTCCTCTAATTAGCTTCACAGACTTAGTCAACCAGTCAAGAAACCATGGCCTTTATGTTTCATCAGTTTCCTAAACATGTCAAAAGCATTTGATACTGTCTGACGCCAAAAGCTTCTCTACCAACTAGCCACCTTAACCTTCTTTTACTCCACCCTATATTGGTTCCATGGCAAGACAGCAGGCTGTTAAATGTTTAGGCAGTATATCCTCACTCTTACCAGTCTCTGTAGGTATACCCCAAGGTTCCATTCTTGGCCCATTTCTCTTTACGATTTTTACAAATGACCTCAACCCATCCACTACATCAGCTAATATTATACAATGTGCAAATTATTCTACACTCATCTGTTCAGTCAGCTCTGTCCCCAATCTCTTACAAAAACACACACAGCATTTACAGAGGTTAAACAGTACCTTTCTGCCAAACAACAAATACTTACCCCCAATAAGACCAAACTAATATTATTTGGAAACAATAAAATATCTCAATCCTCATTTCCATTCACCATCTACTCCACTAACACCACCAGGATAGAGCCAGTAGACCATGCCAAACTACTAGGTGTCACCATTGTCAAATCCCCTCAGTTACAACCTACACATATCCCAAACAGTCAAAAAGGTCCACACAAAACTCGGGGCACTCTATAGAGCCAAACCATTTCTTAAACAAACCACCAAAGTAGCCATTGCCCAAACCCATCTACTATCCACTCAGTTATATGCCTCCCCAATTTTCACAAATTTAAAGAAAAATCTAAATAAACTGGAAGCCTGCTACAACAAAAAGCCAGGATCGCCACAAACCTCCCATACAGAACACATCATTGTCAAGCTCATCATAAACTGGAGTGGTTGGATCACCCAAATCATCTAGGCCTCTAACAACCCACAATCTGTCATTCCATTATCTACCAACCAAATAATTGTCCAGCCCTTAAAAACCTAGTAAAACCCTGTACTTGCAGGAGACCCCTCCGCTCATCTGACAAAGTACTTCCTGAAGTCACTAAAGCCAACAACAGCTTTGAGGATACCTTGTATTCCAATCACATCTCCAAAATTTGGAACACAGTCCATCAGCCTATTCTTTCCATATCTAACCCCTCCAAATTCAAGGTTCTTCTCAAGGCCCATCTGACCAATAACTGGCTATGCTCCTGCACAACTCCAGGCTGACCCCTCAGTTATTTTTAACACTGTTCTTTCCTACAGTATTCCTCACTCAGGTTCAACAGGACACAGTCAGGGAAATGAACATTTCTTCAAATTATTATTGTATATTATTATTCTATTTTCTAACTGGTGAGGCCAACAGCAGTCCCACCAAGTAGAAATATAATAATATATTGTTTCTGAATTGTTGTGTTAAGGACAACAATTATAATATGCATTATGTGGGACTCTCCATTTATACTTTATTTGTATCACTGTGGCATGTTTCTTCTCTGTTGTATCAGTGTTCTTATTGTTATATTTTTACTAAGTAACCTGTTACTTTTTAATTCTGTGTTAAAACTGTTTACTGTGTAACTTGGAGCTTTTCTCCCTGGGCCTCCACTGAAAACTGGCCTTTTTGGGCTCATCCAGACACTCCCAGTAAACAAATTAAAAATAAATAAATAACAGAAACTACATTTTCAAAAATCAGCTAATACTTAGTTGAAAGCTAAATCCGATGAATGTGATTTTAGGCTTCTGAAACAAACCTTGGACGTAAGTACAATAAAAGAAGGATCTTGATAATTAAAACAGTAACAGCCAGAAGAGTCAAGGTTATGAGATGGCAAAACAAGGAGGTCTTGCAAACTGTGGGTTGGACTGTATCTATGTACAAGATTACACCCCCTACACCCCTTACTTAAATATTGTAATTACAAGGTCGCACAACTGCTCCAAAAAGAAAAAAAACACACACACAGTGAATTACTGCTGATGCACAAACCCGTGAGTGCACAACAGCGATATACAAATGGTACGACAGACTAATTTGCCTTGTAATTCCAAATGTCTTTATACCCTAAACCACACCACCATTAATTCCCTATAGCGTACTTTTCTGTCAAATGTAATTATACTAAATGGATTTTAGACTAAGTCTTAGATGAAATGTCATGTACCCATATTAGAAATTATGCAATTTACCTAGTAGGTATGTTATACAAATACCTGTGTATATAAAACTTGGCAAAAGGTAATGCCTGCTTAGCTTAATTAATATACTTTTCTTTTCTCAATGAATAACTTCAGTACTATCATTATTAGTATATTCTGTTTTATCTAACATTTTACAAAATTTGCTTTAATATTTATCCTGCACATTCTTAAATTCCAGCAGTCTATCAGATTGTAAATCCTTTTACAAGATGCTGTTCCATCTATCTGAAGCACTACAGAACTAGTTCTTAACATCGTGTGAGCCATCATCTGTTTTGAACATTTTCCTCTAATGATTTTGTTTATTTATTTCTCCTTTAAAGTTGTTACATTCCTGAGATTGTTCATTCATATAAAGTAAAGTTTCCATCCTGCCCCATGATTTGCATAGTGCATTGAGCTCATTAAGTCAGACGTCTTCGTACATTTTTGTGGCTTTATCTGAGATATAAGCACATAATATAATTACATACACCTTAAACTGTAAACATCTTTAATAAGACCGCCTGTCCTATGGTCCCTATTGGAAAATAAGCCTTGAAGCAGCATATTTTGTATAATTAATTTTAGATAGGGCTGATAAACTTGTATATTATACATATCATACATAACACACAGTCTACCTTTATCCCCAACACATTTATACCTGCGGGATAGTTTCTTTGATTGTGTATCAGAATGCCTCAGAATCACCTGAATGGTTATTTTGTGCTGAGATGGCATTTCCTGAATCTCTTTTTCACAGTTTTCCCTTAATTAAGGCAGTGGGGATAATAATGTTTCTTCTGGAGTTTGGTAAAGTATAAGTGACTGAAATATTAGTTTCATTATGTAGGCATTTGCTTTTAGAATACTCATTAACTGTCTGTGTTGCTTCTTGTTTGCAAATACTTTTTTGCTATGATCTAAATTGTGTATTGCTTTTGTTGTCCTTTCCATTTATTGGCTGCTCATTTAACTTTGCTGCCAGTACCACCCAAGTAAAATTCCATTTTTTCAACCCAGACTGCTGTCTCCTCCTTCCCTGTAGGTGGCAGCACTGGATCCAGATGAGAACCTCAATGGATTTGTGAGTTATCATATGCAAGTTGGAATGCCCCGACTGGATTTTGTAATCAACACGACGACAGGGCTGATTATTAGCACAGCAGAGTTAGATCGAGAAAGGACTGCTGAATATTATTTGAGAGTGGTAGCAACTGACTCTGGGCAGTTTCCACGAAGCTCTACCGCTACACTGACAGTCAGAGGTAAAGATTTCTTAAATCCTGTCAAAAACACATTTGGTGCACTGCATAGAAACCTTGTTGTATGATCCAAAGTGGTATATGAAATGTAAATAGACTGTTAAATAAAATGATATCTATTTTGTGTAAATGGAGAACACAGATCTATAAGTGAAAAAAATTGGCATAAAATGCAGTTATACATATGATAAGTTCAAGGAGTAGAATATGATGAGAACAAAACAAATCCATTCCAAAAAGTTTAAAATGTTACGGTTCATCAAACTTATTCTCACCTAGATCAGAGAATGAAATTAAATGGGAGAATTAAATTCTCATTTCTCTGTTATGGAAATTATTCCAGTATTGTCTGCCTTCCAGGTGTGTTTTAAAATACTACTATTGTCTTTCTTGACACCACAAAATGGGCTAGATACTGCAAACCAAAACAGAACTCACTCAATATCTTTTAAATAAAAAACATTCCCTGTGAGTATTTTCAGTGAGTTAGTTTAGAGAAAATGGTACAAATTCAGATTTATACCCCATCTTCCATTGTCCCAAATGTAATATAATAATTTCCAAGACCACTTCCATTCCATCAGGTGTAATTATGATAACAGCAGATGCTTCTTCTAGGGCTGCTGCCTTTTGTGTCAGTGATAAGGAGGTATTCTTAGCTTTGACTTCAACCTTTGCCTGATGATATTAAAGCTAAGTTGATGGGTGCCCCTCTTGATAATAAACACTTGTTTGGTGAAGTTGCTACTGCCATGTTTAAGTCCCTTCAGGATAAGGGCAAGGCTTTACAGGAAATTAAAACCTATGTTTGTTTCTCCTGTGCCTAAATTTAAGAGAAACTACCCCAATAAGCCAGCCTTTGTTTGCAGGCAATCTTGCCTTCCTCCTAAAGGTCAAAAGGGTGGCAAGCAGGCTACTCGGATTTCAGTGCCTCCGAAGTCTCCTTTTCCAGGGAAATGAGGTGCTGTCGGACTATCCAAGTCTTCACAGCCACTTTCCTCTTTCTCATTCCCTCTCCCTCTCTCTTCCTGTGTGGCTACAAATTACTCAGGATTACTGGGTCCTGTCTAATATTCACCAGGGATATTTCATGTTTTGGAAATCCCTTCCCCCTTTTATTGGTATTCCTCAACCACCTCAGCAACAACTCTCTTTCTTTCCAGAGGTGCTTTGGGACCTTTTGAATCTGGCTGCTATTCAAGAGGTGCCTGTGTTCCAAAGGGGGAGAGGGTTTTACTCCAGCATGTTTCGAATACCCAGAAAATAGGGTATTTTGGAGACCAGTTCTAGACCTCTTCAGACTTTGTTCCCTCTTTTGTTTCCTCAGGCTAATATGGTATCTCAGGATCTCAAGGATGCTTATCTCCATATCCTGATTCATTCCCTTTTCAATAAGTTTTTAAGTTTCTCTATTGCTTATTGGCATTTTCAGTTCTCTTCTTTGCCTTTTTAGTGCCCCAAGGATATTCACCAAATGTCTTGCTCCTGCGATAGCTTTTTTTCAGGATTCAGGTGATCTGAGTATTGCCTTACTTGGACAGCCTTCTATTTCAGACATTCCTGTCCAGAGATCCTGTTGCAAAATCTTCACTTTGCCATTTCTCTTCTGCAAAGTCTTAGCTTCACAATAAACTTCAAAACATCTTTTCTGATCCCCTTCTCAAGATCATGTTTTTTTGGGTCTATATTGTTATATAAGTGAAACTTCAAAATCTTGAACACTCATATGAGCGGAAATGCAGGAAATAGAAATCGCTATTGTGGGGGGAGGCTGCACACCCCACATCCCCCGCTAAATATATATTCCAACTCCGAGATCGCACTACAGTGAGGAAAGGGCAAATTTTCCAGTCTTTGCATTTTCGACTTCTAAGCCGTTCAAACTTTAGATTTTTTGTCTTTCTAATAGGGACCCGTTTTTTCTGGGTGCAGGATACAGACTGTGCCTATGTTGGCATCCCTGCCTCCTCCCAAGGCCTTAATACTCATTTCCTTCTTTTAAACTCTTCTTCCTCAGGCCTCTATAACAGCCAGGGAATTTCTGAGAGGTCTGTGGTTAATTCCATCCACCATCCGTATGCTCCTTCTGGTCAAACTCCACATAAGATAGTTTTGGTGGTTTCTGAAGTTAGTTTGGCTTCAACATGCACATTCCCTAGAATTTGTAGTTCCTCTTCTACTTTGTCTCAAGAAGGAGCTTCACTGGTGGATACAGCAGCTGTCTGTAAACCCAGGGCTCCCTTTTCATCCCCCTCTTCCCTCCCCGGTGCTGTTTACAGATGCTTCAGATGTGGGATGAGGAGGAGCTTTTGGCTCCCTAAAGGTTCAGGGGGTGTAGTCTCTTCAACAGAAAGAACACATCAACATCAACAAATATGAGAGCTCTACTGCTAGTGCTTCAGGCTTTTCATCCTCTTTTCCCCCATAGGACACCTCAAGGTATTTACAGAGTGTACCATAGTAATGTGGTATATAAACAAACGGGGGGGGGGGGGCCAGATCATGTCTTCTTTGGCAGTCCGAGTGTGGGAACTTGTTGTCCAGTATTAAGTGACTCTTCAGGCAGTTTATATTCCTTTAGGTCGAAACATTGTGGCAGACACCCTGAGCTGGTCCTTAACTTAATCCCATGAATGGACACTTCACAGGGATGTGTTTCTGAACACTGTCCACCAATGGAGTACTCCTCAAATAGATCTTTTTACCTCCCCTCCGAACAGACAACTTCCTGTTATTTGTGCCAGAGTCCCAGGTCCTCTGGTGTGTAAGGTGGATGCCCTCTCTTTTTTTGGAAGGAGATGTTTCTTTACATTTCCTTCTGCTTTCCCCTCATTCTAATAATCATCTTCAAAACTCAATAGGATGCTCCCAAAATCTTGTTGGTGACTCCCTTTTGGCCGAGACAGCATTGGTTCCCTCTTCTGCATTTATCCAAGGGCAGTCATCACAAGTTACCTCACAGGGTGGACCTTCTCACACAAAACAGGGGATCTCTCATCCGTCCCCACCTGTCCATGCTTCAGCTGACACTGTGGGGGATAGGATTTGATTCCGCATAGACACCATTTTTTTATGATAATGTGCTTAGGGTCTTGCAGGAAGCCAGGAAACCCACTACTAGGAAATTCTCCTTATCCAAATGGAAGAGGTTTCCTGTTTAGTGCCTTTTTCATAATCTGGATCCATTTTCTGTGGATGTTCCTTTGATTCTCTCTTATCTCTGTGAATTTCTCAATGCTGGGTTGGCTTATTCTATATATTAAGGCCCCCACTTATCAGCTATCTCTGCTTGTCTGCCTTTATCACCTCCTTTAGCTTCTAGATTTGAAGGTAAACAATTCCTTAAAGGCATCCTTCATATTAGGCCTCCCAAGAAACCTGTCCCTCCTTCCTGGGATAATTGACTCAGGCTCCTTTTGAGCCTGCAGCTTCATCTTCCTTGCAACACTTCTCTTGTAAGACTGCACTTTTGTTAGCCCTTACTTATGCCAGATGGGTGTCTGAGCTTAAGTCCTTATGGCTTGACCTGCTTTTTTGGTGTTTCATAAGGACAGGGTGTCCTTGCATACTAATCCTTCTTTTATGCCCAAGGTGGTAAATAAGTTATCCCTTAATCAGTCTAATTAATGTGCCGACTTTTTTCTGCCAGTGAGAAAGTGCTGCACACATTGGATGTGCATAGACAACTCGGATTTTATTTGGATAAGACTAAGACTGTTAGGAAATTTGATCAACTCTGTTTCCTTTCATCCTAGGTCCGTAGGATTAACTGTATCCAAGCAAACTGTTTCTTCTTGGATCTCAAAAGCTATTTATTTTTGTTATTCCTTTCATGGTAAGAGCCTTCCTTATTCTGCTAAGGCTCATTATACTAGGGCTGTGGCTTCTTCTGGTTCTTTTTTCAAGGGTTTGCTAACTAACTCTATTCTGAGGTAGCTTCCTGGCTTGTGTGCATATGTTTATGAAGAACTACAAGTTAGATGGAATCTCCAGAGGTAGAGCTGA
>NC_056748.1:1146396139-1146471139 GCF_019279795.1 Protopterus annectens | reverse complement strand
ACCTATGAACATGCTGCCCTCCCTTCTGTCCCAGCCATTCAGGTAATGTTTCTGTGCACTACCCCCAACCCTCCCTCAACTAATTTCTTTTAAACTACAGTTTGTACCCTGCCTACACAGAGCACTATGATGCTCATGGTTTAGTTAAAAAAATCATTTTAAACTGTAGCAAACTGCTTGCCACAAATGTAGCAAACAGTTACTACAGTTTATAATCTGCCTGCACAGAGCACAACAGCTCTCAGGTTTTACCTAATCCTATCCTTACCTGTGGGAAAAGTAGGAGAAACAGTACATGGAAGTTTGGCTAATGCCTGCTTATGAAAAGTCATTGAAATGTTCATATAAAATAAATAAATAAGATATGGGAGAATCCTTAGCACCTCTATTAGGTTTCTGTCTAGATCAAAGGATACAAGTATACACTACCACATACATTGTAAATTGTCAGAGGTGATTGCTTCCAAAACAGCAGGGAAGAATTAAATTGTGTGTATTTAGCTGTATTATAAGGTTTGCAGTTGTCTGTCTGGTCTGGTAGTGGTAGGTTATGGAAGGAGGAAGAAGGTTCTTGGGGGGCATACAAAAGGAAACGTAAGACGTTGACACCCTGTCCTCATACATATTTTCCTAACCTATGTCTGGATCACAAGAAATAGACACAGGCTTAGGTGTTTTCTTCTTGTTCCAAAGATGGTGTGCATATAAGATGTTTGAGATATGAAACTGTGAGCCCTGAAACCATCAGAAAAAATAAATGTGATCTGTGAGAAATAACAGCAAAGTGTCAAAACTCTTTGTTAGCATTAAGTATTTTACTGCAGATGACAAGTCCCTTTGCACCCCCCCCCCCACAAGCTTGTATACCCTGAGATCCCTGAATCTTGGAAAACAATGACTTCAAGGTACAACAGGGCTGACCATATTTATCCTCCTTACATTTAACTTTCCACAGTCTTGAAGAACAGAATTACATTCTTTGAGCACACAGTCAGAACCCAGCTCACTGGTTATCACAGTGCTGTGTGGCATATTTCACAGCTTTTTCATGCAAAGCTTGACTGGAGGCTTACATGGAAGGCTGACTGATAGTAGTTTCTGAAAAATGAAGATCAGAAGGTGAAGAATGTAGACAGTTCTCTAGAGTTTAGGATAGTCCTTAACTGACACTAGGAGACGCTGAACCCACCAGCTTACTATGCTAAAAGGTGAGCCAAAGCCACTGAAGAAAGGGCTCAAAATGTACTTTGGTGGTATCTGCATCTCATAGGTCACTGAAGAAAGGGCTCAAGATGTACTTTGGTGGTATCTGCATCTCATAGGTTAAAGCATAATCGATGGGAAGTTGCATCATAGCTAAGTTAGGAACAATCATGCCTGAGATGCCAGTGTCATGGTTTTTGACACTGGATAGGATAACATTTAATAGGTCAAGTCTACAATGAGAATAGGTGGGCTACCTCCTACCATTGACTAGATCATTAACACCTGGACGGATGTTGCATGACCTAGTACCCTACCCAGGGCATTGTGGGCTTTAGTGGTAGTACTTTGGGAGGACTGATCTCAGGACCAATTATCAAAGGCTGTTTGAGTTGTAGATCATGGAAGGCTATCTTGAGATCAATGAAGAATAGTGTGGGCAGCTAGGAGAGGAAGCTTATATGGAGAGATGGCCATCCTGGGTATGGCCAGACAAATATACAAATCAGTTGATAACCACGCAAGAATAGACATCAGTGTACCTGCAGGCATTAAATCAGCATTGCATGATCCATGATATCAAAGCCCCAGAGAGCTCAAGAAGGACAAAAGTCAAATTGTTGTTTGCTGTCATCACTTGGAGATCCTTTACATACACCCATGGTAGTGTATTCTCTATATTGTGCCTGGCTACTTCTAGATCTCTGATTGCTGTAGAACCTTGAAAAATGTAATTTGAATGTTGGTCAGTGTGCTCATTTGAATTTTTCAGCATGTATGTGTTATAAAATGCCTTTGTTTGCATGGCCTAGAGCTCAGTTGCTCCAAGCTGATGCACATCGAATTTCTAAACTACTGATTATGACAATTATTCACCAGATTTGTCAAAAAAAAAGTTAAATAACAATACCTCCCTACAAGATCTGAGAATAGGTACTTTTCTGTTCTTTTTGGTTTTAATGCCACAGTTGCAACAGTTGTGAACTTTTTGGTAAGTTTCTAGTAACCTATGTGCAAATTTCTGTTTCTCTCGGGAGAGAACCTAGGTATTGCTAGACCTCTGATTGCTGTATAACCTACAATTGTGTTGTTTTGCTATTGGTAATGTGCTCATTTGAGTGTTGTTTTGCTATTGGTCAGTGTGCTCATTTGAATTTGTGCAGCTTTTCTGGGCTGCTATCATTTCTTCATGTTTGCACAGTACTGCTGACCGTGCAAATGTACTGTATAAGCAGATGTCTTGACTCGTATATGCCTTTACGTCACCAAACCTCTCCTGATCCCAAATGATTAGTGCCCCTAGCAATAATTATAGTGAAGATAGCTTCCCACAGTTGTGCAACAAGCTGCACTGCAAACAACAGGACCTCAGAGTAGTTTGTAACAGCCCATTGCAGCTTTCCTTTGTCAGAAGTAGCTCACACTTGCTGTACATTGTTCTTAGCAGTCTGTAGTTATTCTGTACAGCAAATATTTAATAATTACTTAGTGCAGTAGCTGTTTCCCCCACAGTATAGTTCAGTAACTAGCTCATGTAACTGAATCTAGTGCTCTATGATCTAACTGAATCTAGTGCTCTATGATCTAACTGAATCTAGTGCTCTATGATCTAACTGAATCTAGTGCTCTATGATCTAACTGAATCTAGTGCTCTATGTAATTCTAACAAATCCAACACATTCCTGGACTAAAATGTAAGGTCAGCCCTCATCTAGTGCTTGAAACCATTCCCCAGTTTGGTGCTCCTCAATATCATCAAAGTGAGGGATGAATAATTTTGTTATACTCTGTTTTCTTTTTTATATATCATTTAATAAGTACTTATCTTACATTTGGAGCTCATTCTTAACTGTTTAGTTACTGAAACTCAGTTTAAATGATAAGACAGCACTCTCTCCATACCCTGTTTTATGCCATGCCTTCAGACCTGAGGGTATCTGTGATGGCATCTCCATATTTGTTAGGAACCATGTCATTTCTAGGCAGATACCTAGGGGCCCACAAGTTGAACTCCTTGAGCTCCACTCAGTGACATCACACTGACATCACACTGAAAAGGACCAACTATTAGTTTATCGTTTATTACAGGACAGCCATCATGTCTCCTGATAATCATGTAATGATATTAAATGTAACCAGTGAACTGCCTGTAAACAAGTGCCACATTGCTCCATTTTTGGAAGACTTTAACTACCCATAAATAAACTGCAGCATTTATACTTCTAATACAGAATACACCCAAATGTTCATAGGTTTCATGAACAAAAGCTCCCTAGACCAGATTATGGAAAAGCCACTTGACATAATATTCTTGACCTCATTGTTAAAAATATAGCCTCTTCATGTACTATCCATGGTATCTTCTACCTTGGTTAAGCTTTGTCATAAACTAGTGACCTTCACCATTAAAACCTTTATACCTGCAGACAGCAGTATCTAGGAATTAAAGGATTTCATATGCATACATCTCACCAAATTCTGTGGTAAAATTTAAAAATTCACTTTTTCCAGGATAACCACAGGCATTGTCTCAACAGATAACATAAAAAATGAGTTCCCTGCCCATTTAGATAAATGTATAGAAGTGTGTATCTACCAGATCTAAATATAATAGGAAGTTTAAAAGCAAACCACTGCAGTGGCCCACCTACAATTGGCAGCACCTACTCTGACCCATAAAACATTAACAACATATTAGCAAGCAAATTCAGTGCCAGCTTCACCCCAGAAACAACTGTATAACCCACTTAGCCCTTAAGATCTCAGTATTCCCATCATCACTAAAGATCATTTACGGAAGATGCTTTCCAAGACTAAAATGAATTCCTCCATGGGACTTGGTAATATACCTGCCTGTTTTAAAAACAGTACTAAACAAGACTTGGCAGAGCTGCTGTTTTAAACTATTTAACCTACTAATTAAACAAATAGGGCCCTTTACCTATCTTTATAAAACAATACCAACCTCACAGCCTATCAGTAATTAAGAAACCAAACAAAGAAGCAAATCTTTAATGATAAGAAACATTCCTTCCAAACTTCTCAACAAAATTATCTACATAACCCACAGACATTCTGGCAAACAATCAGCTACCTCCTCAACCCTGGAAAAAAAAAAACACCCCCTCTCCTACCACATCAAATACCTCTGAACTCATATCCTCACAACTCAATGCAAACTTTATAAACTCAATCACAAGCCTCCTAGATAGCCACCAATATCTGCCTCTCACAATCCCCCCCCCCCGCCGCTAGCAGTACTAAACTCTTCTCATTAAAACCTATTCACACTTCCTACATTAAAAAGCTTCTAAGCAAACTAAAACCCTGCTGCCGACCAACTAACAAATTAATTCCTAAAATTTGCTACTCCATCCATCACCTATCCTGTGTCTATACTAATCAATCGGTCAGTCTCAAAATAATATGTGCCTCATCCCCCTTCACAAGGGAGGCCCCTCTACCGCCCCATTGCTATCCTCCCACCCATAGGAAAAATCTTAGAGAAATGGATTCATCAGTAACTCCTGAGCCACCTTAGCACTAATACCCTTCTATTGGAAACCCAGCATGGGTTTAGACCCAAGCACAGTACAAACACAGCCCTAATATCCTTCACCAACACTGCCTATCACCTTATGAACATTGGACAACTAGTCTCGGCAATTTTCTTGGACATGTCAAAAGCTTTTGACACCATTTCCCACCAACTGCTACTTAAACTGGATCCATACAGGCTTAGTTCAGCATTTCTAACATGGTTTCTCAGTTATTTATCTAACCTTCAACAGGCTACTAAATGGGAGAATGATCTCTCCTGCAAGTATCCACTAGAGTACCCCAAGGATCCATACTTGGCCCCCTTCTCTTTATTATATTTACTAATAATCTAAATTCAACAACCCAGCTTACCTCAATCATATAGTACCCAGACGACATCTCTCTTATCTGCTCTGCCCCTTCCCCCAGCTTACCTCAATCATATAGTACCCAGACGACATCTCTCTTATCTGCTCTGCCCCTTCCCCCAGCTTACCTCAGTCATATAGTACCCAGACGACATCTCTCTTCTCTGCTCTGCCCCTTCCCCCAGCTTACCTCAATCATATAGTACCCAGACGACATCTCTCATCTGCTCTGCCCCTTCCCCCAGCTTACCTCAATCATATAGTACCCAGACGACATCTCTCTTATCTGCTCTGCCCCTTCCCCACTAGAACTACAGGATAAGTCGCAAAAATCATTCCATGAAATTGAAACTTACCTATCAAAACACCAGCTCATTTTAAACCCAAATAAGACTAAGTTACTGTTTTTCTCTAGCAAATCTGCCAAGCACAGTTGCCCACCCTATGTATTCAATTAGCCAATGGTACCAAAATTGAGCCTACAAATCAGGCCAAGCTCCTAGGTATTACAACAGATAACCAGCTGAAATTTGATATTTATATCTCCCAAACTATCAAAAAAGTCCATGCTAACCTCAGTTCTCTGTATAAGGCCAAACCATACCTAACACCCTAAACCAGATTAGCCACTGCTAGATTACAGCTTCTGTTTACCCTGCTCTACTGCTCACACATTTTCACCAACTTACGCAAGGCCAGCCTTCACAACCTAGAGTCCTACTATTACAAAATAGCAAAGTTTGCCACCAATCATCCCCATAAAACCATCATTGTACTGTTCTTCATCAACTAAACTGGCTAGAGCTCTCCAACCTACTAACACTCAACCAACTTACATTCACCCACAAAATCATTCACAACCTGAGTAACTGCCCTGCAATTTCAACCCTGGTCCAACTACAGATAAACAGCAGGTCCCTTAGGTTTTTCTGATAGGCCACTGCTCAAAATTACAGAGTTGCACAACTACCATGGTGACTCCCTCTACTTGGATAACATAGCCAAGCCTTGGAATGCTCTCCCGCTAAACCACTCACTGCTATTCTTCCTTCAAACTAAGGCCAAAGGAACACCTTATACATAAATGGCTCTGCCCGCGCTGTTCTCCGGAATGATCTCAGCTCTCCTGGTACTTTCGATCCTCATTTCTTTCACCTTTATTCTGCTCAAATTATTTTCTAGTGTCATTATTGCAATGATTGTTTTACTCACTGTCAATGAAATACCTCAGTATTGCAATTATTCTCTGTAAACATGCCACATACCATTGTGTATCTTGCGTGTCTTTTGCAATGCTCCCTGACAGCTTCAGTTGTATACTCTGTCATGCAAGAATCTGTGGACTATTGTTCTAATTTGTTATGTATTTCCAGTCTGCATATGTTGCAACTTTTACACATACTGGATTGTCCCAGCCATTGTTACTAGAATTTCTCTGTATTCTATGTATTATTCATACTATGTTATTTTATTTTGATTTTGATTTTTATTATTATATTTCAATGCATCTTTGGTACTGGAGCTTTTCTTCCCAGGTCTCCACTGAAAACAGGCTACTTGCCTAGTCGGACACTACCTGGTAAACAAATGTAAATAAATAATTAACCTGAGTGTAGCCACTGGCTTTGTCCCTGATGTTTGGTGCACAGCAGTAATGAGGCCACTACACAAGGGTGGCCTTACCACTGACCCAGGAATTTACAGTCCATCAGTCTGACAGCTCCATGGAACATATTTCTAGTGACTTAGCTCATCATCAGCCTTCCCTTTTCCCATTTTCTACATGCAGTTAGGCTGTCCTGTCAACTGTTGCCATCTCTGTCAACTCAGTGCCACTGTTCTTCCTTCTTCAGCAGTCATGCCTGACTGTTGCAGGTCTTCTCTTACACAATCCATCCATCTATTTGCTGGACTTATTTCCACTTGCCTTCTTTCCGACTGTCCCAAATAATCTTCACCAGATTGCCTTCTGCTTTCTGCACATGTGCCTGAACCACTGTAATATGTTCTCTCTCAGCTTCTTTGCAACTGGAGCTACTTGGGCTTCTACCCTGATATCCTTTTTTCTTCATCTGTCCCACAGTATGCATCATGCCACCCATCTCAGGCAGTTCGTTTCCATCACCTCTAGTTTCCTCAGTTGCTCTTCCTTTCCTTCACAGGTTTCTGTATCATATCATTATACAGTCGTACTGTTTGCACCACTGTTTTATACACCTTAATTTTCAGCTTCTTTGGCATGTTTCTATTATATACTACCCCTGATACTCTGTGCCAGTTGGCTGAAGCCCCTGTGATTCTAGCTTTGACCTCATTCAGACTTCCCTACTCCTTGTCCACCTCACCCAGATACTTGACGTTGTATACCTGTTACACTATTTCCTTTCTAACTCTGTTCTCATCAACATCTGATTTCCCCCATTTGCTGCCATTACTACTACTTTATCTGTACTCAGTTTTATTCCATGTACCTTCAGGTTTGCATTCCTTTCTCCTGTCCTTTGCTAAAGTTCTTGCTTAGAGTCTGCTTGTAATGCCATCTCATCAGCATACAGCAGCCACTATGATCTGTCCCCTCTAACCTGTTTGCTAATGTAGTCCATTACCAGTTTGCTAATGTAGTCCATTACCAGTTTGACCAGTAGTGGTCTCAGAGGTGAACCATAATGCATACCCACTCCCACTTGGAACCCCTCAGAGACAAAACACTGTTAATACTTGCATCATTGGGTTCTTGTACATAGCCTGCACTAATTCTACTGATGTGTCTGGGTCTTTAAACCATCACATGACTGCACAAATCAGCTTTCTTAGGACATTGACATATACCTTTTCTAATGCCAGGTTGGACTCTTTCCTCATCTCCAGCTTCTTCTCAACTCTGTCTTCATTTTAAACATCGGGTCAGTTGTGCTGCATCTAAATCTGAATCTGAACTTCTCATTTCCATCTTCCTTTCTACTACTCGGTGTATTCGTTTATCAATAACCTTCTGCTGAAGTTTTATGCATTGTAACAGGAGTTTGATACCGCTATACTGCCCACAGCTGTAAATCTCACATTTGCTCTTGTATACTGGCACAACAATGCTTATTCTCCACTCATCTCAGATGCAAATTTCTCCCCATACTGATATGAGTGCCCTTAGGAGCCATTTTTCCCCTATCTCATCCTGATAATATCTGCTATCACCTCATCTGAGGCCACCTCCTTCTCTAACATCATTCTCCTTACTACTGTTTTTCTTCTAGGTTGGCTCCTCCTCCTCTTTCATCATAGGCTGTGAATGGGGCAGTACAGCTTCTGTGAGATTTTCTTCATTCAGAATCTTCTGGAAGTACTCCTCCTGTCTGCCTTTGATGTCCTGTGGACTGGTGAGCAGATCATTGCTAACATCTCTTATGAAGGGTGCCTGACTGTCTTCTTTATCTTTGTCTTTGCCTTGCCTTACAGTTTCTTTGTGGGATTTACTGAGTCACTTTCCTTAACCACATAAAGTGCTTTGTTCTTTGCTGTTGCAACTCCTTTCTTAGCATTTTTATTAGCCAACCAGTGTTCCTTTCTTATTTTCTATCTCCCATTTTTCCTGTATTAATGCTTTCTTTTGATGACTTCCTGTACTTCTGCATTCCACCACCAGCTTTCCTTGTGTCCCCTATTTCCATACCTGACTCAACGCATACCTGTTCTATAGTCCTCACACATCCTATTTTGAGGTGCTTCCAGTCTTCTTTAATTCCACCTATTTCCTCTTCTTCCTAAGGTGCTAGAGCCCTGGGAAGATCCTTTAACTTTTGTGCTTTCTCTTCAGTCACCTTTTAGTTCTTCAGCCTAGTCTCTGTTGACCGTTAAGCTTCTCTGAACTTTCAGTAAATCTACATTGAGTGTAGAAATTCTTAGTTCATGTTTGGCAGGTTGATTGGTTTTGCATCTAGGTTTTGTTCAATGGAGCTATCCCATGTAACCCATGCTGGGCAGCTGGACAACAGCTGGTCAGTAGTTTATTGACCCAGGGCTGCTGGACTTTATTGTAGGCTCACACTGAGCAATAGAGGCACATACTTCCCCTCTTACACTGTTAGCAAGGGTCCCTAGCATATTTTTAGTAGCTTGAGTCCTCAACCTCCTTATCACCTGTAAACACTCATGCCTATGTGGTGATATTAATCAACATAACCAAATCAGCTAGAGACAATTTTTACACCAGTAGGTGGCTAGACCTGACATGGTGCACAGTCTGTGATTCAGGTTATCCTATCTGGAAGATAATGTGCACCACATTTGATGCCCAAAGTGGTTGGTTTGTACAACTCTTCCCCCCATAGGCCCTATAGGCACCATGTAGAGTCTATGCTTCACCACTCCATTCTTGGGTGAGTTTGAAGTGAAAACACTTGGTATGTTTTTGGGAGGTGGGAGGAACCCAGCAGACACAGGGAAATCATGTGAACTCCACACAGGCAAGGTTGAACCTTGTACCTTGTGCATGGGAGGCAAAGACCTTAATAATTATGGCAACTGACTTGACTAACTCTGAAATTAAAAATCCCATTAAGTTGGATACACAACCCAGCCACTGGGGATGCACAAGCCAGTGCATTTCTTTGTGCCGGTCCCAAGCCCGGATAAATGGGGAGGGTTGCGTTAGGAAGGGCATCCGGCGTAAAACCTCCGCCAAATTACTTATGCGGAGAACATTTCATATTTCCATAACGGATCAGTCGAGGCCCGGGTTAACAACGACTGCCACCAGTACTGTTAGCCAACAGGTTGCTGGCAGAAATTGGGCTACTGTTGGCCAAAGGAGAAGAGGAGGGGGGGAAGGCATGCTCGAAGGCAGGAAGAGAGGAGGAAGGTTAGGAGTGTAGTAGTGAAGGTAGGAACTTTGAATGTTGGCAGTATGACTGGTATAGGGAGAGAGTTAGCTGATATGATGGAGAGAAGGAAGGTTGATATATTGTGCGTGCAAGAGACCAGATGGAAGGGGAGTAAGGCCAGGTGTATAGGAGGTGGGTTAAAATTGTTCTATCATGGTGTGGATGGCAGGAGAAATGGCGTAGTGGTTATCCTAAAGTAACAGTATGCCAAGAATGTTTTGGAGGTGAAGAGAGTGTCTGATAGGTGATGTTTTTGGAGTGAGTTGGATGAAGTGCGGGTGAGTGTTCCCAAGGGTGAGAGACTAGTGATTGGAGTGGACCTCAATGGGCATGTTGGTGAAGTGAACAGAGGGGATGAGGAAGTGATGGGTAGGTATGGTGTTAAGGAGAGGAATGCAGAAGGTCAGATGATTGTGGATTTTGCGAAAAGGATGGACATGGCTGTGGCGAACACATATTTTAAGAAGAGGGAGGAGCATATGGTGACGTACAAGAGTGGAGTAAAATGCACACAGGTGGATTTTATCCTATGTAGGAGGGCCAGTTTGAAGGAGATTGGAGACTGTAAAGGGGTGACAGGGGAAAGTGTACTTAAGCAGCATAGAATGGTGGTCTGTAGGATGACGTTGGTGATCAAGAAGAGGAGGAGGAGTGTGAAAACAGTGCCAAGGATTAAGTGGTGGAAGTTAAAAAAGGGTGATTGTGAGTTGGAGTTCAGGGAAGAGTTAAGACAGGCACTGGGAGGCAGTGAAGAGTTACCGAATAGCTGGATAACTACAGCAGAGCTAGTAAGGGAGACTGCTAGAAAGGTGCTTGGTGTGACATCTGGACAAAGGTAGGAGGACAAGGAGACCTGGTGCTGGAATGAGGAAGTACAGGAGAGTATACAAAGGAAGAGGCTGGTGAAGAAGTGGGATTGTCAAAGAGATGAAGAAAGTAGACATGAGTATAAGGAGATGAGACGCATGGCAAAGAGAGAGCTGGCGAAGGCTAAGGATAAGGCATATGGAGAGTTGTATGAGAGATTGGACACTAAAGAGGGAGAGAAGGACCTGTACCAATTGGCAAGACAGAGCTGGGAAGGATGTGCAGCAGCTAAGGGTGATAAAGGATAGTGAGGGAAACGTACTCACAAGTGAGGAGAGTGTGTTGAGTAGATGGAAAGAGTACTTTGAAGGACTGATGAATGAAGAGAATGAGAGAGAGAGTGTTGGATGATGTGGGGATAGTGAATCAGGAAGTGAAACAGATTTGCAAGGAGGAAGCAAGGACAGCTATGAAGAGGATGAAGAATGGAAAGGCTGTTGGCCCAGATGACATACCAGTGGAAGCATGGAGGTGCTTAGGTGAAATGGCAGTGGAATTTTTAACCAGATTGTTTAATGACATTTTGGAAAGTCAGAGGATGCATGAGGAGTGGAGAAAGTGTTTTGTTACCTATCTTTAAGAATAAGGGTGATGTGCGGAGCTGCAGTAACTACAGAGGGATAAAATTGATCAGTCACAGCTTGAAGTTATGGGAAAGAGTAGTGGAAGCTAGATTAAGAAGGGAAGTGATGATTAGTGATCAGCAGTATGGTTTCATGCCAGGAAAGAGCACTACAGATGCAATATTTGCTCTGAGAGTTTTGTTGGAGAAATATAGAGAAGGTCAGAAGGAGTTGCATTGTGTCTTTGTGGACTTAGAGAAAGCATACGACGGGGTGCCTAGAGAGGAGTTGTGGTACTGTATGAGGAAGTCAGGAGTGGCAGAGAACTATGTAAGAGTGGTACAGGATATGTACAAGGGTAGTGTGACATTGGTGAGGACTGCAGTGGGTGTGACAGATACGTTTAAGGTGGAGGTGGGATTACATCAAGGATCAGCTCTGAGCCCTTTCTTATTTGCAGTGGTGATGGACAGGTTGACAGATAAGATCAGACAGGAGGCCCCATGGACTATGATGTTTGCAGATGACGTTGTGATATTTAGTGAGAGTAGGGACCAGGTTGAGGAGACCCTGGGGAGGTGGGGATATGCCTTAGAGAGGAGAGGAATGAAGGTCAGCAGGGCTAAAACAGAATATATGTGTGTAAATGTGAGGGAGGGTAGAGGAATGGTGAGGATGCAGGGAGTAGAGTTGATAAAGGTGAATGAGTTTAAGTACTTGGGATCAACAGTTCAGAGTAATGGTGAGTGTGGAAGAAAGGTGAAGAAGAGAGTACAGGCAGGGTGGAATGGGTGGAGGAGGAGTGATTTGTGACAGACTGGTACCAATAAGAGTGAAAGGGAAGGTCTACAAGAGGGTAGTGGTAGTGGGACCAGCTATGTTATATGGGTTGGAGACAGTGGCATTGACGAAAAGGCAGGAGTCAGAGCTGGATGTGGCAGAGTTAAAGATGTTACGATTTGCACTGGGTGTGACTAAGATGGACAGGATTAGGAATCAGTATATTAGAGGGTCAGCTCAGGTTGGACAGTTTGGAGACAAAGCAAGAGAGGCAAGATTGCATTGGTTTGGACATGTGCTGAGGAGGGATGCTGGGTATATTGGGAAAAGGATGCTAAGGATGGAGCTGAGAGGTAAGAGGAAAAGAGGAAGGCCTAAGATAAGGTTTATGGATGTGATGAGAGAGGACATGCAGGTGGTTGGTGTGAAAGAGCATGATTCAGAGGACAGGAAGAAATGGAAACAGAAGATCCGCTGTGGCGACCCCTAATGGGAACAGCCGAAAGAAGACGATGATTGGGTTGGATACAAGGTCTAATGAATATTATTAACCTCTTTGAAAGAGTAGCTCAAGCTGTAGACAAGATAACCTTTATGCTGCCCACATGACATACCCTGACCTAGCCAAGCCCTTTGACACCATACTGCATGTTAGCGTATTTAGTAAGCTCATTGCATCACAAATAGATTCCTATTTTACAAGATGTATAGTAAATTGGCTAAAGGACAGTACCTACTTGGTGCATATCTCAAGTGCCTCATCAGAGTATGACAGTAACAAGTGGTGTCCCACAGGGTTCCATGCTGGGGCCCCTTTTGTTTGGCATTTACGTTTCCAGTCTCCAGATCACAAACAAAGATCACTGGACACCCATGTTTAAGGACGACTGTCAACTGAGTGTAATAATTCACTTCCCATCTTATACCCAAGCCTTGGCAACAAGAACTTAATCTTGTAAGTACCTGATGTACAAAAATGGACATAAATGCTAAAAAGTGTTATATTGTCACATTTGGTAAACTACCCCTCCCACCAGCATATGGCATAGACAGTATTCCACTCCAAAATGAGAGTATTGTTACAGACCTTAGAACCTTGGCTGATTTTATTTTTATTTTATTTATTTATTTAATTAATTAATTAAATAAAATAGATAAATAAATAATCCCACAAATACTAGAACAAGATCTATATCTTCACCAACAGATAAATAAAACAAGGTTCACTATAGAACATTTTTCCATCTCTGAAAAAGACTTCCACTCAAATTAAGCAATGTGATACTTTATCTTCCTTCATATAGTAACCATATTATTCAATGGGTATTCACAAATTCGTCCTTGGGTGGACAAGCCTGGTCATCCTTGTGAAAGTATGTTCACAAGGAGGGTGGATACTGGCATGGCTAAGTGGTTGTAGACTCAGTAGCCTTGTATTTGCAATGGTCAGATGACTTGGATATAGCAACTCATAAGACATCAAATAAAACAATTTTCCTAGACCACCTTTTCAATAACTCTTCCAATAAAGTAGAAGTTAGAGACAAGGTGACAAAATACATGCCATTCTGATGGAAATTATTTTTAAAAACCAGACTAGCCAAAGCCTCCTTTACAGAGGATGGAAACTTCCCCCTCATCCTCAGATGTGATCATACTATTTGGAAAGTAGGCAGCTGTAGCAAATCAGGACATATTTTAAGTAGTCTCTTATGACAAAAATCAATGTCACAGATATTTGAACAAACAGCTGAACAATGTCCACGAGTTTATCATAACTGTCATATTCACACTCTTCCCAGAAAAAGTCAAACATTCCTACCATAGACAACCTCTAATGCTCAAAGGGTTCACCTGGATTGTGGGGGGGGGGGGCCCTCAAGGTCATCAAACAGCTTGGGCTGCATAGTCTACTAAGTCTGACAGAGTGCATGATGGACAATTAATTGCAGTCAGTATTTCTTGGAACACAAAATGTGTCCTTTTCTTTTAGATCTCATATCAGCACAAAGAATAACGTTCATCCAGAGCAGATGTAGTCTCAACAAGGTATATCCTGCCCCATTCTCTCTCTCTACCAGCCTATTGATAAAAGCTGATGGTCAAACCATTCCTCACAATGAACCATCAGTTTAGGCTAAGCATTCATTGGTGCAAGCTGATCCAGACCACTGATATCATAATTATAAGCTGAAAACTGACCACTCAGATCATCTGTATTTGAACCCCTTAGAAGATGGTTTGAGACTTGGCAGAGAATACCAGAATCTATTGCTCCAAGCTCTCCATGCATTATACATGCACTGTGATGGGGGAATGAGATGTAGGGAAGGCCAGCGTGAAGTGGACTATGGACTTGGGTAATGATTGTACCTGGAGACAGGCATTGCCACCACATCCCTGACTTTACTCCAAGTGACAAAATCAAGTTGAAAGAATGTCCAGATTTATGGGTGGCAAAGTAAACAACCTTAATGAATCTAAAGCTGTCCATTAATCTTAGGAGCTCCACAGTGAGTTTGCAGGTCTTGTTTGTTTGGTCAAGTAGTAAAATCTCCCAGGATTGGAGGAAGCATGAACTAATTTAATGAGGAAGTCTGAGAACTCTTGTAGAAATTTTCCATGCTAACCTGGTGAATGGTATGCACAGAGCAGTCTGCATTACATCCCAGCCACATGGACAAATCTAAAAAAAAACTTACTAGCATCAGCCTTCGGTCAGTCCACACCATGTGCATACCAAATAGTGATCAAGCCACCTGATTGATCAATTCTGGGAATGCAGATCACCACAAAATGTGGTAAAATACAAAAAGCTGAACAAGCCCTTATGTTTTCACCCAACAATGTTTTGTTGATGAATGTCATGTTGACTGTAAAAAATAAATCATGTATAACACCTGTTTTTATTCCTTATCAGCTTGACATTACATAGCAGGTTTAGCTCCAGAACAATTATGAAGACAGGCTCTGCTCAAAGACCAGACTTGCAAATCTTAGGTAAAAGTTAGTGTACTAGAAAAGGAATTTGAATTGTATAATGCCAGCAGCTGCTTGAAAGGACTGATGTCTGACCTAATGGTGATACCCTAAAAGGGGAGATATGTAAATGTTAAGATTTTGCCCACTAAGAAACATGCATGAACTACAAGGCATATTGCATCTTTGCCACTTGGTAATACCCACTGTCAGTTGGATGCAGTCAGTGGTCACCACAACTGGCATCCACAAAATTGGAGGAAGACAGGCTGGAGGAAACCAGTGTTAAGTCCAGCACGTGAACAGGTATAGAATGTATTGCCAAAGAAGAAGCCTAGAAAGCAAAATTAAGATGGCCAAAAAAGGCCTAAGTAAGATGTCCTATATGGACCAAATCAAAGTTCTGTCACTGTACTCTGCATTCTGCAGACTGCTAAGCAATGACCTGTGTCTGTCATACAAGGCATCCTTTGACCCCAGTACTGAGGATTTACGGCACATCAGCAAGTCAAATGGCCTAAAAAATACTCAGTTTAGGGATATAAACTACTTCTGCAACATCAATAAAACTGTTTGGAGGGACAGGTACATCACATAGAGGATACCGCTGCTCTGGAACAGGCTCTCTATCCACATTAAACACAGTTCGGCCCTGTCCATATTCAAGTGCAACTTGGATCTATGAATGGGAAATCCAGGGTTGGGAGGGTGGCTTAATGGCTAAGGTGTTTGCCTTACAAACACAAGTTGCAGGGTTTGAGTCTCACAAGGGATAATTGGCTAGGCTTAAAATGGCCCAAAAGGGCACTTGGCCTAGTACTAATCGATGAACCTATGACCCTGTGGGGGTGAAGTCTGAGCTGAATTTATCAGCCAGTAGATTTGTTATGTCCCCCGGATGTGTGCAGTTGGTACCGCTACGCCAACAGTTCAGCACACTATTGTGTGTTATCTCAAAAGTTCTTGATGTAGCTGAAGAAAGCCTTCTGATTGTCCTTAGCTTGCAAGGCTATCCTGACCTTATAGTTTACCTTGTTGGACTTAATTAGACCTCTTAATTTCTTGTTTAGCTGTATAAGAGAGCCCTTGTCTTTAAGAGAGTTGCTTATTCTGACTTTGGCCATGAGTTTGTATCTTTATAATATAACCTGTTTAGTTGAGGATTCTAACAGTGGGAACTGATTTTAGTGTTTGTTTGGGGTTTATTTCTAGTAGGAATCCCAGCCTCTACGCGACCATTCATATGTTTGTACAGTGACTCTGTGAATAATTCTGCATAGGTAGCTGTGGTCTCTGAGTTGAAGGAGCCTTGAATTTTGACAGACTGTCACTTAATAGGATGTAGTTTGCCTTTGAATAGTTCCCATCTGTTACTGGTTTCTAGGTTGAGTTTTACTTCAAATGAGACAGCTTTGTGATCCGATCTTACTAGCGAAGATGACACAGTGGGTAGTTAAACACTCTCCCATGTTGGTGAGTACCAGATCCAGTTTGTTTGATTATCTGGTTGGGTAATGCATTAAGGTGTTATAGGGTGTTTGTGTTACTAAAATCCAGAAAGAGTCATAGGTTCATAGGTTCATACTAGGCTATCTGCCCGAGGGCATTTACAAGCCTAGCCCATCGTTTTAATGCTTACGCCACCCCTTTAGTATGGGGAACTATACCCATTATTTTGCTGTGCCTCTGTTGAGCAGTGACACTGAGGTAATCCCTGGGATATATCTGCGATCTCCCATCCATTGGTCAAGATTTCTCTTGAACAAGGCCAGCGAGGTGCTCTGCCTCACATATACCGGGATTTTGTTCCACAGCATAGGGAGTCTTTGGGTGATGAATCTATCCCTCCAGCACATCCTATTAATAGCCGTGTCGAGGTTTAAGTCTCCCGCCCTTGTGGTTCTGACGGATCTAGATTTTTTGAGGTGAAGCATATTCATCACATCTGGGTTTGACATGGCCTTGTATGTTAGGCAAAGGTCACCTCTGAGCAAGCGGTGGCGACTGAATAGAGCTGGAGTTCTTTCAGTCGGGCAGCATAGGACAGATTTTGAGACCCTTTATCCTTTTGGTGAGGAACTTTTGTGGCCTCTCCAGCTGCTGCAAGTGCCGGGTCAGATACATTCCGAATGGGGCATTGTACTCAATCATTGGTCTGATGAGTGATGAGTATAGGGAGACTATGACCTCCCTTGATCTAGATGAGAATCCCTTCATGATAAGGTGGGCAATGTAGAAGGTCTTCCTAACTACTTTAGCTACATGGGTGTCGAATGACAGACTACTATCAACCTGGGTCCCCAGGTCCCTGATAACTTCTTCTGTGCTCAGTGGATTGCCACCTATTTGGTAGCTAGGGGTAACCTTGTTTTTCCCGAAGGGTATGACTATGCATTTTTTGGCATTTAACTTTAGGCCATGGCTCTGGCACCAGTTATCCGTTTCTGTGAGACCCTTCTGAAGGATATCTGTGTCAGATGTGTTTTCTACTATGGCCCAGTTTGCAGTCATCTGCAAACTTTGTCAGCCATAACCCTCCTGTGTTTGCTTGTACTTGGAAAAGTAGATGCCAAACAAGAGTGGGCCCAGGACTGAGCCCTGTGGGACACCACTTGTGACAGGCTTTGAGTCTGACATGGCGCCAGCAACTCTGACCCTGTGGGTTCTGTCACTCAGCCAGTTTGCAACCCATCTTGTGATGTATGGGTTAACATTTAAGCTGATGAGTTTTTCAATGATACCCAAGTGGGGTATTGTATCGAAGGCCTTCGCCAGATCGAGGTAGGCTGTATGGACTGCCTTTCCCTCATCAATGTCTTTGGTGACTGTTTCGAAAAAGTCAACCAAGTTTAAAAGGCATGATCTGCCTTTGACAAAGCCAAACTGGGTTGGATCCAAAGTCTGCAAATTCCCTATGTCTTTGTTTATGAGGTCCATTATGATCCTCTCCATGGCTTTGCAGATAAGGCTTGTCAAGCCAATGGGCCGGTAATTTCCAGGGTCGGTGGAGGCACCGCCTTTGTGAAGTGGGACCACAGTTGCAGTGCGCCACTCCTGGAGTGCGTATCCAGAGGTAAGACTATGATTAAACAGCTGTCCTAGCTGTGGGTTTAATTCCTCGTTGAGTTCGTGGAGCACACAGCCGGGGACACCATCAGGTCCCATGGATGCTGTGTTTTTGCTTTGGAGAGAGCAGTTCTCACTTGGGCGTTAGAGATGTTTGGGGGCTGCAATCGTTTGGTATAGATATCTCTCCTTTTGGGGGAGAAGTTTGCACTGAACCTGTCAGCCAGTATGTTGGCAATGTCTGTAGGATCAGTAATCTTCACATCATTTTGAACTAGTTCTGAGCATATCTGGGAGTTTCCTCCCAGGTTTCTAACATAGCTAAAGAAGGCCTTATGATTGTCTTTTGAGTCTTTAGCTATTTTTCTCTCAAAATTTGCTTTGGATGATTTTATGAGAGCTCTTAGTTTTTACTTATAGTGATCAAGGGTGTCTTACCTTTTAAGGATTTTGCTCTATCTTGTAGTAGCTTCCTCCTTTTGTTGTAGAGTTTGTTTATGGCTGGGGTCCACCAGACTGGACGCTTGCCTTTGGTACAAAGAGTCTTTGTTTTGCTTGGGATTGCCTTGTCCATGCAGTCCTGCAGGTGCTGGTAGAAGGCATTTGTAAGTGATTCAGCGGCTTGAGTACTGTTTTCCATGGCTCGGGGGCCTTAAAGGAGACCACACTAGTCTTTAGAAGTGTGAAGTCGGCTTCGAGAAGTTCTTTACTGTGGTCTTTTTATTTCAAGTGGGGGGGGATGAGGACCTCCAGCGAGATTAGTTTGTGATCTGATCTCACCAGTGAGGGGTATACTTCCGGTGTTGAACATTGTGCTCCATGTTCATGATGATGAGATCAAGTATGTTTTCTCCTCTTGTGGGGATGGTGACTAGTTGTTCCATGGCATTTGAGTTTATGAATTCCAGGAACTTTTGGGCTAGGGTGTTTGGGCTTGAGTAGTGTTCCCAGTCTATATTAGGGTAATTGAAGTCACCTAGTATGATGGTGTTTGGTGATACATTTATCCCCTCTAGTGTTTTCAGGAAGGCCATGTGAGGTTCCTGAGTTTGTGAGGGTGGCCTGTAACATGCTACAATTTGCAGCGCAGTCTTGCCTATGGTTAATTGCACCTGGATGGTCTCTGATGCATTGTGCGTTGCCACCAGTCTTGAGGTGTGGGTGTCCTTGATGAATATGGATACCCCCCTCCTTTTGTATTGTCCGGATTTTGGGGCGGAACGCATGATATGAGGTAAAACCTGATAGTGCTGGGGTGCTCTCAAGAGCCTTGAACCAGGTTTCTGTCACAGCACAGACATCGATGTTCTCCATACTGAGAAGGGCCTCGAGTGCGTGCATTTTGAGATTTAGACTTCTGGCATTGAGCAGCATTACCCTTAGTTGTTTTCCTTTTTTGTGTTCTAGGGTGGTAGGTTTAGAATTTGAGCCTTGCCTAAAAAGGCACTATGGGGTGGCAAGAGCCTTTGCCAATATCCGAATCCCAGGGTGACAGGTGCAAGCCGTCCCTTGAAGCAGCGTGGCTTGTCCAGCATGTCATCCCAGGCAGACAGACATTGGATCCCCTTTGAATGACACCAGAGTTTAAGCCAATTGTTAAAGCTGATCATCTTATCTCTGTATTGTGGCATCATTCTTGGTGAAGGTAGGATACTGCTCAAGGTCAGGGTCATACCTGCCTGGGCTACATAATCAGAGAGCTCCTCAATGTCTCTTTTCATGTAGTCCAGGGGGGTGCGTCTCAGGTCGTTTACACCAGCGTGGACAATGACTGAGTCGTATTTGTACCTGCTGTTGAGAGACCTGAGTGCTTGCGTTATGTGGCGGATTCTAGCGCCCGACAGGCAGCTTACTGTGACCTTCTCCTTACTCAGTCTGGTGGCGGGGCGTCAGTGTGTCTGACTATGGAGTCACCAATGACTAGTGTGTCTGGCATTGTGTTTGGCCTTAAGGGCTGTGACTGTTTGACACTCTGACTGTGAGGTCTATGTGTTGCAGGTGTTGTGTTCTGAGGTGGTGGTTGTTTGGGTGTCTGCTTTGGTGGCCTCTGCTGTTTTGGTAGATTTTTGATCAGAGCCTCGAGTATGTCTTTGTGTGTTTATGTGTATGATTTGAGGTTGTGATGGTACTATGTGAGACTGGGTCTATAGTGTGTGTGGTAACCTTCTCCTCCTGACTGGTCTTGCCAGTCCTATGTTGAGAGAGCTCAGCCTCCAGTTTGGCCGTATAGTTGCATCTCTCGCATGTATTTGTGTTTTGTGGGAGGAGGAGAGGGTTGTCTGTGTACATGAGGCAATTGTAACATTGCCTCAATATTCCCAGGTTCACCAGCTGAGCAGGAGAGGACACTAGCAACTGATCCCTCGACATGCTAGAAGGAATAGACAAAAAAACTTTAAAAGATATTCCGGGGGACTTGGGTGACCGAGAAATGGGGGTTTGCCCTTTTGGGGTACTATCTATGACAAGAGTGCCGTATCAAGGTAATAAGTACTGTAGGAGCAAGTGCTAGGTTTAACAGATAGAGAATAGTCTACTTGGAGTCAAGTAGAGATGATCTTTTTAGTTATAGGATACGCTGATTAGATCAGTAGTATAGTTCGAGGAAGGTAGTTTTAAGGGAAAATTTGAAGAGTGGACTTTAGGTGGCCCGAATAGTTTAAACCTGCTTAAGCAGTGCTGCCCTAGTGTACAACAGTGGCAACTCAGCGCTAAAACGCGCTTTATAGCAGGGGGCTGGAAAAGACAGGAAATGACCCAAAATGGCCAATAGACTACAAGTTACTGCCTTAAACCACTCCTCTAAGGACAAACAGGCAGCTCAGTACTCCCCACTCTCACTGTTGAGTAAAGAAACTTCCCCCTGACCAAACAAGGAAAATGGAGAAACACAGGAACCAAGACAAAGCCCAGGGATCAGCAAAATCTGGTCTCTGGAACACTAGTTAGGAAAGTATGGAAAACAAGGATATTTTTTTGTTTTTTTCAAGTAATATCACAGAAAAGCAGAAAACACAATAAATGCTATGATTTTCGACTAAATGCTATCAAAAGCTAGTACACTTGAGTGTATTAGCCTGTAGTTTAACTTTTAGGCAAAACTTAAACTAGCAAGTGCAGTAAACAGTTTTAGCTTATAAACACAGTAAAAACAGTGCAAACTTTGATAAAACAAGCAGAAACAGTAGTCAAAAGGCAAAGCCAAGAAAAATACTTAAAATCTGGAAAGGTAGTCTTTTCTGGTCTCTGCTGCTAGAGGAACACTGCTGGCCACCACGAGGAGCTGTGCTGAGTTCTCAATAGCTGGAAAAGCCCGCCAAAACGCAGCTTTATAGCAGGGGGCTGGAAAAGACAGGAAATGACCCAAAATGGCCAATAGACTACAAGTTACTGCCTTAAACCACTCCACTAAGGACAAACAGGCAGCTCAGTACTCCCCACTCTCACTGGTGAGTAAAGAAACTTCCCCTGACCAAACAAGGAAAATGGAGAAACACAGGAACCAAGACAAAGCCCAGGGATCAGCAAAATCTGGTCTCTGGAACACTAGTTAGGAAAGTATGGAAAACAAGGATATTTTTTGTTTTTTCAAGTTTTTACAGAAAAGCAGAAAACACAATAAATGCTATGATTTTCGACTAAATGCTATCAAAAGCTAGTACACTTGAGTGTATTAGCCTGTAGTTTAACTTTTAGGCAAAACTTAAACTAGCAAGTGCAGTAAACAGTTTTAGCTTATAAACACAGTAAAAACAGTGCAAACTTTGATAAAACAAGCAGAAACAGTAGTCGAAAGGCACAAAAAGTCGAAAAAAGCCAAGAAAAATACTTAAAATCTGGAAAGGTAGTCTTTTCTGGTCTCTGCTGCTAGAGGAACACTGCTGGCCACCACGAGGAGCTGTTACGAGTTTGACACAGTGTACATTTCTGAGTCTATAGAAGGAAAGTTAGTCACCCATGAAGAGGATTTTTGCTTGGATGGTGAGCAGGTTTAGTTAAGAGTCATGAGAGACTAGAAGCATAGATAGTGACCTATAGCTATGATATGGTGAGGGACCTTCTATATGATGACTTGCACATGGATGAGCTCCGTGGTATCTTGTTTTATCAAACTGGAGCTATGTTTGTTGCTAAAATAGATCATAACACCTCCACCTTTGACTGCCTTTACTGTTGTTGAGCTAAATGTGTGGAAGACACTGTGCATTTCAATTCTGGAGTACTTTCTATGGCTTTAAATCAAGTCTCAGTCACAGCACAGATGTCTGTAGTCTCCAGAGTGAACAGGGCTTGAAGGATGTGGAGTTTTTGTTTAAGGTCTAAGCACAGAGTCTTAAGGTTGCTTGTAGACTTTTTCACTATGTTAATAGTTTTGTCTTTTTTTGGCATATCCTAAAAAAAAACTGTAAGGGGCTGGATAAACATTTAGCCAATATCCAAAAGCCTAGGGAGGGATAGGTGCAACCCTTCTTTGGCAAAGTAATGGGGTATTTTGACCATTTTCTCCCATGTTGACAGATATTGGATCCTCCTGGAGTGACACCAGAAACTAAGCTAATTATTAAAATCAGTCATTTTATATTTGTACTGTGGCATCATCCTTAGTGAAGGTGGAATGCTATTCAGTGACACACATTCCAATAGATCCATTATGTCTCTTTTCATATAGTCCAGTGAGGTATGTCTCAGGTCATTTACACCTACATGGACTATGTATGATACAATCAAATTTGGTACCTAGGATACAGTGACTGAAGTGTGTGAGTTATATTGTGGATCATGGCTCCAGATAGGCCTAGGATACAGTCACTGAAGTGTGTGAGTTATATTGTGGATACTGGCTCCAGATAGGACTAAAGTGTGCGAGTTATATTGTGGATCCTAGCTCCAGATAGGCCTAGGATACAGTGACTGAAGTGTGTCAGTTATATTGTGGATTCTGGCTCCAGATAGGCCTAGGATACCGTGACTGAAGTGTGTGAGTTATATTGTGGATACTGGCTCCAGATAGGCCTAGGATACAGTGACTGAAGTGTGTGAGTTATATTGTGGATTCTGGCTCCAGATAGGCCTAGGATATAGTGACTGAAGTGTGAGAGTTATATTGTGGATCCTAGCTCCAGATAGGCCTAGGATACAGTGACTGAAGTGTGCAAGTTATATTGTGGATTCTGGCTCCAGATAGGCCTAGGATACAGTGACTGAAGTGTGTGAGTTATATTGTGGATACTGGCTCCAGATAGGCCTAGGATACAGTGACTGAAGTGTGTGAGTTATATTGTGGATTCTGGCTCCAGATAGGCCTAGGATACAGTGACTGAAGTGTGTGAGTTATATTGTGGATACTGGCTCCAGATAGGCCTAGGATACAGTGACTGAAGTGTGTGAGTTATATTGTGGATACTGGCTCCAGATAGGCCTAGGATACAGTGACTGAAGTTTGTGAGTTATATTGTGGATTCTGGCTCCAGATAGGCGTAGGATACAGTGACTGAAGTGGGTGAGTTATATTGTGGATTCTGGCTCCAGATAGACAACTAACTGCTATCTTCTCCTTGTCCAATGTGGTCAGTGTGGCATCTGTGGTTTACACAATAGAGTCCTTAACGACAAGAGTATTACGTAAAGTGTATACGTGCCTTATGGGCTTTGCACCTGAGGGACCATTATGTGTAGGCCTCATGTGAAATGTTCATAGGTTCATACTAGGCTATCTGCCCTAGGGCATTTACAAGCCTAGCCAGAGTGTGTGTGGCTTTCACCACCCCTTAGGATGAGAATACTATACCCATTAGTTTGCTGTGCCTCTGTCCAGCAGTGATACAGAGATGATTCCTGGGGTAAACCTACGATCTCCCATCCACTCGTCAAGATTTCTCTTGAACAGAGTCAGTGAGGGGCTCTGCCTCACATGGACTGGGATTCTGTTCCACAGTGTAGGGAGTCTCTGGGTGATGAATCTGTCCCTCCAGCACATCCTATTTATATCCGTGTTGAGGTTTAAGTCTCTTGCTCTCGTGGCTCTGGTGGATTTGGATTTTTTGAGGTGGAGCATGTCCATTAATTCCGGGTTGGACATGGCCTTGTATGTCAGGCACATATCACCTCTGAGCAGATGGTATGCAACTGAATAGAGCTGGAGTTTCTTCAGTCGGGCATCGTATGACATATGTTTGAGCCCCTTTATCCTTTTGGTGAGGAACTTTTGGGGTCTTTCCAACTGCTGCAGGTGTCGGGTAAGGTACATTCGAATGGGCGTTGTACTCAATCATTGGTCTGATAAGTGAAGAGTACAGGGGTACAATGACCTCTCCTGATCTGGATGTGAATCCCTTCATGATCAGGTGGGCAATGTAGAAGGTCTTCCTAACCACTTTGGCAATGTGAGTGTCAAAAGAGAGGTTACTGTCAACTTGGGTCCCCAGGTCCCTGATAACTTCTTCCTTGTTTAATGGATTACCACCTATGTGGTAATTAGGGGTTACCTTGTTTTTCCCAAAGGGTATGACTATACATTTTTTGGCATTTAGCTTAAGGCCATGGCTCTGGCACCAGTTATCCATTTCTATGAGACCTTTCTGGAGGATGTCTGTGTCTGATGGAGTGTCAATTATGGTGCCCAGTTTGCAGTCATCTGCAAATTTTGTCAGCCACAATCCCCCTATGTTTGCCTGCACTTCAGAAAAATAAATGCCGAACAAGAGGGGGCCCAGGACTGAGCACTGTGGGACACTGCTCGTGACCGGCTTAGAGTCTGACATGGCACCAGCAACTCTAACCCTGTGTGTTCTGTCCTTGAGCCAGTTTGCAACCCATCTTGTGACATATGGGTTTACATCTAAGCTGGTGAGCTTTTCTATGATGCCCAAGTGGGGTATTGTGTCGAACGGTTTTGCTAGGTCAAGGTAGGCTGTGTGAACTGCCTTACCCTCATCAATGGCCTTAGTGACTGTTTCGAAAAAGTCGACCAAGTTCAAGAGGCAGGATCTGCCCTTGACAAAGCCAAATTGGGTAGGATCCAGTGTCTGTAGGTCCCCAATGTCTTTATTTATGAGTTCCATTATGATCCTCTCCATAGCTTTGCAGACAAGGCTCGTCAAGCTTATGGGGCGGTAATTTCCAGGGTCCGTAGAAGCACCGCCTTTGTGGAGTGGGACCACAGTTGCCGTACACCACACCATTCTTTGGGCACGTATCCTGTAGTAAGGCTAAGATTAAACAGCAGCCTTATGTGTGGGTTTAGTTCCTCATTGAGTTCGTGTAGCACACAGCCGGGGACACCGTCCGGTCCCATTGATGCTGTGTTTTTTGCTTTAGAGAGAGCAGCTCTCACCTGGGCATCTGAGATGTTTTATGAGGCTAGACTCTGGTGGGATAGATATTTCTCCTTTTGGGGGGGAGGGAGGGGAGAAATTTGCACCAACCAGAATGTTGGCAATGTCAGTGGGTTCAGTGTATTTTGTGTCATTTTGGACTAACTCTGAGCATATCTGGGAGTTTCCACCCAGGTTTCTAACGTAGCTAAAGAAGCCTTGTGATTGTCTTTTGTGTCATTAGCGATTTTTCTCTCAAAGTTGGCCTTGGATGATTTTATGAGTGATCGTAGTTTTTTGCTAGTACTGATCAGAGACGCCTTCCCTTTTAGGGATTTTGCTCTGTCATGTAGTAGCTTGATTTGATTTATGTTGATTTTGCTGTTTGCTTTAGTGATTGCTGAGGAGCAGTGCTGCCTTTAGGTGGCAGTGGAGGTCTTTGAGATTTGGGAAGGTTTGTTTTAAGCACCTCAGCATAAGACAAGATGTGTGTGTTGTGAACGGTGTATATGAGGGATGTAATGTGGGTACTCTTGACAATCTCATTTGTATGTAACTTCTTGCCTCCAACTAAGTTGTGTATTTACAACTCTTGCATACGGTATTTTCTTTAATGATTAACTGGTTGCTTGAGTAGATTAGACAATTGCTACATTGCCTTAGGATGCCCAGATCTACCAGCTGGCCACAGAAACAGCTGGAAATTGCATATCCATGTTGTTTGATCCTAAAATAGGGTTCGCTGTTTATGATTAAGGATTGGGTTTTAACAGGGGTCTCCTAGGGTAGCTCTTGAGGTTAAAGGTAGGATGTTATATAATGCTAGGTTATGGTGCTGCTATTCAGTGCACAAGCTAGCTGCTCTAAGTTTATTTATGCACAAGCCACTCTATTTAACAAGTTTTGGATCTAATCCTAACTTTATAGGTACATTTTACTGTCCATGTGTTATGTACTCTACAGATGACTGCTAACCATCACCGCTGCCCAGTAGAAAGCTCCAGAAAGAGAGAAAAAATAGCTTGAAGACCGACTCCTATGCCTTCTAGTCAATAAATAACCAACTCAGAGAGCTCAGGTAGACACCTCCTGCCACAAAATGTCTGACCTTGGAATCTGGTAAAATAAAAGCACAGTTAAAGTAGCTCTCTTGCAAATTAAACAATAAACTGCCACAACAGCTATGTCCCTGGCTAAACTGCCCTTGTGCAAAGAGATTTGAAGGCACAGAGACTAGATAAACTAACAAACAGAGAAATTACTATTTTTTGCAACAAAATTAGATGCTTTAAAATGCTCATAAACAGTAGTGATTACTATATAACACAAGTATAAGTGCAGTAAATCAAGAAAATAGTCTTCTTTTTGTTTGGATGGCTCTAGTTGTAGTTGAAACTGCAAAAGTGTTGCAGAGTTTTCTGTAACTGTTGGCAGATTAGATAAAAGATCAATTTACTTAGCTGGGGACTTGTAGTCCATTGAGTGATGCTTTTATTTTGCCTTTTGGACTGGAGGAGAAAGGAGTTTTTCCCAGTGTGAAAGACTTTGAGAACTCCGTATTTTTTAATTGCCTACAAGACATGCTGCCCGTAAAGTCTTAATAGATTTTACAAGGCTCAGTGACAAGCCTCATGCTTAAGCAAAACAGAAATAAGCTGCATCTGTTGGCAACACCTGACCTGAACAGAATTTACCTTTAGATTGCAAACAGAATGGCCATCAAACTACTCATTCAGAAAAGCCTGTAGAAGTTATGACTATTGTTCACATGCATGCTAAAAAAGAACCAGCAGATTTGGATACTAGCATGCATGCTCCAAGATCCATAACGAACTAAGGTCAGAGTCAAGAGTCCAGAGATGCTAGGAGAAAAACATTAAGATTCCTTATGGCTTGAAAGTCATAGTCTTGTTTGTCCTGCAATTGTAAGCATTTCCGATAATGATTAGTTGCTTCCTGACTTTAACCTGCTCAGGGTGACAAAGTTGCATAGTGCATCTCTGCAAGACCTCCAGAAACCTGTTCTGATTAGTGCACACAATTCACAGGGTCTTAATGTTTATCAGTTTATCAACTCTTATTTAAGGAAAAAATATGCAGTCTATTTGCAGCCATAATAGATGTGCTTACTGGAGGGGCAGATAGCTCTTTTTTTTTTGTTATACATAAACTGTAACACACATTTGTAAAGACAGACTTCACAGTAAGCAGTCATGTAACTGTTTTGTCTGAGTAATTGACCTCTCAATTCATAATAAACTTGATTTTGTGTTCCCTCTTTACATATCCCTATTACAAAATAGGGTCTATATTACTTTGTTGAACATTTAAATGTTCGAACGTCATATGGTCAACACCATATGATCGAACATTCGAATGTTTGAATGTTTCAATGGAGATGTCCGTACAGTGCGGAAATGGAAGTTTTCCATTGTCTGCACTGTAGTGCGATCGCAGAGTTGGTATATTTAAAGAGCGGGTGGTGTGGGGGATGCCGGGGCGCTTGCCTCCCCCCGCCCCGGTTAACTTTACAGGTAGTTTTTTTCTGGGTTTTTTTTTTATTTGATTTTCATATGGTGTTCGAACTTTTAAAAGTTCGATAATCTGATATAGACCCTGCAAAATCTGATTAAAAATATTCACACTAGTAGAAATGTCCTCATACCTCTGGAAATTTTTTTCTATAATCATGTGTAGACTGCTTATTTTTCTAATTTGTGTCATAACCACATCAGCTATTTATATTTTTTACAACACATTTTTGGATACTTGAATAATTTTTTTAATTCTGAAATTCTATTCTAGGTGGCAACCAAGATGGAAAATTCAGTGTTGGCTTTAGGAACGGAGTGTTAAAAACTGTGGTAAATTTGGACAGAGAGACTCAAGCTGCATATAATCTTACAATGGAGGCTATAGGTGAGATGAACGATAACCCATTTTTTCCCCTCAGCTGAATATCGCAGTTAGAAATATAGTCATACTGGTAATCTTTTACATTACCACAATGAAAGACCTTAAGACAATATGCAAGCCTGGTAGTTAAAAACAATCTGAATTAACTAAAAAGAAGAAAACCATACCATGTTTAGATTTAGGTCGTATTTCTATAACTTAATTCATGATGATTTAATTGAAGTTCAAGATCTTGATAAGCGCCTTTTTTATCTGTACATTCTTTATTAGGGAAATACAAGTTTACTAAACCATAAATCATTTCTGATCATGGCATGATCAGAAATGGGAGTGTTTTAGTAGCGAATTGTACTCCGTGTTTGGGTGACATTTTGTTATTTAATCTTTTATACCACTGTACATGGGGCCCACAGTGACAAAATGTATTTTCCCACTTACTGTTGCTAATTTGTTTGGACCAGTCATAAAAAAAACAATCATCATAAAGTACTGTTTTTGCTACATTGTCTTTATCAATAATTTGCATGAGTTTACCCCTGGTGACCTTATACTAGGGATCCTGTGGAGATCTGTTCATAGATTTTAATATGCACACTGCTATACATCACCAGGCTGTATCAGTTACCTATGAACCTATTTCTCTCTGCATCACCAGGGAAGAAAATACATTTATCTGGGCTTATTCTTAAATTTTTTTCTTGTTAGGAAACAGACCACCTGAATTAGGAATACAAAAGTGGAAATGCATGACACGGTGAGATGTATAGCAGAATATCATTGAAACAACTTCTGAATTCCTATACAATCAGAGTTAACTGAATGCCTAATTTCATTTACTCACGCAAGCATAAAAGGAATTCTGGAAAACTTCACCAAGAGAATTTTGATTAATAGTCTTGTTGAATGAAGAAACACTATTTGACATTGTTTTTGACTGATTCATCCAATCAGTCTTTTTCCCCATTTTTCATGAATCAGGGTATCACGTCACCACTGATAATTATATATATATTTTTTGTTTTTAATCTTTTTTTCTTTTTTTTTTTCAGACCCATTCCCCCCCCTCCCCACCGTAATGGAGAGGGCTTGACCCTCTACATCACGAGGTTTACCGTAAATGACACTGAGGTCACTGAGATGGGAACCATTTCATATTATGAAACCTAATGAGAGTCCTAGAATAGTGATACTGAATGACTGTAAATACGGACTTGTATATACTAGGTCCAAAATTGCCATTTCTCAGAATATTCACCTTTCTGCAAGTTATGGTGATCTAGATGTGGGTGTACATAATTTCTAGAGTGTATCTGTGCGCTTGCCACTCGTACAGATGGGTGCAGGCTGGCTTACACCCCGCCCCCAGTATAAAACAACTTTAAATGAGAAAAGCAGTGTTTGACTTTTTCTGTTCTTCTGTATTTTGGGATTTTTCTTTGTAAATTTGTGGGTTACGCTTACTGATATCAGAATTAAAACAGGATGCCTAGAGCATTTCATGTCAAGTGCAGTGTTCTGAGTAAAGCTGCTTTTTGCAATGACTATGTGGTTGGCAAATAAGTATTCTTTAACATTGTACAATCATTTGTAGCAGTGCAAACACACTGGATATATAAATTATTTTATAAGAGCTATTTTATAAATTCTAAACTGATCTGTTACATATAGATTCAGTGAAATGAATGGAGAAACAAGGTAATTAGAAAGCTTGATGTAATGGATTCTGGTTTGCTAATCTGGGCAGGGGCATTGCTTTTCAAATGCTGGTACCTAGCATATGCTCCTGCTCTGTTTTTCAACAGCCATTTGAAATGTAATAAAAGATTGAGTCTTGGAAATCATTGTCGCTCTTGTTCATTACATTTTAAAGTGCAGGAGGGTATACAGTTGAGAAATGCATGGTACAGTTCAGTAGTAGATATTCTGATTTACTAGTTATATCTGTGAACAATCTGATTGGTAACAAGTAATGCTTTCTTTCTTGTTTTGAAATGCAGTTACTTACATCAGGTTGTTTCTCCCTGTGGAAAGATATTTTAATCTAGGAATGTCTTATTCCTTTAACATACAGAGACTTGTGTGTGTTTGTGTTGGATGATGCCGGTTAGAAATATGCAGTATCCTAAGGCAAAAAAAAAAAAAAAAACTGAATACTTTCTGGAGAAAATAGCTAGTCTAATTTTGGAAATACAGGATCTTGAATATCCAATATTATCTCAATGAGCTATCATTAAGTTAGACTGTAAACTAAGCTGAGGTGTGAAGCTCATTGTTACCTCTTTGGACATTTTTTTTTCTGGAAGCATTTATAAATATTGACCCAGTGAAGTCAGAGAAAGTAGCATGTTTAGATGATGTCACGGCAGATATAATTGAGTTGCTTGGTGAGTAAGGGGAGAAACGGCTCCAGGGGTTACTCAAGAAGCATGAACAGAAAGGAGTATCCCAGATAACTGGAAAATAAGCATTCTATTGCCAGTTTACAAGGACACAGAGGACATTCACAGCTGTAGGCAGCATAGAGGTATCAAACCCCTGTCACATTGCATTAAAGCACTGAAAAGAGTGACTGATAAATGACTATAGAGAGATCAGGATGCAGCTCAACCGACTTGATGTTTGCAGTGAGACAGATACTTGAAAACAAGCTATGAAGGAGCTAAGTGTTCCACTAAGAATTCCTTGAATTGGAGTGTTTTGCAGTAGTTCAATGTCCTGAAAACATTGGCAGAATTAAGACAGACTATATATAAGGACCCAATGACACAAGTATGAATGGTATTCAGATTCTGAGGTGTTACCAATGGGAATGGGTGTGCATCAGGATGCAGATGTTCTTCATCTCACATTGCTGCAGTCCTAACACTTGGGTAGTCCGCTGTCCCTCGGTCGGCCCGAATATCAGAGTATAAGGCTGACGTCGGTCAAGGCGCATTTGACTGACATCAGAACGTCAGGGTACAAATGCGCATGACCGACGTCATATCCTCAGTCTTTTTTGCCGCATGGTCCGATGCAGAAGCAGTGTTGCAAGTGCCGTTCGGCGTTCTGAAATTTTTCGGAGTTTCAGACCAAGTCAGAGTTGGTTAAGTACCCGTTGGGGAATATTTTGTTTTTCTTGCCTCAGTGGTTTACCGGATGTCAGAAAAAGTGAATAACTGTATTTCTTGTGGGAAACAGATACATAGGGATTACCATAATTTGTGTATACCTTGTTTGGGACCTGAGCACGACGTTGTTGGGTGTCGCTTTTGTGCTAGGTTCAATAAACGCACTATAAAGCGTAGGTTGGATTGTGCCAGGTTGGTCTTTGGGAAGCGGTGCAATTACAATATGCCGTCGGATGCTCTGACGCCGGCTTCCTCAAAGAAGCGCAAGGACAAGGCAGTTAAACCTAGGTTAGAGGAGTCGTCCGAACCGGACGCCGGTTCTTTAGAGGCGTCAGTGGATCAGGTGGTTCCGACGGAGGCCTCTCTGGAGTCCCAGGGAGAAACTGTGTTTTTACAGGATGTGGCCTCCCAGGAGGCAGGTCAGGCTGTAGGGGCTTCTCAGGTAACTGTACTCCCTCCCTTCCTAAGGTGTCTAGGCCCTCTCTTTCTGCTTCCAAGGCTTCTCCTAGAGGCAGGTCTAGTTTTGCTTCTGTGGGTGTCACTCCTAGTTCTTCAGGTTCAGTGCCCAAGAAGCACATGCTTAAAATGGCAGAAGATTTAATTACTTTGATTAGAGGCTCTATGCCCCCTCCTGATAAGAGGCCTAGGATGGAACCTGTGTTGGGGGATTATGAGCAGGCTTCGGATGTGTCTGAGTCTTCGGCTGAAGACTTGCAGGAGTATTCTCATTATTCTGATTCTGATGTGGATGATTCTACTCCTTCTGCTTCTCCTCCTGAGGATTTTTCTTTTTCAGAGACCCTTCACTCCATGAGAGAGCATTTTAAATGGGAAGGTCAGGATTTCTCTGTTTCCAGGAAAAGGCTTAGGGAATTTTTGTTTACCCCAGCATAGGCCTTTAGCTATACCTCCTGTTCTGAATGTGGTGGAAGATGTGTTTGCAGAGGCTTCCCTTAATCCTGATTCTTTGCCTCCTGCTCCTGTTAAACCAGATAGGTATTACAGGGTGCCTGAAGCTCATAAGTATCTTTTAAGAGTCCTAGGGCAGACCCAGAAACTGTTAGCCAGGGGCCTAAGGGTGTTAAGGCTTCTGTTGTCAAGAATCCAGTTCCGCAGATAAAGAGGCCAGGGCCTTGGATAGGTGGGGAAAGAAAGTTTATACTTCTTCCACTCTAGCCATGAGAGCTTTGAATTGCCAGTTTCACATGTTGAAATATCAAAATTATCTCCTTTCACAGTTGAAATCTAAGGTTGATGCTCTGGCGGAAGGTATTGATTGTAAAGAGTTACAAGATTTAGTGCATGTTTCTGAACAGGTGGGTAAGCATTCTTTGCAATGTGGTTTTGATGCTGTTCAGGCCTCGTCTAGGGTGGCTGCCACTGGGTCAGTTCTTCGCAGGCATGCCTGGCTGAGGGATCAAAATTTATCTGACCATGTTAAAACTAGGATTTTGGATGCCCCTTTGCAATCTGATGTCTTGTTTGGTTCTCCTGTTGAGGCAGTTTTAAAGAAAATGGAAGACAAGGCTAAGTCTATGCAGACTGTTAAAGATTTTTGCAGGTTCAGCCTCCAAAGTTTAGTAGAAATTGGCCTACTAAAGGGTGGACGTATCCTTCTTATGATTCCCCGTCTAGGGGTAGATCTAGCCGTGGCAGCGGCAGAGGCCAGGGCTCTTTCAGGCCTAGAACAGGGAGTTCTCCTGCACAGTCTCCGGGTGAGGGCAGGGGTCAGTCCTTTCGTAAACAGACCCAATGACCTACCTTTTCAGCTGCCAGAACCTTCTCGCCTGGCAGCACCTTTGGGAGGAAGGTTGGCACTTTTCAAAGAAAATTGGAGTTTGATTACCCAAGACAGATGGGTACTGGATATCATACATCACGGTTACAGGTTTTATTTCCATACCTTGCCTCCTTTCAAAGGCATGCCAGACATTCCTCCTCAACAAAGAATAGAGGCTCACAAGCAAATTTCTCTGTTACTCCAAATAGGGGCCATACAGCCGGTTCCTATGCCAGAAAGGGGCCTAGGATTTTATTCTCGCCTGTTCCTTGTGCCAAAAAGGGGAACACGTGGAGACCAATTTTGGATTTATCTATCCTCAACACTTATCTGGACATTCCCAAGTTCAAAATGTTGACGTTACAACAGCTTTTACCTCTACTGGGCAAGGATCACTGGATGGTAACTTTGGATCTCAAGGAGGCTTACCTTCATGTTCCTATCAGGCTAAGTTGCAGGAAATATCTGCGTTTTCGGACTGGGACTTCTCACTATCAGTTCTCTGCATTGCCCTTTGGCTTATCTACTGCCCAGAGTATTTACGAAAGTTCTGGCTCCAGTGATAGCTTTCTTCAGGCTAAAAGGAATACAAATCTATCCTTATTTGGACGATTGCCTGATTCTGGCTCAAGGAAGGGACGAGCTTCTTCGTCATTTGGAATATGTGATAGCAGTGCTAAGATGCCTGGGGTATTCTGTGAACGAAATAAAGTCCAGTCTAGTACCCTCTCAAGACATGTGCTTTCTGGGTGTAAGACTGAATACAGCATCCCAGATGGCCTTTCTAACCCCGGACAAACAAAAGAATCTTTCCCTTTACTTCCATCATCTATCTCTTCAGTCCGGGCTGACTGCAAGGACAGTCCTTCAAGCCTTAGGGTTCATGGCATCTTGTATTCTGGTGCTTCCCAATGCCAAACTGCATATGAGGAAGTTGCAATGGTATCTCAAAATGTATGGACACAGCACTGCCAGCATCTGGACACTGTCATTCAAATAATACCTTGCATTCAAAAGGAATTTTTGTGGTGGGCTCAGGAATGTCACCTAAACAAGGGACTCTCTGTGACCCGGCCAGAGGCGAGTCAAATTTTAACGACAGATGCCTCAGACAAAGCTTGGGGAGCTCATCTAAACGGAAAGTGGATACAAGACAAGTGGCCTGTCAGACTACAGCATCTACATATCAACTTGAAGGAGATGTTGGCAGTCCAGTTTGCATTAATAGCTTTCAAGGATTTACTTCTTCCAGGGCAGGTGTTGATTCTAACAGACAACACAACTGTCATGTGGTACATCAACAAGCAAGGGGGGAACACATTCTTATCCTCTATGCAGGCAAGCAATGATTTTGTGGGAGACTGCTCTCAGTTTACAACTAAGTCTTCAGGCAAGGTTTCTGCCGGGAGCACAGAACTCCTTAGCAGATGTGTTAAGCAGACAAATCAGGGATCCCCACGAGTGGAAACTGGATCTTCATGTATTTCAGAAATTGACAGTGTCCTGGGGAACTCCAGACATAGATCTGTTCGCTTCTCCACTAAACCACCAGCTGCCAAAGTTTTGCACAAAGCGGTTTCATCCCACAGCTTGGAAAGTGGATGCTCTTTCTTTCAGATGGAAAAATCTTCATGTGTATGCCTTTCCACCTCTGCCTCTCCTCCCAAAGGTACTTCTAAAGGTCAGACAGGACAAGCCAAGGATGATTTTGATAGCTCCAGATTGGCCTCGACAGCACTGGTACCCATTACTGAGAAGTCTAGTACAGAAGCCTCCATGGCCTTTGCCTTTGATTCCACATCTGTTGTCCCAGGAGGACAGTCATTTGCTCAATGTCAAACTTCACTCTCTTCACCTAACAGCATGGCATATTCTGTTTTAAACCATAGAGGGTCTCAACTTCCACAACAAGTTTTGAATGTGATTTTGGAAGCTAGAAGGCCTAGTACAAGGAAAGTGTCAGATAAATGGAAGAGATTTTTATTTTGGAGTGCAGCGAAGGATTTGGATGTTTCTGAGCCTGATTTAAGTGTGGCTCTTCAATATCTTACTGAGTTATTGGACAAAGGTTTGTCCTTCTCTTCTATTAAGATTCATGCTGCAGCAATTTCAGCTCACTACGACTGTGACCCACCATTGTTTTCTCATCCTTTGTTCAAGCAATTTCTTAGAGGGGCAAAGAATATAAGACCCCACGAAGCTCCTACTCCTGCTTGGGATCTCAATTTTGTGTTGGAGAAACTCACTCTACAACCTTTTGAGCCTGCAGCTACTGCTGAGTTGAAATATTTGTCATGGAAGACTGCTTTTTTGTTGGCCATTACCTCTGCAAGAAGGGTTTCTGAATTGCAGGCCCTTATGGCAGTTGAGCCTTTCTTGATTTTCCATAAGGATAGGGTATCTTTACATACTAATCCTTCCTTTATGCCTAAAGTGGTTTCTAGTGTGGCTTTAAACCAAACTATTCATTTGCCTACTTTTTATGCAAATCCCCACACTAAAGGGGAAAAGATTTTGCACACTTTAGATGTACACAGGCAGTTGCGATATTATTTGGACAGAACTAAAGGGTTCAGACAATCTCAGCAGTTATTAGTTTCTTTTGCTTTGTGCTCTCAGGGCAAGCCCGTGTCAAAACAAACTATTTCTAAGTGGATTGGATTTTGCATTGCTTTCTGTTATTCCCATCATGGCAAAGAGATTCCAGCTGGGATTAGGCCTCATTCCACTAGGGCTACTGCCACTTCAACAGCTTTTGAGGGGGGTGGCTGCTAAGGATATTTTGGAGGCAGCCACTTGGAGTTCAGTGCATACCTTCTCTAGGCATTACCACCTTCCACTGTACTCTAAATCCAGGGCTGGTTTTGCCACTGCTGTGTTGCAGGGCATTTTGGCAGCTCCTGCTTCATTATAGTTTAGCCATCCTCCCTTACCTCTGCTTTGGGATTCTACCCAAGTGTTAGGACTGCAGCAATGTGAGATGAAGAACATAGTACAGTTTTGTACCTACCATAAATGTAGATGTTCCAAGATCCACATTGGTGCAGTCTTCCCTCCCTCCTTCCCTCTGTAGTTTGAGGTGGTTGTGTGGGTTGGGTTATCCATCTGAGGTATAATTGTATAATTGTATATATTGTACATATTTTTGGTGTTAGGCTGGTTAGTTGTTTAGTTGTTGTCTATGGGTTTTGACCTTTCTTTTAGGGTCTTCTGACATCTGGGGCAAGAAAAGACTGAGGATATGACGTCGGTCATGCGCATTTGTACCCTGACGTTCTGATGTCAGTCAAATGCGCCTTGACCGACGTCAGCCTTATACTCTGATATTCGGGCCGACCGAGGGACAGCGGACTACCCAAGTGTTAGGACTGCAGCAATGTGGATCTTCGAACATCTACATTTATGGTAGGTACAAAACTGTACTTTCTGAGCCCACTGCTATGCCTACTGGTGATGGTCTACATTAGCAAACTGGCCAGAGGGGACAGACCAACAAAGCTGCTGCTGTTTGCAGAAGATGTGGCATTAAAGGCAGACTCTGAACAAGATTTTCAACAAGGGATAGGTAGACTGGAATGCAAAACTGAACACACGAGATGAAAATGAGTACAGAAAGGACAGTTGTCATGGCAGCAAATGGTAGAATCAGAAGAAGGTGAAAATTAAGATAGAAGGGAAAATAGTGGAACCAATTAATAACTCCAAATATCTGGGAGGGATGACCAAGGAGAAGTCTGAATGAGGAGGCCAAGCCTAGAATCAGATGTGCTGCAACCAGCACAGTGTGTCTCGAATAGTGTTTGACAGAAAAGTGTTAAATAAAGTGAAAAACAATGTATACAAAACAGTGATGTGACTAGCACTAGTGTATGGTCCAGAAACCTGGTCAGTGAAAGCACTGCAGTTGAAGAAGCTAGAGGTGTTGAAGATGTGAAGTTAGCGAGATGGGTCGTAGGGTGCACACCATAGGACAAGACAGACAAAGTAGGTGTTCAGGGCAGAATCCAAAATAATTTCAGAGAAGGTCAGAGAGTACATATTAAGATGGTTTGGGTACATATGAAGGAAAGCAGAAAACAATCTGGAAAAGAATATTTGGGAGATAAAGGAAGAAACTGTGACAAACAAGGGTATTCAACAAAGAGACTGATGGATTGATTGCATGGATGAGTTGCATGACAGAAAACCTGTGGCAGTCAAGCATGACTGCCAAATAAGTTAGGAATGGCATTGAATTGAGAGATGGTGATACCCTTACTCCATGTAGAAAACTGGAAAAGGGGTTGATGATGTCTTAGCAGATACCAATATAAAGGAAAAAGGACCAAAGGGGGCACTTTCATTTCAGCTAATACTTTGGGAAAGTCACAGCTGTAAACAATGAACAATGTTTCACACACACACACACACACATATATATATATATATATATATATATACATATATATATATATATATATATATATACGATGCACAATCGGTATAAATGAGAAAATATAAAGATGCGATGAAAGAATGGAACTGAACAATCTACTCACTGGCAAAAGTAAAGAATATTTTAAATAGTGTAGAGAGCATGGGGTTACAACCTGAGACATGTAATGACAGTGAGGAGGCCTATTGGTAGTACAGTACGATTCTGAAAGTCTTTGTAAAAGCTATTTGTTTCCCAACATCACATACCTTTATGTTTAGGGATTAAGTGCCTTGAGTAAGAAAACTGGGCTTCGTACAGGCTTTTAACCACCAGTCTGCGTTTATTATCAAGTTAAGGCAGGTAGTTAAGAGGCAGTGTTCATGCACTGTAAGAATAAAGGTAAATGGATGGCAATATTCCAGAGCTGGTGTTTCACTTCTCTTGATTTGACACACTTGTGGGATGCCATTTTTATGGTGAGGTGCCCTATACATGTACAATGTCAATGTTGGGATCCTTTGCAATGGAAGTCTTATCATGGGGCTCTTAAAGAATAAAAAAAAAGTGTTGCAAAGTAATAAATGGTATTGAATCAGGAACAGTAAATGGGAAGAATAAGATATGGTGCCTGCATGCTGCGTTGATCTGCTCGAGTGCCTGCATGTTGCGTTGATCTAATCAAGTGCCTGTATGTTGCGTGGGTCTGATTATGTGCCTGCATGTTGAGTAGAAATATTAGGATATGGGAACAGATAGATGTTATGAGTAGATCATGATTTAACAGACACTAACCACTATCTGTGGTTTGTGGAATCCAGAGGATTTTCACAGAATGAGTCTGCAAATGTGTATGGGAGATGGTAGAGTTGTGTGAAGCAGTAAATGGGAAATCACCTAGTATGAGAGAGAAGGAAGATATGCTGATAGGTAGGGCTGTGTGAAGCACTGAACAGGAAGCCATCTTGTGTAAGGAATAACCTTATTTTGCTTATAGTTTCCATCTGGGAATTAAACTGCTTAGTTTATTGGTCAGATTAATACGAATAACACTTGCAATATCTAAGCAGAAAGAATGTGGATGCCAAATCCCATGCTCCTATATCTTGTAAAACATTGAGGCAGAACGTATGAGAACCTAAAGCTAAAGGATCCTTTTGGATGTAAATGAGTACTGGAAACTGCCATGTACAGATAATAAAGTAAGGACCATGAGAGAATGTTCAAAAAACCCTTTGCTCCTTCTGTAAATATGTGTATATTCTATTTTGTTGTATATATTGCTAATCTTGTCATACTTTCTCATATTACTTCCGTCACTGCTTGTAATTGATTGTATCTGGTTAATCTTGTACAAATCCTGTTGTTTCACTACTGTAACATGAAACGCTGCCCTATGTTCTGCACTAATTCTTGGGCTGTTTGTAAAAAGGGGCCATGAGATATCATTCAGTTACCCTGATTAGTAAACTAAAAAAAAAAAAAGTTTTGGACCTTGATTTCATTATGGCTGTTATCGGCATGGAGTTTTCAGCAGTCATTGTGGAGTCAATGTCCTTTAAAATTGTAAGAGCACCATAACTGTCTCAGCTTAGAACATGTTATCAAGAAATGCCATTGAGTTGTACTTGTAAAACATAAGGAACAATGAGGTCTGCATGTGTTTGTATGAGGGTGCAAGAGCTGGATCTTTGACTGCCAAGATTTATCAACACTGCAGCTTTGTGTTAAATGGCAGAAATCATAAGGTACAGTGGATGGGGAAGTTCAGGACACACAATGAGAAACAATGGCTGTTTCTACTTGTGTGGCCCGTCATTAGAGATTCCTACTGCAAAAATGTAAGGGCTGATAATTTTCCTGGGAATGCAAGGCTAGGCTTCTTAAAATCCTCAAAGATCAGTAGTCTAAGTACTTATGAACAAGAGTTTCATTCTAGAGGGTTACCCGTTGTGGATAACCCCTAATAAACACCCAAATCTCATTTATAGGTTCATAGGAGGCTACTAAACTAATGACCTCAGGGCCTTTACAAGCCTAGCCATGTTATACCTGTATTTCCTAACTGGCCATGGTTAGATGGTCTTTATTTGCAAGGTGATTCTATGATCAGTACTGACTGCCCCTGTCCATGTGGGACATAGGTGCCCCCCCCCCGGGGATGAATTTACAGTCTCCCATCCAGTTGTGTAGATTGCATTTAAATAGCATCATTGAGAAGCTCTGTTTCATGTGAATTGGGAGTTTATTCCAGGGGAGTGGCAATCTCTGGGAGATTTATCTGTTTCTCCAGCATGTTCTGTTGATGTCAAAGGCTGGGTTGAGATCCCTGGAGTGAGTGACTGTCTGCAGCTGTTCTGTTGATGCCAAAGGCTGGGTTGAGATCCCTGGAGTGAGTGACTCTTGTCCCATTTGATTTGCAGATGTGCAGCACTTCCATTAGGGCAGGTCAGAGACTGATCTGTAGGCCAGGCACAGGTCGCCTCTCAGCAGCCTGTATGATACAGAGTACAGTGACAGGGATATCAGTCTATCCAAGGGTCAGAGACTGCTCTGTAGGCCAGGCTCAAGTCGCCTCTCAGCAGCATGTACAATACAGAGTACAATGAGAGAACTTTCAGACTTTACATATAGGTCATGTTTTGGAGGCCCAGAATTTTCTTGGTGAGAAACCTCTGTGGTCTTTCCAGCTGCTGTAGGTGTCTGGTGAGGTACATGTAAAAGGGAGCATTGTACTCTATTAGTGGTCTGATGAGGGTCGAGTACAGAGGAGTTATAACATCCTTAATCTTTGATGCGATGCCCTTACTGATGAGGTGCGCAACGTAGAAGGCTTTTCTTACCACTGTGGCATATGGTGGTAGAAGTTTAGGTTGCTATCAATCTGTATTCCCAAATCTCACACCACTGGGTTTGAGCTTGGGGGGGGGGTGGTATGGCCAATGTTGTAATTTGCAGGAACAACTTCTTTGTCAAAGGGGATAATAATGCACTTTTTTGTGTTTAGTTTTAATCCATGGCTTTGCCACCAATCATTTGTCTGTGTTAGCCCCTTTTGTAATATGTTCACATTATTGGGGGACTCAGTGATTGCACCCAGTTTGCAATCATCAGTGAACCTGGTAAGTCACAGATCATCTACTTCCTAGAAATAGATTCCAAACTGTAGAGGGCCCAGCACAGATCCTTGTTGGACACCACTTTTAACTGGTCTAGTAGTAGAGGTGGTCTCCCCAACTTTGACAATGTGTGTGCTGTCGGTGAGCCAGTTGGCTACCCATCTAGTGATGTATGGGTTAATCCACAGTTTTTTTCAATTTTTCCAAGTCTTTTGGGTTTATAATACTATGATGGGAATGGACCCCATTCCTAAGTCCAAGTACACTTAAAGTTCATGAAATTAGTATTGTTTCAATCTTTGATGTCAGCCAAAAGTGCTCTTTGCAGCACCTGCAATGTGCCCAGTAATGACTCCTCCTGCAGTTTGTGTAGGGTTATATGGATTGGTAACCTATCTAAATACGATTGTAGTTTCTTTTTTTATAAGACCCGTTGCTCCTACTACTATTGGAACTGTCTGGGTATCCTCCACATTGCTCTCATTTCTGCCTGCAGATCCTGATATTTTATGACTTTGTGTCTCTCTGTACACAAGACACTGTAGTCACTGGGTGTGGTGATTTCAATGATCAATGCTACTCTATGTCTTCTTTTCTTGGATCACTGTATCCGGTTTTCTAGCATCTGTCTTTTGAACTGTTGGTAATGGATGATCCCATGCGATGCAGACTTCATCATTTTCTGTGATGCTTTGTGGCTCATGTTTCCAGTGTTTTTCAGTCACTTCAGTACCATAATGTGTGCACAATCCCCAGTGCAACAATCTTGCCACATTATTATGCCTTTCAGTATACAGTCCTTCTGCCATTAGTATGTCGCAACCAGCAATGAGGTGTGCGACTGTTTCCAATTCGGTTTTACAAAACCTACATTTAGTGAGCATGAAGCATCCTTCTTGTTTTCCTGTCTAATCTATCCAGCACATTTTTGGGGCCAGGCAGTCAAGCCAAAACTGTAAGTTAGGACAGGAAGAGCAAACTGGTTTATAGCTTGGATTTTGTTCCTAGTTGTCAGTGCTGTTTCCAGGATTAATTTAAGTCTTCTGAAGTATTCCTTACTAAGTTTTATTCACATTTGTTCATGTTTCATTGTTGATCCTTCATCATTTTCCAAATATTTATACACTCCCTCTTGCTCAAGTTCTTTTATATCAGATTCTTGTCCCAAACTGATATTTTTGTGGTGCTGCAGTTTTCCTGCTTTAAAGGTTGTTTTTGCACATTTACAAATACCAAATTACATTCTTATATCATCTGGAAAAGTTTTGACAGCCTACAACTGTGCTTTCAGCTCCTCATCTGATGAGCTATACAGTTTTAAATCATTGACAAAGAGAAGATGAGAAGTCTTTACACTTTGGTGTTTTTTAGGAGCCAAATTGTAGCCATGGCCTTAGCTGTTAAGTAAACAGCTTAGTGGGTTAAGTGCAAGGCAGAACAGCAGCAGGGACAGAGAGTCACTCTGGAATATCCCCCTTTGAATTTTTATCCCTAGGATAATAATCTGTCCTTTATCATGGCTTAATTACAATGTGGTCTGCCACTGTTTCATGGTCACTGTAATGTAGTCAATCAGTGTAGGGTGTATCTTATACATTTGTTAAGCACTCATTTATCCATGAATGTGGAATACTATCAAATGCTTTTTTTATAGTCAATCCATGCCATACTTGAATTCTTCCCCTTTTTTACAGTTTTCCAGTATGACTTTAACAACAAATGATCCTTTGTTCCATATGACTTTCTTTTATTGCCCTTTTGTTCTACTGCCATAATTGAGTTTTCTTCTGAATGACTATAAACCCTGTCAGCATCAATTCCTGTGTACAGTTTATACATCGTGGGAAGGCAAGTTATTGGTCTACAATTTTTAGGGTAGCTTGCAGGTTCACTCTTAAGTAGGAGTGTTGTTTTACTTGTTCTTAGCCAGGTTGGTGTCTGTTCTGGGTGTGCATATAAATAGTTCTTACTCATTGCTAAATCCTCATGTAAAAATGTTAATACTTTTAACCAGAAGTTAGGTAGTGCATCTGGGCCTGGGGTTTTCCAATTAGAGGCTTTTCTTAACTTTGTTTCAATCTCTCTGACTGTTACCTCATCCCATTTCATATCCTGTACCTTTAAACTTCTTATTCTTTCTTTTACTTCTTCTAGCCATTTAGCATCTTTGTTAGTTCCGCAGGATCTTCATAGATACTTCTCCAAAATGTATCTACTTTCTCTCTTTTTTTTTTTTTTTTTTTTTTTTTTTTTGCGGTCTTTCACTTTTTTACCTTATTTTCCGATTCTCTATAAAACTTTTTTGGGTCATCAATAAATTTCTTATTTTGTACTTTTCCTTTATATTTATCTGTGTATCCTATAAGTTTTTCCGCCTGTGCTGAAATTTTTAGTTTGTAATTTGCAATAGTGCATGATAGATCCCGGTCTGTTCTAATACTGTGCATTGCTTTAATCACATCTATCCTTCTTAGTATTTTTGTTGATCTATTCCCTCTTCTATAGTCTTCTAAGAGTGACACTTCTAGTCTTAATTGATTTATAGTTTTCTCTGTTCAATACTTCCATGATGGTATTCGATTTCTCCCCTTCCTTTCCCTCACTACTCTGTGATCTTTTGGTAGAACTTTATCAGTTATTAATTTAGCAGCACAGTAATATATCCTGTTTACTTCTGTTATATCACATGGGTCTTTATGGACAGTCCTAATTACTACAGCTGGGAGAGTTTCTCGATGATACCGCAATGGGGGATTGTGTTGAAAGCCTTGGCCAAGTCAACCTAGGTGTGTACTGTTTTGCCTTCATAAAGAAGTCCTCCAGGTTTAATAAGCATGAACTACCCTTAACAAAGTCAAACTGGATCAGATCAAGAGTTTCAAAGTTGCTTACATCCTTGTTGATAAGGTCCATAATGATTCTTTCCATGGACTTGCAGATAAGTCTGGTTATAAGTCTTTGTTATAGTAGCCATAAGTTTACTGCTGGATGAGCGAAGGAGTTTAGGTTGTTATAAAGGGATTAAAAGTTTAGAAAGAATAGGGTTTTGTTTGGTTGGTATAAGATTTTATGGGCAATAGTGAGTTGAGGGATTAACAGAAGGTTTTGTAGTTCAAGCCAGCCTAGAAGTTTCAGGTTAATACAGTGATGATTTCTAAAAGGGTTACTAGTGGCAAACGGGCAATATTGTTGTAGCAAGTAGCCAGTTTGTTAAGGTTGGCTTTCTTAAGGTTAGTAAAAATTGGTGAGGCATAAAGAAGAGAGTGGGCAATCTTGGCTCTGGATGATGATGTTAGGAAAGGTTTAATTCTATATAGGCTTCCTATTTTTCTATTGACTGTTTTAATGGTGTTGTTGATATGCTGGTCAAAGGAGAGGTTGTTATCAGTTGTTATTCCTAATAATTTTGTTGTTGGATCAGGAGCAATGAGAGTGGCATTATTTGAGGAGATGGTGAAGTGCAAGGTGGTGGACCTAGTGCTAGGAGAGAAAAGGAGAAGTTTCGTTTTTTTGGCATTGAGGAGGAGGTTGCGTCTGGTGAACCAAGTTTCTACAGTGTTGAAGACATTTTGAGTAATAGATGAAAGTTCATTAGGAGATGAAGCAGAGCAGATAAGGGTGGAGTCATCTGCATATTGAATGCAGGTAGATTGAGGAATTGCTAAGTGAAGATCATTGATGAACAGGGAGAAGAGAAGAGGTCCCAGAATGGAGCCCTGAGGTACCGATGGAAACGGGTGTGAGTGAGGAAATTTGGTTTTCCCAACGAACTGCTTGCTGTCTATTGCCAAGGTAGGATGTAAACCAGTTAATGGCAAGATTATCAAAGGAGAGGGATGTAAGAGTGTTAATTAAAATGGAGTGGTTGACCATATCGAAAGCTTTAGAGATGTCAATGAAGAGAGCAGAAGAGAAGGTTGTTTATGGTTCCTATTGATAGTATCTACAAATGATAGGAGAGCAGTGGTAGTACTGTGATGTGGTCTGAAACCATGTTGACAGTTTGCTATTATGTTGTTTTGAGAGAGATTCTGTAAAAGTTGTTGGTGAATACATTTTTCCATTATTTTTGCTAAGGGAGAAAGGAGGGCAATTGGTCTATAGTTTGAGTACTCAATGGAGTTTCCACCTTTATGTAAAGTGATAATATGGGATATTTTCCAGATGTCTGGGATGGTTCCCTCTTGGATTGTCCTGTTTATAAGTATAGATACTGGATATGCAATTTCTTTGGCAGCTTTTTGGAGAAAAAGTGAAGGGAGCTTGTCAGCAGAAGGGGTACACGGCTTCAGTTTGTGGATAAGTCTAGAGATGAAAGATGTAGGAATAGGTTGTATTTTAAAGTTATTTGAAGGGTGTGTTTGGTTTATAGGTGGGCTGGACACTTACAATTACAATGTGGTCTGCCACTGTTTCATGGTCACTGTAATGTAGTCAATCAGTGTAGGGTGTATCTTATACATTTGTTAAGCACTCATTTATCCATGAATGTGGAATACTATCAAATGCTTTTTTTATAGTCAATCCATGCCATACTTGAATTCTTCCCCTTTTTTACAGTTCTCCAGTATGACTTTAACAACAAATGATCCTTTGTTCCATATGACTTTCTTTTATTGCCCTTTTGTTCTACTGCCATAATTGAGTTTTCTTCTGAATGACTATAAACCCTGTCAGCATCAATTCCCGTGTACAGTTTATACATCGTGGGAAGGCAAGTTATTGGTCTACAATTTTTAGGGTAGCTTGCAGGTTCACTCTTAAGTAGGAGTGTTGTTTTACTTGTTCTTAGCCAGGTTGGTGTCTGTTCTGGGTGTGCATATAAATAGTTCTTACTCATTGCTAAATCCTCGTGTAAAAATGTTAATACTTTTAACCAGAAGTTAGGTAGTGCATCTGGGCCTGGGGTTTTCCAATTAGAGGCTTTTCTTAACTTTGTTTCAATCTCTCTGACTGTTACCTCATCCCATTTCATATCCTGTACCTTTAAACTTCTTATTCTTTCTTTTACTTCTTCTAGCCATTTAGCATCTTTGTTAGTTCCGCAGGATCTTCATAGATACTTCTCCAAAATGTATCTACTTTCTCTTTTTTTTTTTTGTGTGGTCTTTCACTTTTTTACCTTATTTTCCGATTCTCTATAAAACTTTTTTGGGTCATCAATAAATTTCTTATTTTGTACTTTTCCTTTATATTTATCTGTGTATCCTATAAGTTTTTCCGCCTGTGCTGAAATTTTTAGTTTGTAATTTGCGATAGTGCATGATAGATCCCGGTCTGTTCTAATACTGTGCATTGCTTTAATCACATCTATCCTTCTTAGTATTTTTGTTGATCTATTCCCTCTTCTATAGTCTTCTAAGAGTGACACTTCTAGTCTTAATTGAGTTATAGTTTTCTCTGTTCAATACTTCCATGATGGTATTCGATTTCTCCCCTTCCTTTCCCTCACTACCCTGTGATCTTTTGGTAGAACTTTATCAGTTATTAATTTAGCAGCACATTTAGCAGCACAGTAATATATCCTGTTTACTTCTGTTATATCACATGGGTCTTTATGGACAGTCCTAATTACTACAGCTGGGAGAGTTTCTCGATGATACCGCAATGGGGGATTGTGTTGAAAGCCTTGGCCAAGTCAACCTAGGTGGTATGTGTACTGTTTTGCCTTCATAAAGAAGTCCTCCAGGTTTAATAAGCATGAACTACCCTTAACAAAGTCAAACTGGATCAGATCAAGAGTTTCAAAGTTGCTTACATCCTTGTTGATAAGGTCCATAATGATTCTTTCCATGGACTTGCAGATAAGTCTGGTTAGGCTTATGAGTCTATAGTTCCCAGAGTGGGTTGATGGACTCCCTTTGTGCAATAGGATTACTCTGTTGGAACAAAGTCAATGCTCAAGCTGTGGTTAGTGTGTCAAGTGTTTCTGCTAGATCTTGTTTTAGATTTAGGAAACAGCCTGAGATGTTATCTAGTTCTATAGAGGCCATGTTTTTGGCCTTGGAGAGAGCAGACATGACCTGCTCTTTGGAGATACTAAGTTGAAGACTGGTGTCAGGTATGCTTTGAAGTATGGCTGGATGGGAACAGGAGGTGAAGTTTGCATCAAATCTGTCAGCTAGCAGGTTGGCAGTTTCCTCAGGTTGAGTATGAGAGGCATCATCCACTATAGGTTCGGCAATAATTGGGCACTCCTTTTTAGATTTCAGAAGTAGCTAAAGAATGCCTTATGATTATCCTTAGCTGGGATGGCAATTTAGACTCATAACTAGCTTTAGAGGACTTTACAAGATATCTAATGTGCTTGTTTAAGCTACAGAGAGTATTCTTAATCTGCTGAGTAAGTTTCCTCTTGGTCTTTGATAACAGTTTCTTCCTTTTGTTGTAATCTATTTATACTTTAGGTCCACCAGGGTGGCTTGCTTTTTCGTGAGGACCCTTTTTTGATCTGGTCACTTACAGCTGAGTCAATACAGTTTAAATGGTTGTCCATAGCATTTGTGTACTCCTCTGCATAGCAGACTTTGTTAGCAGGAGGTTTGAAACTTTTTATACCATCACATAGTAGCCTGTAATGTGCTTTGGAGACATTTTTCATTTTTTTTGCTCCTGTGGTTGCATCAGGTGTGATCATTACATCAAATTAGACAGATTTATGGTCTGACCTTACCAGGGAGGGCAACAAACAGGGAGTAGTGCAGTGCTCCCCACTCTCCATGACCCCCAGTAAGGAATATTGCATTCCAAGGGAGAGTTACAAAATGGAATTTTCACAGTTCACAAAACTAATGTTCAGCACATGCCATTAGTATGTTTTACACTGAGGAACTAAATACAACAGTACCTACCTTAAAGCATATTTGACATAGTTTATAAAACTGACATTTTACCAGTATTTGGTAAACAATGAACTTTAGTCCTGGTACAAGAATAAATTTTGAGCTAATTATAAAAAAAGTGTGTTGAAGGTGAATGAGCAAAACCATATTAAAATTCATTATGACTTGATAATGCAGAGAAAACTTGTGTTGTTACCTGAATATCTATATATGTAGATCTTAATGAATCTTTACTGGTTTTTGGTCAATTTTAAGGCACATATCATTGCTGTTGTCACAATTACTCATTCATTTAAATGTACTGTTTCTTTTCATATTTCAGATCCGAATTAGATTCAATAGACGCAAAGCATTATATTAAAGGTTATAATTATTTATTTTATTTATTTCACATTTGTTTACTGGGAAAGTCTGACTGGCCATGGATTCTATTTTCTGCGGAGGCCCAGGGAGAAAAGCTCCAAAAGGATTAGTACAGCAAATACAGTAAATATAATACACGTGTTTTTAAAGTACAGTACAGAGTCAAAAAGTGAATAAGGTACAGATTCAAGGCCAAGAAAGGAGCCAAAAGGTAAATAAATAGCCAGCGTGTTACAATAAAGAATACAGTTGAAAGGACATTGTGTTCACTCATTTGGTCACATTCATCAGTGACTAGTACAGTAAACACACATTGATTTAGACTGTAATAAGGAGTTATTGCAAACTTTCATAGAAGTTTTAAGTATGATATTATCTAATTAAATGAAGCTACCCAAGGTCAGAACAATTACATAACCAAGAACTATGTAAATGGGACCGGAGGAGTTTATTGAAATTATTTTTGTTTTCAGTGGTCCTAATATCTACAGGGATGGTATAAGCAGTTTAAAGCTGACATTTTCCTAGACTACTGTAGGAACTTCAAAACTGTGATGTATATATATATATATATTTTTTTTGCACAAATAATGCAAGTTTAATGATGATTTTTTCCAGTTTTAACATGTTTTACACAGTTTCAAAGATATATCAGTGGGATATGTTGAATGGCATGTAGGCCTCATCTTGCTAAGCAAGGGTTTTTCAGACAAACTTGAAGTATATCTAGAAGAAGTCTGTTGCACTTTAATTCATCCATGTTTTTCTTATTTACAAATGGATGCGGATGGATTCAAACCTTGGACTACAGGAAGCAGCTTGTTAATAGCTCATAGCTTTCACCATCTATTTATCTAATTAACAGACAGGAAGTTGGGTATGCAGGCCTCAAACTGACAAACCTTTTCTCTTGAGTAAATAGCACAACCACGTTGCCATAATTTTTAAATCTTTTATTTTAACATATAAAGACCATCTGGGATACAAAATGTCAAAGATTGCTCAGGAAGGCTCTGGAACCTGCAGAAAGTTTTGCTAATCATTTGAACGCTAAGTTGTGAATGTGCAACATTTTCTTAACAACCAGTAGAGAAGTTGTTAGCAGACACTTAATCTTTGTGTGCTACAGTGACTAGCTGCATCAGCTGCCATACAGCACTTATTCTGAGATGCTTAAATATTATATGCTCTCATTCTTAAGTAGATACATGGAAACAAATGCGGAAATATAAACTGTGCGACTGTGTATTCACCTTAGATTTAAAACAAAACATTAATGAGGAATCCGTAGAATACAGCACCCTGATATTAATTTAAGACGATGGCATAAACGGAAAGTTCAGCTGACTGTACGTTATTTTAGTGTTGAGTTCAACCATTTGTACATTATCCCACTTGCACTTCATTCTGAAGACAGTTGTTTACATTACGTACCTTCAACGCCTTCAAAAAAAATAAAATTCCAGAATATTCTCTCTGTACCAGGAAGTATCATCTTAATCACAAATACCATGCCAAGGGAGAAAGGTATTAATGCATATGGAGTCTAGATATTTTTTATGCTGACATCCATAATCATTTTTTTAGTTTGTTTGCTTAACAAAAACGTAATTGGCATGGACATATCAGGCTCTTGTATTATTATGCACATTTGAGAAACTGCATTTTCTTCTCAGCAGTCCCTGTAAGCATGACAAAGGAATGGTGTAAGAAGCCAGTTCCCATGGAGACTTTTTTGGTTTACTAATTAGCAGTGCGCCAAAGCATAGCAGGCAGGAGTGTCTGTTTCCATGACTAACATACGAGTAGAGTGACATAACTGTGAGGAGATGGGAAGGGTTACTTAATGCAGTGTTCGTCTGTTTACCGTTTAAACACTGAAGCTATGGAACAGAATACAGATGCTCAGAGTTTCTGTAAGAAAGTGCAGGAGTGAGACGTACTTGCTATAACAGTGAAAAGTAAATCCATGACTGTTTGTCCAAGAAATCATATGTGGGTGTACTTCAGATTTCAGCACTAACTGGGTCTGTTTGGTTCTCCAGCTAAGTCCACCCCAACACTACCATTTGCTAGTTCACACTCTAACTTGTTTGGGAGACTTTTACAATTTCTGTCTCGCAACTAAAATTCATAGCCCTTCCATAGGCCATGGCTTGACTTATCAGAGCAAGGTAGCCATGCATGTGGTGATCAGCTGTTATGATGGTCAAGGTAACCATCTGAATGACTTGTGGGAATGACCACAAGTTATCACTAGAAATTTTGGGGAGCCAAAAATCTGCACCTACTGATAGCATACACAAAAGCAGATCTCTAGAAAGAGAGGAATAAATGAAAAATGTTTTTCATCTCTAGCTTACACATTGCAGTGGCTGTATCAGTCATACCATGATAGAAAGCTGTGAATATGCCTACCAGTAAAAACTCAATAGCTTACTGTGTTATTGTCCCCTCTTATTAGAAGCCTTGTAAAAGCTTTTATTTACACAGAACCATTCTAAGAGGATTTTGGCCAACTTCTAGTGCACAAAAACATTTGCTTCTTTGTCGCCCCTACTTGCACAAAATGTCATGCAATTGACTAAGGAATGCATTCATTTATTTTGGGTTTAAGAAAATGGCTGTAAGCAAGCTTGGAAGGAAAGTTTTTATTTTTGCCTCGGACTTTTAATGAGCCTGACCTCTGTATCAGCCTTACATTACAATGCACACACTCAAGCTGATTAACAAAATCATTTGGCCTAATCAGAGGCGATCTCTGCCTAACATACAAAGCTATTTCAAACCCAGAGCTGTTGGACATGCTCCACATAAAGAAATCCCAATCCCTCCAAGCTACACACTCTAGGGACCTAAACCTTGTCATCACAATAAATAGAACATGCTGGAGGAATAGATTCCTGTCCCAGAGGCTTCCCATACTCTGGAACAAACTACCTAACCATATCAAACAAAGCTCCTCATTAGCACTCTTCAAGAAAAATCTTTATGATTGGATGGGAGATACAAAATTCACCCCGGGATCACTTCTGTTGCTCTGTTTGACAGGAGCACAGGAAAATTATTTTCTTGGGTGGCAAAAGCCAGGGTACCGTTTGGCTAGGCTTATATAGGCTCTAGGGCCAATAGCCTAGTACCTACCAATGAACCTATGAACCTATTAGCTACGCATGCAGAACTACCTTCTTGGCAATTTAAAACAAAAAATAGACAACCTGACACTTTTATGGACCTTCTTGTTTTCAGGGCATTGTGTTTTTAAAAATTGTTTGACTTTTTTGGTCTGACAAGAAATTTGAACTCCTGTGGTTCCCATTTTGCAGCATTGTTGTAGAACAGTACCACTTGGTCAGACTGTGCAGGAGTGGGTGTGGCTTGTGTTACTGACACGCCAAATGGCTGTGATGTCATATGTAAATGATGTATGATTGACTGTCATGCAGATTTGACAGTGACATCATGCATACATTGGTCTTGTCTTGTGTTACTATGTCTCTACTAGTGCTTTGATGTTTCCTTTTTTTAACTATCAATGTTGTAGCTGTTACGTCGGTAGTGCATTTTTACTGTTATCTCGCTAACAAAAATTGTAAGGCATGGCACTATTTTGTTGCAGTCAACTGAAAGGTAGGACTGAAAACTGACCAACAGACATTACTTAAAGTTGCACATTAGAATGTTATGGTAATAATGTTTTGCATGTACAATGTGTTTTTTTATTCTTATTATTTTAAGCTGTATCAGTTGAGCTTAGAGCACAATTGTTAATGCTCTCCTGATTTTGTCGCCTCATACCTCTCAACTGTCCAGATTTTTGCCTCATATTTTTGGTTTGTTCCTCATAAAATGTGCAGTTTTCTGGCAACTCACTGAGGATTACTCACTAAATAATGACATATATTTCAGTTTCAGACAACATACCCTTCAAAAAAAAAACAAGCTAATGCAAATCCTGTTATTCAGACAATTTTCTAAGTGTTTTAGAACAAAATTTAAAAGTCTGTCCTTACAGCACAGAATGGGTAATTTACCCTTTTACTCAATGTACCGTGATCTAGGGGCTGATATATTTAATTTGCAGGGGGGTGTAGGGAACCTTCTCCACACACACATGGGGTGAAGGGGGCTTGCTCCCCTGCAAAAACATTAAAAAAATTACTTTCAGTCATAGTCCTGCTTCTTTAACATTAAGTCATGGTAGCCCCCCTCGAGCTCATGTGCCGAATACCCAATGAATATTGACTAGACCAGTGAAGACATCACCATGAATATACATTCCTTATCAAACATGTCACCAAGTGTCGGGTGGTGGGTGGGGTTTAGGCAAGACTTGCTACTATGCATCTGAGGGGGGTACTGTTCTACAACAATGCCTATTTTGCCACATTTCAGTGCTGCATTTGGTTGAAATATAATTGCATTGATTTTTCTACATTTTTAATGTGAGTTTTACATTAGATGAATTCTTATTTGATAAAGTAATAATGCATTAAATTGTTTGCATGAGCTTTGATATGTATATTTTTGGACTTATCACCGATCGATAGCCTCCACCACCCTTCTGCATCTTAAGGTCCTCGTCCCCTTTCATCCATAACATTGGCGGTCCCAGGTCCCTTTTAGTTCCGGGGCACAATAACTAGCAGGTAAGACATGTTGAAAAGAAAAGTAGCAAAACACCATACGAATAAAGTATGGAATACGTAATAACCGGTAACAATTCACCCTTATTCCGTAGTTTAAAATGGAAGACCATTTTTCTGTTAAAAAGTGAATGGCAATCTTACAAAGCCTGACAATGTTCACAACACAAAATATTAATCTGTCATGCTCAAGGAATATGGTTTGATGAAGTGCAGGGATGCCACAATGTAACAAGCCAAGGGTATCACTGCAAATACGACAGAGGTAGGAAACTGTCAATCATAAAAACATACATGCCTGAATAGAAAAAAAATATCATTACCCAAATTCAGGAACAGAAAGTCAGGCTTACTTTTGTGCTGCATTGTGTGGAAAATAATTTTTGAACAGATACAACACATTTTGGCAACTTTCAGGATAAAACACACCTCAAACTGCAGGCGTTGGTGAATAGCAAAGTAGGTTAAATGTTTGTTAAAAGTTTTTTGACATAGAAGCAAGAATGATCAGGTAACATCTCCTGGATTACAGTGATAGTTTTGGCACCTCAGGAAGAAAATGGGAGAGGCTTTGTCAACACTGTAAAAATAAGAAGCCTAAAAACATGCAGTTCAGCTAGTGTAATTTGTTCAGCGTTAAACACTAGTGTTAAAGACTTAACAGCTGCTTTGAGAACACAAGTCACAGGAAGGCAAAAACTGTAAAAATTAATATACTTTTGAGAAGCGGTACAAGATGCCTGTGATTCACACTACTGCCATTCTGTTTACATGGAAGTTTAAAATAAATGATTCCCTTATGTCTAGCATGACTTGTATAAAGGGGGCTGGAAGTGGACTTTGGAAAAAACTTGCACAATCACTTTACAGTGGCAGGTCCATTGAGATAAAACAAGTATACCCACTAAATGTTTCTGATGCATTAAAATGGTCAGATTACAAACATTTAGTGAAATAAAGTGGCAAACATTATTTATTTATACTTTTTGTTGAATGGGTTAGTCCCACTAGGCCAACAGGCTCTTTTCAAGTGAGACCTGAGGTGGTATTCATACTGACTAGGTAAAATTTTTGAGGACACCTGGGAACTTCCCCATCTCATTTTGATAAGTGCCGTGAGACCTTTTATTTCTACCTGAACTCCCACCAACTCGGGCAGTTAGGGTCTTAATGAGGCATTGGTTTGACATCTCATCCAAAGGATGGCTCGCCCAGTATTGCAGCACCACCATACTCCCAGTTCTTTTTGCTTGCCAGAATAGTCATATGATTACAACATACGTTTTATATTTACACTATTTATAAGACAAAAAATTTAAAAAAGCAGTTGTAATGTTTTGTGTTTTATCACACACCCAGCTCTTCAAATATTAGAGACGTGAGAGTAAAACGGAAAAGGTCTAAGACCCTCATTGACAACATCCTCTCTCCCTATCTCAGTTATTACTTTATCATAGGATCATAGGAGTTTATTAGGCTATTAACCCAGAGGTCATTTCAAGCCTAGCCTATTCACCCCAATGTAATATCATAGATATGCTAATCGTTGCCCAGGATTGCATATAGTAAAGACTGCCCATGTCCAGGAGCATTTTGGGCACTATCCCTGGTAAGAATTTTAGCAATATTCTTGTATACTTAACTGGTCTTTCCTCCACACATTACCACTAGATGAAGCAGTATTTAGATTCAAAATATACTCTTCCTTGACACTTTAAATAGTCTACCCCCTATAAAAAGCAGAAGAGTTGAACCCAAACAGTCGCATTATGTTATGATAAAGTAGCTATGTACTACATTGCTAATACTTTAATATCTGATAAGCGCACACACACACAAAGTATACTTACAGGACTGTGTTTGAGTATTAATTTCAGATCTTCACACTGATGGTACACATTTTACAAATGGTTCTAACTCCTAGAACATAGGCAGTCCTTCTCACAGAAGTCAGTTGCTCTTAACATTCAGAGTATTCCCTTGTGAAAGGCAAAACATAGTTTATCTTGTGCTTGCAAACAAATGTTTTATTCATACTTCTCATCCACTTAGCACAAGAAATCTGGACAAAGCCCCAAAAAACAGGGACATATTTTAAATATCGCCCTTATAATTTAGTAGATGGAATAACAAAATTTGTGTTAACATGCATTTTCTGAATGATATGAAGTCTGAAACTCACATTTAAGTCATTTAGTGACTTCAATCCCCCTCACTCATTGTTTAGCCAGAGAACAATAATCCCTTCAGTACTCTATCCAAGTTCTGACAAGCACCAAAAAAGAAATGTTTCCCCCCTAATGACCCCTTTGGCAGTCTGTCCAAGTTTGCACAAGCACCAAAATGAAATGTTTCCCCGGTGATACCCCTCAGTAATCTGTCCAAGTTTGCACAAGCACCAAATTGAAATGTTTCCCCAGTGATACCCCTCAATAATCTGTCCAAGTTTGCACAAGCACCAAATTGAAATGTTTCCCCATTGATACCCCTCAGTAATCTGTCCAAGTTTGCACAAGCACTGAAATCAAATGTTTCACCCAACGACCCCCTCAGCAGTCTGTCCAAGTTTACACAAGCACTGAAATCAAATGTTTCCCCTAATGACCCCTTCAGTAGTTTGTCAAAGTATGAAAAAGCCAAGAAGCATACTAGTAAGTAACCCTAGTTACCTGAGAGACTCAGACTTTTTGTTTTTCTCTGCCCAACACACTAAATGCACCCACAGCAGCGAGCTGAGAAATGTAGTATTTTTTGGAACCTAAATCACTCACTGTAAGAGTTCATGATATAGCCCAAGACACTGTCTTTCTAGCACCTCGGCACTGGCTCCACTACCTGCATAGCCAGTCATAGGTATTTTGGGGCAGTGACCCTCAAGATTATGTAAGCGGGGGTGGGAGGCACAAATGAGTATGTTTTTGTCCATTGGGCACACGCATTGCCGGTTCCCATAAAGAGAAACAAATATTTGTTAGTGTGTGTGTGTGTGTGTGTGTATATATATATATATATATATATATATATATATATGGGGGGGCACAGGGAGGCATGTGTCCTCCCTTTGAAACTGTGCCCCTTGAATGTCCTGGTCCCTAGACCCCCCCCCCCCCGTGCCAAAAAAAATCAGTTATGTGCAGCCACTGGTCTGGGGTGCAATTTGTCAAAAACTATATATATATATATATATATATATAGTTTTTTTTTTTTTTTTTTTTTGACAAATTGCACCCCAGACCAGTGGCTGCACATAACTGATTTTTTTTGGCACGGGGGGGTCTAGGGACCAGGACATTCAAGAGGCACAGTTTCAAAGGGAGGACACATGCCCCCCCATAGCATTGCTACTGCTCCATAATTGAGTTAAACACTACATTACCTGGCAGCCTGTACTTCAACTGCTCTTTCGTGCTACTGCATTTGTGAATCTCCCTCTGTTCTGTGTAGGCGACTCTGTGAAGGTTGTCCTAAAAATTTACTAATAACTACTTACTCCATTACTGTTATGTCTGTCTACCCTTATTGCTCTTTTTAATCTTCACCTTTAAATACTACAAAGCTTCATAGGTAAGTACTAAGCTATCTGTCCTTGCAGGCTATTTTAAATCAAGCCAGTTTCTCTCTTTGTGCTTGAAATAATCTCTCTCATTTGATTAGAGATTGGCCTTCACGTACCAGGGTCAATAATTATATATTACCCTAATCACAATTATTGGGATCATTCCATAGTAGTCTGAGGGGACCCATGCAGTGAATAAAGCATTCAGTAGTTCAGAGTAATGGTGAGTGTGGGAGAAAGGTGAAGAAGAGAGTACAGGCAGGATGTAATGGGTGGAGAAGAGTGTCAGGAGTGATTTGTGACAGATGAGTACCAGTAAAAGTGAAAGGGAAGGTCTACAAGAGGGTAGTGAGACCAGCTATGTTATATGGGTTGGAGACAGTGGCATTGACAAAAAGGCAGGAGTTAGAGTTGGATGTGGCAGAGTTAAAGATGTTAAGATTTGCACTGGGTGTGATGAGGGTGAACAGGATTAGGAATAAGTATATTAGAGGGTCAGCCCAGGTTGGAAGGTTTGGAGACAAAGCCAGAGAAACAAGTTTATGTTGGTTTGGACATGTGCTGAGGAGGGATGCTGAGTATATTGGGAAAAAGATGCGAAGGATGAAGCTACCAGGTAACAGGAAAAGAGGAAGGCCTAAGATAAGGTTTATGGATGTGGTGAGAGAGGACATGCAGGTGGTTGGTGTGACAGAGCAAGATGCAGAGGACAGGAAGAAATGGAAACACATGATCTGCTGTGGTGATCCCTAACGGGAGCAGCCAAAAGAAGATGATGATGACTAGTACAGGGGGCAGTCCTGGGGTAATTTTTTGTTTCACATCTATTGTATATACTTTCTGCATATAGAATAGGGATAGTCTAAGAATTACTTTCTGCAGTTGCACTGGTGAGCACCCTTAGTTACTTACGTGCTAACTTTAACGGTGCCAGTTCTATGGATTATTTTGGCGGTGCAGTGGTCCTAAAGGGCTGGAACCTGCTTCCAGCAGATTGTTTTTTTTTTTTTGTGGCATTACCCTGCTCCATTACACAAACTTTTCAATTCCTTCACACACACACACACACACACACACACACACACACACACACCATAATGCCACCTACATAACAAAACTTCCATTCCTTCACAAGTACTCAAAATGGAAATGTACACCCTAATGCAGTGTCATGTACCATATCCACACCACCCACTTATGATACCCATATCACTACACCCTTACCCTCCAAATATCTAAAAATTGATTCTGTAAATATCTGTAGTATCGGAAATGAAGTACCTGAATTTCTCTCCTGAGTTACTTAATCATCACCTAATATAACAACAGTCAGTAGTCATGGTTTAAACTAGTATAAAAGATAGTGACATTTTTCCCCAGGTCACACTTTCCTTCACTCTGATACAATAGACAAAAAAGAGTTATAGATGTCCTGATTTATAGCTCTCTCACTCTCTCCATCCCTCCATTAATCCACCAAAATTTCCCAAAGCTGAACTTCAAATCTCTCTGCTCAAAGTCAGCAGCTACAAAAAAATATGCATAACCTTTATGTACAACCCTCCAGGAAACAGAATACATATTCTAGAGAACATCCTACATCGGATATCCACTAACATACCTTATGATACCATTACTCATGAGGTGTTAACATGGGCTGGCAAAACTTGTAAGTGACTACCCCTCTGCTAGTATTAGCCTAAATGGATTTTTGCAACTTATCTCTCTTATTTGCTACAATAAAAATTCAGTACCACCTCTACCTTAGATTGGATTCTGATATGTACTCCTCACCAGGAATCCTCCCTGAATCCCTCAGTGACCATCATACCTTTCATGTCTGTAAAGCTACCCACTGTACAAAAAACAGCAACATGAGGAATCCTACAACCTTATTAGTTTTGGCCAGGAGAATTTTTGCAATATTCTTGTATACTTAACTGGTCTTTCCTCCACGCATTACCACTAGATGATGCAGTTTTTAGATTCAACATATACTCTTCCTTGATGCTTTAAATAGCCTGCCCCCTATAAAAAGCAGCAGAGTTGAACCCAAACAGTCGCATTATCTTATAATAAAGTGGCTATGTTTGCAACAAATCTGCCAAACAGTTCCCATCACTGCATTGCAGTAAAAACCTTAAACTGACTCAAGATACCTCTGTAAAATAAACCCAGCACCTCTAGGCACACAAAATGATATATAACCACTTAGCTTGTTCTGCAGCCAGTTCTGTTGTTAATCACCACCTACCTAACCACCCTTTTTGCTCTACTGAAAAAAAAAACTTGCAATTTACTTGCAATTTATTACCCCAAAAAGTCTATTAAACATTCTCTATACTCAAACTCAGTAGGCAAATCTTGGAACAGTACCCCAGTGGACATTAGACTGATACCCTAGCACTCACTTGTTTAAACACTCACTAAAGCGCTTTCTCACCCAATCGTTGTGTGATAAATAGAGATGCTGCCAGCCCAGCTAGCTGGAATTTTGTAAATAATTATACGTCACTTGAAAATATTAATATGTCTCTAAGCTATGGCATAATCTCCATCCTTCAATCAGGACTATCAGTAATCCTGCTTCTTTTAAAAAATCCATCAGACTTCATCTCTCCTCTCACTGGCTATGCACCTGTACCCTACCAAATAACCTCAAAAGCTGACCTTCTTCACTGGAACCTCACTCATCTCACTTTAATTACTGGTATTTCCTATCCTTCTCTCTACCATACTAACTCCCTCTGCTGTCACTTTTAGCATGATATTTCCCTACATTTGCCCTTCTTGACTCCTCCTATTCTTACTCTGAAGCTAATTCTTCTCACTGCTAAAAACTTTACCTATACATGTTCACTTACATGTTAATTGAATGTATTCTATTTCATACATGTTTACAAACTATTCTTTATTGTTGTTATTCCTTTTACTACAATCTGCTTCTACTGCTCAATATACTTTGTATCGTGTGCAACACTTCAGTGTATGTTGAAAAAGTATATACTGCCTTCTGTTGGTTTCTTGCTGCTACTTGCATTTGCATGCATGCATACCACAGTATATTTAACTATTTATTGTGACCAACTAGTCTTATTACTGTATTGTGCTAAGTACAATAAATACACTGAGACTAACTGTTTCAGTTAGCAAGACTTTACTACTACATTTTCCTTTTGGATCTACAAGCATGCAACACAGATGCTGTCAGCTCTCTATGCCAAATGTCCAAAGCTTGTTTATACACACACATATTTATACCAAAAAGTCTGATATTTTTTCTGTCTGATGTATTACAATCTTCCTTTGTATAACACTTTACTTTGTTCTTCTAATTTATGATTTGTCCTTGATTCTTTCAAGTTTGGTGGTCCAAGGAAACTCAGTTATCTGAAACGTGGTGTTCCAGCACTATCTGAAACTTGATGTTCCAACTTTATCTTGCGTGATATTATATCTCTTTACTTTATTGATGTCCTTTCAGCTGCCATCTGCGTAGTTTTTTTTTTTTTTACAGACTTTGTTTCTCAATAACATACTCCTTCACATGGATGCCAATATATAATTAAGCTATGCAAGCACACTTGCTACTTATTTTTCAGCATTTTATACTATTCCTAAATTAACCCTTTATATTTCATATAATTCTTGCAGCTTTTTATTCAAGTTAATAATCATGCTAGTGAAAAGACAGTGAACTATTATTATTTCATATGTAAGTAATGTGGAGCTTTTCTCCCCTGTATTGTGCATAACATTTATGTGTATGTAATTATGGTGGCTTTTCTCCCCTGTATTGTGTGTAGCACTGCTGTTGTATGTAATTAACGTGGAGCTTTTCTCCCTGGTACTCCCAGTAGACACTACCAGTAAACAAATGCAATAAATAAATAAAATTTATATAGAATGTGACACTGCCAGCCCAGCTAGAGAGAATTTTGTAAAGAAATTCTGTGTCATTTGTGAATAGTAATATGATTTGTATGCTTGCCTTAAAATGTAAGAAAACTATATGTGCTGTACTGAGCTTCAAAACTGTAACCACAGTGCACCCTGCTGAAAAGAGCAGAAATGTGTATAAACTATATGCCAATGCAAATGTATGCTTTCATAGTAGTAGTTGGAATATACAGATTTAACTTGCAAAACTCTAAGAAAATAAGGTGATAAGTAAAGAGTTTTATGATGTGTTATAAAGTTAGCTTATCTCCGCTAAGAGACAGGCTGTCTAGGGTAGGGGATTCTTTCTATTGTCTGGAAAAAGAGGTAATTGCAGGTTTCCAAGGTAATTGTTTTACGACTTCCAGTTTTAGACAAGCTTCTAAGAGAGAGTTGTCAGCTTCTGAGAGATAAGTATTTTTAACAGAGACATGTTAAATTATAAGTTCCTGCTAGCCTGGGAAGTAGGCAGAGGGGACAAGAATGATGTAATCTGAAATGATTCAGCAGTAATGTGTATTATTAAATTAAGAACTATCTCAGAAAGAAAGTTAGTGCATTTTGTATTTTGTTTTGGATCTGACCACATCACCAGCACATTGCCTTGCTCTATAAGTAAGTTATTTAGAACATAGTTTCTCTTAGAGATAGATATGAATATAGCAAGATTAGTTAGATGTTTCCTGTTTTTATGTGAGACTGTCCTACCATGTTGTTTTAAAGTATTTCCTGTGATTGTGAGCTCTATTGTCACTGTGTTGAGTTAATGAGTATTGTCTTGTGCTTTTATTGTTTATTATTAAATATATTTAAACCTTTTAATTGTGGCTGGTTTTGTTTACAGATCTTTAAGATCTTAGAGTACTTGCATAATTATTTGGGGATTCTGTACAAGCCACTCCAATAGCCTTCATGTCTTAGTCACACTTACCATTTGGATAATAGTATCATTACACAGTAAGATTGGGCACCCTTTGGTAGGGGCCTTTATAGTAGCTGATAAGTAAAGGTGGTTGGTGGCAGTGATTACTACCTTATAGTCTGGGCAGAAGGGGGCATAGCTAGTAAACCTGTGCCAGCCTTCCCCAGGAGTGTGTGTGTGTTTGTATTTAAACCAAATCTCAAAGTGTGTGTGTGTGTGTGTGTGTGTGTGTGTGTGTGTGTGTGTGTGTCAGGTACTTGGGCGGGGACATGAGGCACTGGTTGGACAGAGAGGGTGCTGGAGGTTTTGTCTCAACCATTTGGGTGAGATCTTAACCCTAGAGCTGTGCCAATTGGGAGACTAATTGGGGATTTGGAAAGAGACAGAGAACCAGCCCTAGACTGACTGTGATCTCTGTGTGCTCTTAAGGGAAATTGTACTTTACTGTGTGTGTGTACATGTCATCCTCCCAATGTGCACGTCCCTCACTGGTGAAGACTGAGGCTCTTTGATTGCTGACCAGTGCAGGGGCATCACACCTTGTGTGGTACTAGTATTACAACAGATTGACACATCATGTTTAGTCATCTTCTGGTCACCTTCTCCTCTTCCTCTGTTTTCCTGTCATTCTTTCCATCTACTGTAGTGTCCACTGTCCTGTCGGATTCTTTTTAATAATGACTCATCTGCAAAGCCTAATCTTAGCTGTCTTCTGTAAACAAGCACACACATGAGTTGTAAAAGTTGTAGAAATACAATAAAGTTAACTAGCTAGTTACAGAAAACTTTACTTCATTATAAATGTAGATATTGTACCATTGTCTATTCTGTCATCACTCTTGTATTACTGTACAAGTTTTACATGTCCTGTTACTGGAGCTTTTATCCCTGGGTTTCTGCTGAAAATGGGTTCTAGGACTATTCAGACTTTTCCAGTAAACAAATGTCAAATAAAACAAATACATCATTTTAAATGTCATTCTATAATTCATGTCTTCACTTGTAGATTGGAAATAAAGACAAAACCATTTGTAATTGCTAAACATGTCTGCAATGGAACTGATGTGAAGAAATTGAGTATGTGCAGCATAAATAACTTTTTGGAGATATGTGAATGCAGTCACAAGCCAGAATGTAAAAATCCTTGTACAACGCATGATGTCACGTGACTCTCACACTTACTGTATAGACTAAAGCATGAGATGAAGTACTGAACTTCTACAGCAGCATATTGCTTTAAATGCCTCATAATTCCAGGGACTGTCTGTGTGGACTTTTACATGTTCTTGCTATGCCCTTATTTATTTTCTCTGAATTTTCTTTTTTGTATACAACCCAAAAAACTTGCTAGTCCACTGCATATACTAAAGTATGTGTGTGCATGCATGTGTGTGCTCATGCACATGCAAGAGGTAGTTACTTTATCCCTTACATATATGAATTCTTGGTCTCATGGTCCATGGACTTGCTAGGTTAACACATAGCAAAAAAGTGTGGGGGTGTACATTTGTACCATACAATACAGTCTGTTAACTTTGATTGCTGTCACTGTTTTTCTTGCAGAGTTGCTGCATGGTGATACTGTGTTATATCATGGCCATTGCAAGTTATTGGTCTTTAATCATCTGCTTTTACTGTGTTTGTGTTTCTTTCCACTTTATTGCAGTTATTTTGCTGCATTTATTACTGCTTGGTAGTAGCCTGATTAAACTGTAACTGTTATTCTAAGGGTCTGTATCAGAACATCAAAGTTTTAAAACTTTGAATGTTCTAATATCGACCAGTTTTAATCGAACGCTAAAAATAGCGAAGCTGCAGAACACCGAATTCTGTCCTAGGGAAAGAATTTGGTTGGCCGGTTCCGTGGCTTCACTATTTTCAGCGCTGTGGTGGAGATTTACGGGTTGGGTTCAGGTAAGTGTGCAATTGTGTGGTTGTTAGGGTTAGGGCGTGGGTTAGGTGAGTTAGGGTTAGGGCACAGGTTAGATGAATTAGGTTTAGGGGCGGGTTAAGTGAGTTAGGGTTAGGGCGCGGGTTAGGTGAGTGTGCGATAGTGACAGACCTTAGGGTTAGGGTTAAGGTATGTGGATAGATAATAGTGTATGTGTAGTTTAGTGTAGGGTTAGTTGTAGGATTACAAGTGCATGTGTGTGTATTGATGTTTTTTAGGTGTGCTTGTGTTGTGTGTATATGTTTCGGAATAGCAAATTTTTTCCCAAGGAAAAAATTCGCTGTTCTGAATGTTCGATATTATGTGGTTTAGATATTTTAGGTTCGATGAAATAGCGTTCTCTATTTTCATATTTTGATAACGTGATATAAACGCTTATTCTAAGCCTTTAGTTGAAGCACTTGGGCTTCAGACCGGTTGTTTTACATTAAGAAGGTTTGTGGTCTGCGCTGTTGTGGCAGGACAGGTAACTTACATCCTTCTAAGTTGGGAGCTGCTGATTGAAGGCTTAGTGTCTGTTATTCTAAAAGTGTATTAGTTCTGGTTTAAGCACTTGGGCTTCGGGCCAGTTATTTTACATTAAGAAGGTGTGGCCTGCACTCTTGTGGGAGGAGAGGGTAGATTCTGCCATTCTGAGCTGGGAGTTTCTGGTTTAAGGCTTATTGTGCCTGCTTATTTGAACTGTTTTTTCTGAAATTGGTACACCTTGTTTGCTGCAGCATAGACTAAATTCAGACCTGCTAATCTACCTTTGTTTGTATAACTTAGTCCAGACCATCTTTTTTTGGAGAAGGTTCCACTGCACCCAAGTGGCAGGAGTGTGCAGTTAGAATTTCTATGATCGAAGATTGCTGCAATGGGTTCAGTTTTTAGCTTTTTATTGGTTAATTGGTTTAAATCAGTTTTCTCATTTGCTACTGTTATATTAAAAAAAAAAACACGTTATGCATCGCCACTTAGCTGGGGTTAAACTATTGCTGGCACCATAAAGCATGCTCTTCAAATTTTCCTTAGAACTAGCCAGTTTTTTAGTTTTAGCACTCAGTCTGTTTCTTTGAGCTCAGCACTTGTTCAGAACTCATTTTAAGCCTAAATAAGCTACAAATTACTACAGCACTCACCTTTCCTCACTTGTCTAGAGGAAAACAGTTTTTAGTAGTTAATAAATAAGCACCTATCCAGGCATGTCTAAGGGTCAGCTCCCAGTGTTTTCTCCTGTCTACCTGATGAATCTGGGCATCTTGGGGCAATGGTGCAATTGCCTCATTTACACAGACAACCCTCTCCTCTTACCACCCAACACTGCAACCTGTTAGACATGCACTTATATAGCCAAACTGGAAGCAAAGCTGTCTTCACCCAAGACTGGACTAGACAGTCAAGAGGAGAAGGTAAACACTTGCACCACACCACACTCATCATATAGTCCTTCAAAACCTACACCACCAAAACACACACACACACACACACACACACACACACACACACACACACACACAGAGCAACACAAAACACACACCTACATTCATGGAGACTCTCAGTAAAACTCTGCTCAAGCAACAGAGACCTCCAAAGTAGAAATGCAAGCAATCTCCACCCCCCCCCAACACAACCCAAATGACACACAGCCCACAAACTCACTGTGCCATTCAACCACTGACCATAAGGCATAACAACGTACCCAACACTCTAGTCATAGGTGACTCTATAGTCAGACACACTGATGTTCCACTTACCAGTCTAAACAAGGAGAAAGTTTCTGTCAGCTGCCTGTTGGGTGCCAGGATCCACCACATTTCGCACCCACTCAGGTCACTCCACAACAAGTACAAATATGACTCTGTCATTGTCCATGTTGGTGTGAATTACCTGAGATGTACCTCCATGGACTACATGAAGAGAGACATGGAGGAGCTCTCCGATCTTGTAGCCCAGGCAGGTATGACTCTAGCCCTGAGTAGCATCCTGCCATCACCCGGAATGATACCACAGTACAAGGACAAAATGATTGGCTTCAACAATTGGCTAAGCTTCTGGTGTCATTATAAGGGGATCCAGTATCTGTCTGCCTGGGATGACATGACAGACCACGATGCTATGACAGAGATGGCCTGCACCTGTCGCCCTTCGGATTCCGGATACTGGCCAAGGCTATAGGCAAGGTTCAAATGACAAATTCACCATCATAACAGGTACAAGCAAGCAAAATCTGAGGGTAATGCTACTCAATGCTAGAAGGCTAAACCTTAAAATGCATTCACTCAAGGCACTCCTTAAAATGTAGAACATCGACATCTGTGCAGTGACAGAGACCTGGTTTAAGGCTCCAGAGAGCACCCCTACTTTACCAGGCTGTAATTCATACCATATCTTTCGGCCACTTAACCTGAACCGAAACACTAAAGGCGGAGGCGTGTCCATATTCATTAAGGATATCCACACTTCCAGGCTAGTTGCTTAGCATAATGCATCTGAGATTATCCAAGTGCAACTAACTCTGGGCAATACCACATTCCAAATTGTAACTTGCTACAAATCCCCCAGCATGCTCCAGGATTCCCACTCCTCATTTCTTGATACACTGGAAAATATTAGGGTACAACCCAACACCCTAATAATGGGTGATTTCAACTACCCCACCATTAACTGGAAAAACTACTCCTGTACCAACGCTTTTGCTCAATGTTTTCTGGAATTCGTAAATTCCAATGCCTTGGATCAACTTATCCACACCCCCACCAGGGGCAGCAGTATCCTAGACCTGGTCATTACCAACATGGGCGACCTGTGTTGCACACCAGAGGTAAATTCCTCATTGGTCAGATCAGACCAGAAGAGAAACACCCTAGACATCCACATCCTGCCCCCACCCCCCATTAGGGAAACCACCATAAAAACTTCACACTTCTTAAGACAGAAGTGGCAAACTTCACAACACCCATGCAGATCGACAACTAGAAAACAAGACAATAGAGGTACGACTGCGGAATCCTACACAAATGCACTTTATAAGCACTTACACGAGCACATGGATCATGCTATCCCTAACAGAACCAAGATACTATCCTCTAAAAAAAGGAAGCCGATCTGGTGGTCCCCTGTCAAAAGAAGAAAGAAACAGTTGCAAAAAAGAGTAAACTCCCATGATTGGAGGAACTCCCAGGTCAGCCTCAGTAAGAAGCTGAGATCCCTCATAAAATCCTCTAAAGCTTGTTACAAAAACAAAATTGCCACTGATTCTAAAGACAACCACAAAGCATTCTATAGCTATGTCAAGAATCTCAGTGGCAACACTCAGATCTGCTCTGAGTTACAGCACAATGGCACTAAATATACAGAACCAACTGATATTGCCAACACCCTTCCAGATAGGTTCAATGCTAACTTTACCCCCCCTTTCACCCCCTAAATTGCCCATCATTGTACTGGAAGAATGCAAAGTTCCTGTAATCACGGCTGCTCAGGTAAAAACCACACTCTCCAAAGCTAAGAACATAGCATCCATGGGACCTGACAACATCCCCAGGCTGTGTTTTACACAAACTACTGAATGAACTGGCACCCCACCTAAGCACCACGTTCAGTCATAGCTTCACCTCAGGCTTTGTGCCTACTTAATGGTGCACAGCGATGGTTATCCCACTCCACAAAGGATGAGCCACCGCTGACCCCGGGAACTACGACCCCTTTAGCCTAACAAGCCTGGTCTGCAAGGCCAATGAATGTATCATCATGGAACTTAAAAACAAAGACATTGGTAATCTCCAAACTCTGGACCCCACCCAGTTCAGGTTTGTAAAAGGCAGATCATGTCTTCTAAACCTGATAGACTTCTTTGAAGCAGTCACCAAAGCCATAGATGAGGGTTAGGTGGTTCACACAGCCTATCTAGATCTCGCCAAGGCTTTTGACACCATCCCCCACTCTGGAATTATAGGTAAACCCACTAAATTAGGTATAAATCCCTATGTCACAAGATGGGTTGCCAACTGGCTCACTGATAGAACCCACACTGTGAAAGTAGCAGACTCCAAATCCGACTTCAGACCAGTGACAAGTGGAGTACCACAGGGTTCAGTCCTGGGTCTTTTCCTGTTTGGTATGTACTTTTTTGAAGTACAGGTTAACACAGAAGGTCTTTGGCTAATGAAGTTCACAGATGACTGCAAACTAGGAGCCACAATCGAAACTCCTAACGATGTGGACATCCTACAAAATGGCTTCACTGAGACAGATGCCTGGTGTCAAAGTCATGGCCTCAAGATCAATGCCAAAAAGTGTATTGTCATCCCCTTTGGTAAAAACTCTGTACCCATGAGCTACCACATAGGTGGTAGTCTACTTAACACCGAAAGTGTGATAAGAGACCTTGGGACACAGGTGGACAGTAGTCTCTCCTTTGATAATCACATCGCCACAGTAGTCAGGAAATCCTTCTACGCTGCACACCTCATAACAAAAGGTTTCTCATCCAGGAAAAAAGAGGTCATTGTTCCCCTCTACTCATCACTCAGACCCATTATAGAGTACAATGCCCCTTTTGGTATGTACCTTACAAGACATCTACAACAACTGGAAAGGCCACAGAAATACCTCACAAAGAGGATTACCGGCCTCAAACAGATCCTCTACGCAGACCGTCTCAAAAAACTCCAGCTTTACTCCGTCACATATTGCCTACTCAGAGGTGATCTCTGCCTAATATACAAAGCTATGTCAAACCCAGAGCTGGTGGACATGCTCCACTTAAAGAAATCCCAATCCCTCCGAGATACACACTCTAGGAACCTAAACCTTGTCACCACAATGGACAGAACATGCTGGTGGGATAGATTCCTGTCCCAGAGACTTCCTGTACTCTGGAACAAACTACCTATCTGTATCAAACAAATCTCCTCATTAGCACTCTTAAAGAAAAATCTTGATGATTGGATGGGAAATAGAAAATGCACCCTGGGGGATCACCTCTGTGGCCCTGCTCAACAGGGGCAGAGGAAAATAATTTTCTTGGGTGGCGAAAGCCAGGGTACCTTTTTGGCTAGGCTTGTATAGGCCTTAGGGCCGATAACCTAGTACCTACCTGTGAAAAGTGATTTTACAGGTACTGTCCAATCATATATGGATGTCTTAAAGAAGTATTGTTCCAGCTTCTCCAAAGCACCAGTTCTTAAATTCATGGGCCTCTGGCCTCTCTTCAGAGCGGAGCCAAAGTGGTAGTCATACTGACTAGGGGAAATCTGGCCAGAATACTGGGTGAATTCTGCTGCTCTTATTGTCGGATACCAGTTTGAATGTGTTGTGGCAGTGAGTGAGAAGTTAATGATAGCAGTGAGATAGTTGATGAAGAAGATATTCTTTCCACTGATTTTTATTATAGTGGTTTAAGTATGTGACCCACCGCGCGGGAAACTGTGCTTCAAATGCATGTTTTGTCATTTCGTCAGTGTGGGTTGCCGAGGTGTTTGACGTTTTAGTGATGTTTAGAAATCAAAAAGCTTGGTTTTCTATAAGTGTTCAGAGGCGCTTATGTGATTTCTGGGGTATTTGATTCTGATGAAGTCTCTGGATAAGAGATGAAAGCGCTTAATCCGATATCTTTTGTGCTGTGTGTTTTTTAATAAACTGTTGAAGTGAACGGCTGAGACTTGTGGATTTTTGAATTGTACAGCCTCTATTGGATGACTACCTGAAATTCATCATTTGGTGCAGTGCGTGTTTTTTGTGGATTAATAGTGGTTTAAGTACCCAAAAATGTTTTTTGAATGTTGAAATGTCTAAAGATGGAGATATAAACAGTTATGGACAGATGTGCAGCATATTGAAAAAGATGCAGAGTTCCAATGCTTGGGAATTTACCTTGGATCTTGACTCTGCATTTGAATGGATCACAGATCTCAGCTTTGCTCACCTCCTATGGTAGAGCAGCGGAGTTGTGAGCATTGGGAGAAGTAAATGAGAAGACTTCAGGAGCTTCTGGCCACTGTCAGCTTTGAGAAGTGATGTTAGGGCCTATGACATAGCCAGATTAATTTGTAGATGTAGCAATGTGAGGCAGTGACCAAGGGATAGAGGGTCAGAAAACTCCAAGAGGATGCCTCATTGTAATTCTCAGACTCATAAATAGAAACTTTGAAACTGCATGGAAAAATAAAACACTAGAAAAATGCTGGATAACCCCAACATACATTGTGCCCTGGCCAGCTGCTCTCCTTTAAACTTGTTTTTACAGTGGACCAATATCAGCTTGCACTTCTAATATAAGGAGCATGCCTCCCTTACATCTCCAAATGTATGTATACCAACTCTGAGGTTGTTATACTTTAGAGAAAACAGAATTCCCTGGGAAACCACAATCTCAGAAGATCCAATCCAAGAAGATGCAATTCCCCACTTTTGCACATGCAGTCTCATTGTTCAAGGACTGCTGGAATATCAAACCGTTACCATCCTGGAGATGGATTAAATAAGATGTCTTCTACATTTCAGGTATCTAAGGAGGGGGGGGCATGGATTGCTACTACTACTAGAATGAACTGTGAACTCATTTGTGTATTCTAGTCCCGTAATATGAGCTATTGTCAATATGATTTGAATGATTAGAAATTGAGACAACATTACAAAAGGAACCGATTAATTTTGAGAATAAATTATAAAAAAAGGTGATGGTTTTATTTAATCTATGATTTATAGCTCAGTATTTATGTAAGGTGCACAGCTGGGCAATGAACATGTTTTGAGTGAAAGAGGAGTGTGTATTAAATTTTCAAGGCATTGTTCATTTGTTAAACAGTTGGAAAAAATAAGAAAACAATTGTGTATATGGATTGGGACTGGGAAGTGTGTATTGATGTGTTTATAGAAAATGGTAATTTGAAATGTCAGAAACCAGCAATTTGTTGGTACAATGAGGTATGTTATGCATCGTATATGGCAAGCAAAAAGATGTTTCTAAAGTTTTGAACTGGGACATTTTAAAAGGTCACTTCCACAGTTAGTATGCAGAATATTGCAGATTGGTTGTAAACCTAAAAAGTGGGTAGAAAGAGGTGTACACAATGTGGTAAAGAAATGTCTTCACGATGGTAAAAAAAATCAAGGGGAAAATGACGAGTGAAGAAAAACAAAATGAGGATGATAATGACCCCCATGGTCCAGAGTTTGAACCCAGAATTAGTAGAAATATCACCAGAGAAAGCTACTCAGCCTGTTAAATACATACAAATTCCAATGTTACAGTATGTTGGAGCTTTCCTTGTGCACTGCTGTGGGTTGGAGCTTTCCTTGTGCACTGCTGTGGGCTGGAGCTTTCCTTGTGCACTGCTGAGTGTTGGAGCTTTCCTTGTGCACTGCTGAGGGCTGGAGCTTTCCTTGTGCACTGCTGTGGGCTGGAGCTTTCCTTGTGCACTGCTGTGGGCTGGAGCTTTCCTTGTGCACTGCTGTGGGCTGGTGCTTTCCTTGTGCACTGCTGAGTGTTGGAGCTTTCCTTGTGCACTGCTGAGGGCTGGAGCTTTCCTTGTGCACTGCTGTGGGTTGGAGCTTTCCTTGTGCACTGCTGTGGGTTGGAGCTTTCCTTGTGCACTGCTGTGGGCTGGAGCTTTCCTTGTGCACTGCTGTGGGCTGGAGCTTTCCTTGTGCACTGCTGTGGGCTGGAGCTTTCCTTGTGCACTGCTGTGGGCTGGAGCTCTCCTTGTGCACTGCTGTGGATTGGAGCTTTCCTTGTGCACTGCTGTGGGCTGGAGCTTTCCTTGTGCACTGCTGTGGGCTGGAGCTTTCCTTGTGCACTGCTGTGGGCTGGAGCTTTCCTTGTGCACTGCTGTGGGCTGGAGCTTTCCTTGTGCACTGCTGTGGGCTGGTGCTTTCCTTGTGCACTGCTGAGTGTTGGAGCTTTCCTTGTGCACTGCTGAGTGTTGGAGCTTTCCTTGTGCACTGCTGTGGGATGGAGCTTTCCTTGTGCACTGCTGTGGGCTGGAGCTTTCCTTGTGCACTGCTGTGGGCTGGTGCTTTCCTTGTGCACTGCTGAGTGTTGGAGCTTTCCTTGTGCACTGCTGAGTGTTGGAGCTTTCCTTGTGCACTGCTGTGGGCTGGAGCTTTCCTTGTGCACTGCTGTGGGCTGGAGCTTTCCTTGTGCACTGCTGTGGGTTGGAGCTTTCCTTGTGCACTGCTGTGGGCTGGAGCTTTCCTTGTGCACTGCTGTGGGCTGGAGCTTTCCTTGTGCACTGCTGTGGGCTGGAGCTTTCCTTGTGCACTGCTGTGGGCTGGAGCTTTCCTTGTGCACTGCTGTGGGCTGGAGCTTTCCTTGTGCACTGCTGAGTGTTGGAGCTTTCCTTGTGCACTGCTGTGGGCTGGAGCTTTCCTTGTGCACTGCTGTGGGCTGGAGCTTTCCTTGTGCACTGCTGTGGGTTGGAGCTTTCCTTGTGCACTGCTGAGTGTTGGAGCTTTCCTTGTGCACTGCTGTGGGTTGGAGCTTTCCTTGTGCACTGCTGTGGGCTGGAGCTTTCCTTGTGCACTGCTGTGGGTTGGAGCTTTCCTTGTGCACTGCTGTGGGTTGGAGCTTTCCTTGTGCACTGCTGTGGGCTGGAGCTTTCCTTGTGCACTGCTGAGTGTTGGAGCTTTCCTTGTGCACTGCTGAGTGTTGGAGCTTTCCTTGTGCACTGCTGTGGGCTGGAGCTTTCCTTGTGCACTGCTGTGGGCTGGTGCTTTCCTTGTGCACTGCTGTGGGCTGGAGCTTTCCTTGTGCACTGCTGTGGGTTGGAGCTTTCCTTGTGCACTGCTGTGGGCTGGAGCTTTCCTTGTGCACTGCTGTGGGTTGGAGCTTTCCTTGTGCACTGCTGTGGGTTGGAGCTTTCCTTGTGCACTGCTGTGGGCTGGAGCTTTCCTTGTGCACTGCTGAGTGTTGGAGCTTTCCTTGTGCACTGCTGAGTGTTGGAGCTTTCCTTGTGCACTGCTGTGGGCTGGAGCTTTCCTTGTGCACTGCTGTGGGCTGGAGCTTTCCTTGTGCACTGCTGTGGGCTGGAGCTTTCCTTGTGCACTGCTGTGGGCTGGAGCTTTCCTTGTGCACTGCTGTGGGTTGGAGCTTTCCTTGTGCACTGCTGTGGGCTGGAGCTTTCCTTGTGCACTGCTGTGGGTTGGAGCTTTCCTTGTGCACTGCTGAGTGTTGGAGCTTTCCTTGTGCACTGCTGAGTGTTGGAGCTTTCCTTGTGCACTGCTGAGTGTTGGAGCTTTCCTTGTGCACTGCTGTGGGCTGGAGCTTTCCTTGTGCACTGCTGTGGGTTGGAGCTTTCCTTGTGCACTGCTGTGGGTTGGAGCTTTCCTTGTGCACTGCTGTGGGCTGGAGCTTTCCTTGTGCACTGCTGAGTGTTGGAGCTTTCCTTGTGCACTGCTGAGTGTTGGAGCTTTCCTTGTGCACTGCTGTGGGCTGGAGCTTTCCTTGTGCACTGCTGTGGGCTGGTGCTTTCCTTGTGCACTGCTGAGTGTTGGAGCTTTCCTTGTGTACTGCTGTGAGCTGGAGCTTTCCTTGTGCACAACTTGGGTGTAGAGCTTTCATTGTGCACCAGTCTAGTACTTATTGTATATGAATAACAGGGTTGCTGTGTGTGAAGCCCCATCTGCCAAAATGCTTAAAAAGTACAAAAGCAAGGCTGGGAATTTACTGTTACTCAGTTTGAACTGCATTGTATTCTTAAACATGTTGGGACTTTCATTCATATATACTATAATAACTGCAATATGTAATACATTTATTTAACATTTGTTGACCGGGAAAGTCTGACTAGGACAGAGCATATTTTCAGCTGATGCCCAGAAAGAAATACTCTAGATGCATGCCTTTGGAATGTGGGAGGAAACCAGAGTACCCAAAGGAAATCCACGTGAATGCAGGGAGGACATGTAGACTCTGCACAGAAGGCACCACAGCCGAGAATCAAACCAGAGAACCTCTTTCTGTGAGGCGATAATGCTAACAACTGCACCCACTGTGGCCACCCTGACTATACAGACAGTGATTATAATGAGATATTCTGTGAGCGGCTGCACATCTGTCTGCTTTTATTTGCAGCTTTCCATATCTTCTGTAGCAAGTGATTTGATCAGTTGTATCATCAGTGGCTGTTTTATAAGACTGCTTGGACATGCAGAAGTTAAGATATAAAAATCCACAATAAAATATTTCTTAGTTTACATTTGCTTCAATTGAAATAATTTAGTTTTTTCTCAGATTTGTTCACCTAGTAACTGTTAATTTATCTTTACTCAGATAATGGCCCAGCAGGAAGTAGAAGAACTGGAACAGCCAGAGTTTTTATCACCGTTTTGGATGTTAATGACAACAGACCAATCTTTCTGCAGAACAGCTATGAGGCTACAGTTCCGGAGAATGTCTCCATCTCTGCCAGCATTGTGCAGGTCAGTTTCCACATGATACCATCTGTAGTAGTCATTTATTCTTTGGGCAGTTCTGGACTTGAGACCGTCAGCACAGATATCTGTGTGACAGGATCTTATTTACCAACAAGGCAAGGGAGAAAATCGTTAAATCTTCTAGACTGTGTTTGTAGTCTATTATGGTGCACTTATGTTACATAAAGAAAATACCATGAAAGGCATACTTCAGTACTTTACCGAGTATTTTTGCAAAGAAAGCAGCATCATAAGTAATAGATGACTAACATGAGTCAGATGGGTATTTATTTATTTATTTTTTTATTTAGTAACACATTTTGCCTTTCAGTGATGTAACTTGTAAACAGCTGTAAGAACTTTACTTCCTGTTGCAGAGCAAGAACTCAGTTCTGCCTAAAATCAGACACTCAAGTCTGTCTGGTTAATGGGGGGGAAAAGGAAAAACAGACACACGTGCTCAGGTTTATGTCATTAACAGAAAAAGAATACAAGTTCCACTCGCTGGACTTTGATGCACAACATCTCCAATCCACTGATTAACTGTCTGTCTGTCTTGCTCACATTCTGATTTTTTTAAGAAAATATAGTGGTATTAGAAAGGGTTACAGATGTCTGGTCGTGTTAACAAAGCAGTTTGCCTTTCTAGCATTTTCTCATGGCTAATATATATTAATGAATTAAGTGCTCAGTGGATTGATTACATTGTTAAAACTAAGAGGATAACTTTTTTCCTTTTACACTGTGCTGTAAACATAACTTTCAACCATCCCTAATTTTGGAGAATGTCTCTAATTTTGTCACAGAATGTTACTCCTTTCCTTGTAAATTTTGTAAGTGGGAGTCTGCAGCAAATGAGTGAGGACTGACATCACCACATGGCACAAGTATTTGTATGTAAAGACTTTCTATTTCTCAGAGAATACATAGTACTACACATCTGCTTATTCTAACTGCAGTTGACCTGAGTAACACCTAAAAATAAATGTTTTATTTTGGTGCTTAGTTACTGAATAGTTTCTGGCACTGTTGCTGATTCTTGGGTGAAGATATTACAGTTAAGGTTATGAAGGAAATATGATGTTACATGTTTCTACAGGGATAATGACTGGAATGAGTATTCCTGTTTATCATATAAAGTCCTTCTAGATCCTTTTTGGGACGTCTTGTCCTTGATCAAGATGCAACCCTAAGGCTGCCTTATTTTTTTTAACTTACCCATCTAATGCATTATGAAACTTGTCTTCCTTGACATGCACATCATTCTTAGACATCCAAACGTTATTACTGCATATGGACTGTCTAAAGTTCTGCAACTATGTAAATAGAGCAATCTATCATATCTGTTGTAAAACTGCAGTTTACCTGCATCGCTTATTACTTCTGAGCCCAGGTCATGGCTGAAAAGGGTCTCTGGACCAGTCTACCTATCCAGTTGCAAATAGTAAGTTAATTAATGAATGAATATATAAATAAGTATCTGTATAA